>NC_142607.1:38986894-39301061 GCF_041222555.1 Hakea prostrata
GTGCAATTGATCATCTTACCATGTATACCTAGTCATATGTGGACTTCAATCCTTGTTCAGAACTTCACTCTTTCCATCCACATATATTGAATGACATAAGGAATGATGTCTTCTCTTTTAGCTTTTCTCTGTATTATCTGGGTTTCTGTAGAAGTGTGAATGTAGACAGAGACAAAACTAATAGATAATAGTTGCAGGAATATGTTATTGTTATTGCCCCTTCCTCTTTTTCTTTTTCTTTTTCTTTCTTCTTCTTCTTCTTCTTCTTCTTCTTCTTCTTCTTCTTCGTCTTCTTCCTTCCTCCTTTTTTTTTTTATTTATTTATTTATTTTTACATCAGTTGTATTAAAAAAATAAAATTTAAATTTACAAGACAAAAAGGTTTGAAAGATACAACATCTCTACCTACATTAGGTAAAGATCTCTGTGAAGTTATTCTACAAATTAAAACCGAGGTCCACTCATTGCATCATTTTTCATAGATTGAAGAATTGTCATAGGTTACACATAGATTTACCTGTTGCATCATTTTGCATCATTTTGCATGGCTTGAAGAATCATCCCATGCCACACATGTATCTAAGAAGACATATAGTTTTGGCTGCTGGATTTACCAAGTAATTTTGCCACCATAGTTTGTTATCCTCTCTTTATCAATTAATTTTAAGTTTTTTTTTTTTTTTTTTTTGGTGGAATTAAATTTTATTAGCTAAAATGAGAAACCCTATTACAACCTATAGCTATCTGATCAAACAAAAGAAACCAACAAATATTAGGGGGAGGGACAGAAATATGAAGAAAGGCATCTTGGGTAAGGGCACTCTCCTTTGCTAGGACATCAGCTATCATGTTTGCTTCCCAATTGATTTTAAGTTGAATGCTCGTTGGTTGTGCTAATTGTTTGGCTATCATTTTAGTGAAAGTTTTGGAATTGTTGTTTGGTTCATAGTATGTATTTCCCCTTTTTAATTTAATGAAAGAGAAATTTCTATTACTTAAAAACCACAAATATATAAGTCCTTCAGTTTTACATTTACCATAGTTTCACAACTTTGGGATGGATCTGCTTATTGTTAACCATTTTAACAATATTGGGTTTTTTGAAATTGATATGGTTAGATTGAACAAGTTTGACTGAACAATACTAAGGTGGTCGGCTTTGGCCGATCAGCCGGCGACCAAAATGAAAAGGAGTCCAAATTGAGTAACGACGTGTTATTTCTGGCAAACACTTCGAGATCTATAGAAGAAATCATAACAACCCCTGATTGACCAAGTCGCTTACCTTATTTGAGTAGGACACTACACCTAGAACACATGGGGACGCCCTACATCACGATCAGTAGTCCAAGCATTACCTTATATCAAACGGCCTATGGTAATGACCCTAAAACTATATAAAAAGTACGTTTTTTTCATTATTCACTCTTGGCATTCAAGTTTTCAGACACCTCACGCCCAGAGTCTACCTCAAAACTATTGTACTATGTTATTCAAAGAAATTAATTAAGAAAATGCAATCATTTTTATGACCAAAATGTACTTATACCTTTTTGGTTTCTTTTCTTCAACATATCGAGATCTTAAATAGAGATACAATGTAATAAGGAAAGGAAGGAAGTATAATTATAAGGATATTTTGGATAAAAATAATTATATGTTTTAATTGATATTTTAGAATAGAATATCATAAGAGAAGAAATGTATAATATCGTCTTCTTTGAATCGAAAACGATTACAATCAAACTTCATGGATTCAAATGAAAATTACCCTCCATTTGTCTTTTGGATAACTACTTTCAAACAATTATTTGTTTTGCTTCTTTCAAGAATTTATAACAAAAACTACATTAGAAAATTTAATAGGTTGTGTCATGTAACTCGTCATAAAAATCTATATATTCCCTAGAAGATTTTCTCAAAAATAATTGTGCACTCTCAATTATTAGAGCCATCATTTTGTTTTGTTAATTTTATATTCTTTTGTTTGGGTTGTATTTTTCTAGGATTCACATCCTCTGTAATTCCTTTACCTACAATTCCCTCCTAGATTGTGCCATGTGGCATTTAAGTAATTCAACGGTTACCCAATTTAAATTAAATTTGAATTTTATTTAAATTCGCCCATAAATTTGAATTTTATTTAAACTCTAGTTTGTTGGGTAACCATTGGATTACTTTAATGCCAATTTGAATTAAATTGCCCATCCTTTGGCAAGATTTTCTCTAAGTAACTCTTCTGAGATAGCCAAATTTTCCTGTTATTTCTATCTCGGTGAATTTGCATCCCTAGAATCTTGTTTGCGGGTCCCAAGTCCTTCATTTCAAATTCCCTAGCCAACTGAGCCTTTAATTCTACGATATGATTTTTGTTGGAGCTTGATACCAACATACCATCAACATACAACAGAAAAATAATGAAGTCATTACCACCAAACCTTTTGTAATAAGCACAAGGGTCTGAAGCAAGTCTGTTGTATCCAAAACTCAATATGAAGGAATCAAATATCTTATACCAACATCTTGGCGCCTGTTTTAAGCCGTATAGAGATTTGTTCAACCTGCAAACCAAGTTCTTCTTTTCTCGGTTCTTCAAAACCTTCTGGTTGGAGCATATAGATTTCTTCTTCAAGATTTCCATGAAGAAATGCAGTTTTTATATCTAACTGCTCAAAATGTAGTTTTTATATCTAACTGCTGAAAATGTAGATCAAACGTAGCACAAAATGGCAGAACCATCCGGACAGTAGTAAGTTGAACTACTGGAGAAAAGATTTCTGTAAAATCGACACATTCTTTCTGAGCATATCCTTTGATCACCAATCTTGCACGATACCGCTCTACTTGATCATCACTATTTCGTTTGATCTCGTAAAACCATTTGTTACCAATGGGCTTCCTTCCAAGCGGTAAAAGTACAAGCTCCCACATCTTATTCTTATGAAGAGCTTCTAGTTCTTCCTGCATAGCTACCATCCAAAGTGACGCTTCTGAACTATCAATCACTTCTTTGAATGTTGATGGCTCTCCATCTTCTGTTAGAAGACAGTATGCAATATTGCTCTCCATAATATAATCAGACTGCCATGTTGGTGTATGACTTTCATGAGTTGACTGTCAAACTTCTACAGTTGTAGACTCAACTGGTACTTGTTTCTTGTTTTCTGATTCTGCTCCAGAAGAAATTTCTAGATTGGACTTCTCTTCCTCCTGAACATAACTCTCCAAAATTTCTATTGAAGTGCTCCTCACATCTTCCTTCTGCAGCTTATTTTTTGCAAAAATGACGTCTCTGCTGATAACGACCTTATGGGCAGTGGGATCCCACAGTCGATACCCCTTAACTCCATCAGCATATCCTAAGAATTTGCACTTTTCTGGATTTTGGATCCAATTTCAAAATTTCTTGGGATTGATACATCACGTACATAGGACTCCCAAATGTGTGCAAGCGTGAATAATCAACTGGCTTGCCAGTCCACATCTCCATCGGTGTCTTCAGATCAATCGATCTTGATGGTGATCGATTAATCACATAGCAGGCAGCGTTTACGGCTTCTGCCAAAAAGGACTTAGCCATACTTGCAGTTCTTAGCATGGCTCTCGTTCTTTTGAGTAGAGTTCTATTCATCCGCTCTGCTACTCCATTCTGTTGAGGAGTGTAAGCCACTGTGAATTGTCTCTTGATGCCTTCTTGATTACAAAACTCAACGAAGTCATCTCTTGTATATTCTCCGCCATTGTCCGTCCTGAGACACTTGATTTTCTTCTCAGTTTCTCGTTCAACTTGCGCTTTAAATGTTTTGAAAATTAAAAACACATCTTACTTCTTCTTGATAGGAAACACCCAACATCTTCTGGAATAATCATCGATAAAATATACGAAGTACCTTGCTCCTCCTAGAGATGTAACCGGTGCTTGCCATACATCAGAGTGAACTAATTCCGTAATACTTTTACTCCTTGAAGCAGATGCATTGAACTTCAATCTATGCTGCTTACTTGTAACATAGTGCTCACAAAAGGGTAGTGAAACCTTTGTGAGGCCCAGGAGTAATTCCGTTCGGCGAGAACCATCAACCCTTGCTTTGACATGTGGCCCAATTTTTTATGCCACACTTTTGTCATCTCTTTCGCAGTACCGGTTGATGCAACTGATGCTTCTGCCTCCAGACACGTTTCTCCCATGAATTTGTACAAATTTGCAGTGCCCTTTTTAGCCTTCATTACAACTAGCGCTCCTTTGATGATCCTCATCATTCCATTTTGGATGCGTGTCTTGCACCCAATTTCATCTAACTGTCCTAAAGACAATAGATTATTCTTTAAGCCCTTCACATGCCGCACATTTTGAATAGTGCGTACCATACTATCGTACATCTTCAACTTGATGGTGCCAACTCCAGCAATCTCAAAGGCGTGATCATTTCCCATGTACATAGACCCTGTAGAGATAGGTTCATAAGTGTGAAACCAATCTCTGCGAGAGGTCATGTGCCATGTTGCTCCCGAATCCAAGATCCAAGCATCAATGAGCTCCAATCTATCCTTGAATACCGTTGCTGCTTCGCTGTAAAAAATCTCTCCTTCCGCAACGCACTCTTGAGATGTTGCTACCTTATCTACACCCTTTTTGAATCGACACTCATTTTTGAAGTGTCCCCTTTTGCCACAATTATAGCCTTTGAAATTCTTCTTACCCCTGGATTTTAACCTCCCTTGATTGTGACTCCCATTGGAATCACGTTCCGTTGACCTTCCTCGAGTCGTAGACAGAGCTTCTGCTTGTTGTGAGCTTGCCGTCTATCTTCCCTGCTTTTCATCTACTTTCTTCTTCAAGAATTGTAGCAGCGACATCATCAAATACCAGATAATCAGAGAGGATATTACTGGTTAAATTGATGATGACTGAGTCATATGAATCTGGAAGACTTTGGAGTAGAATTTCAGCACGTTCCTGTGGTGAAACATTATGTCCCAACGTTGAAAGTTGAGAACATAATGAAATTAATCAGAGTATGTAAGTGCTTTGTAACTGATGTAGATTTTGCCATCCGTAAGGTATACAACTTTCTCTTCAAGAAGATTTTGTTGTGAAGTGATTTGGCTTCATACAATTTGATGAGGTGATCCCAAACCTCCTTAGCAGTTTTCTTCTCTTCTATGCCCACTAAAATATCATCAGATAATGCTAAATGCAAATTGGAAAGGGCCATCGCATATATTCTGTTCCACTTTTCGTTATCTGTGAACTCCGCCGGCCGAACACTGATGGCTTCCAGGCAGTTATCTTTTATCAATAATGCCTTCATCTTCATTTTCCATAATGAGAATTTCGTGCCGTCAAACTTGCCGATGTCGATCCTTGCTGACATTGTTTCTATCACGAACTGCTTTTGACTACAAAATAACTCCCACTATTTCATGTGAAAAGTATCTCCTCAGGTTACCTCCAACTGGTATATTGTTGAACCAAAATACACTAGGAAAATTTCCAAGAAAGACTGGAGGGACACGATCGGTCCGCTTAAATACCAGATTCCTTAGACAAAATTTTCCTAGACATGCACTTAATCACCCAATATACCTTTCTAGGATACCAAAAAAGAAAATAAATATGTGAATAGCGATTTCAAAAAATTTCTGCAGCACCTCGGTAGGATGAAAACAAAACCTTGCTCTGATACCACTGTTGGGTTATGAAAAACCTACCGAATAGAACAATCAGCAAATAAGAAAAAAGAAGAATACAAGAATTTATGTGGAAAACCGTTAAAGGGAAAAAACCACGGGCAAAAGAGAAAACTCCACTATAGATAAAGAAATATACAAGAGAGAGGATTTTGGGATGATTTACATGTGGAGGAGAATGCATCCTTTTATAGCCTCTCCCAATCCTACCTTCTCCCACATCTACTCAAACTGGAACTAAAACTCTCAACAAACTCTCATTTCTTTATGATGTGGGATAACAATTCCTACTTCTACTAGATGTGGGACTAAGACTATACAACAGTCCATAGGTGCAAGGGGATGTGAAGGAAGGAGGGAGAGATGTGAAAAGATGAAAGTTTAAATCAAGACTTTTTTTTATCATGTCACCTGTACATAAGAGACTGCCACCACTGTGCCCAAAAAACATCCATGAACCCCATCTATTCCTAAACTATCAGTATCTTAACACTAATGAAAATCTTCTTCACCCCTAGCCTATCTTATATTTAAAAACTCAATAGCATCATTCTTTCACCATTGGATAACAAAAATAATGAATATTTGGCAAGCCTTTCATTCATTTCCTTTCTTTTTTTCTTTTCTCCAAAACATACATGACCATGGTTGTACCTTGAGGATAAATAACTATAACTCAAGAAAGACATGTATCAACTTTTTGAAGCCAAATGTCTTGAGAATAGTAGGAAGAGTGATGCCAACACAGCTGATTTCCATTTAGTAGACCAAGGAATTCCATATATTCCTTTTCGAAAGAGCCCTTTCAGGAATGGCAAAAAATTGAGCACCAACCATGCACAACAAAAAATCTCCCCTAGCCCCAACCAACAAGATCCATCAAAGAAGGCCACGAAGAGTGCATTCAAGTTCACAAACAGAAGAAATGTTGGTGCCACAAAGACTGGTGATTCATCAAAGGTGAATCTCCCAGGATCAGTATCTTTAGTACCAGAACCAGTTTGGTTGGAGTTGTCTGCTTGGTTACCCTTCGGTGTAACAATGAAAACATTTTCTGAAAGCCCTATCAACTTGGGAAAGAAACTTAGGGTTCCAAACAAGCATGCAGTTGAGGTGACTATCCATTTCATTCTCGAGTTGTTCCACCATGTCCTGATTGAAAGGCGACATTGGATGTACTCTGATAGATTGTAGAGCTGATAAATGATGAATAGGGAAGCTGGAATGACTATAGCTGGTTCAGAGACCTGTATAGACATCATGGAAATTATGTGACTTAGACTTGCATAATAATATTTCACAGGTTATGTTTGGAAGCCAAAAAAGGAATAAAAGAAGATTAACACTATTATGATTCAATGATTTTTTTGTCTCATCTCTCTGCTGGACTGTAAGAAAAGTAGAGCAAAACCACACATATAACACAAGATTCGTGGTTCACCCGAAGGCAACATACATCCATGGCCAAGTAGATATGGTGTCTTGCTATTAAGAAGAGAATGAATAGAGTTATAATCTAGTCCCTTTTCTTTTACCCCCTCTCAACCCTGTTAAGACTATAAATAGTTATATAAAAAATCATACATCAAGTTTAAAATGATCAAAATGCCCCTTTACCCCGAATGCCCTGAAACAACAATATAAGACCTCCAAAAAGTACGGGCCCCACAACCAATCATTTTGAAGAATTCAAACTTCGAAACAAAACCCATGGCGATGGTCAATACAAAAAAAGTCATTCAAATGTGTTTGGGCCCTGAAATGAACCTCGGAACATTTGACATGGTGGAAAGTGGTCTTCACCACATCACCAAACATAGCCCGTAGTTGGAATGGATAGAAAAGATTACCGTGGGTAGGAAATGGGTGTTAGTGAAGATACTGAATGCTGGCAATAGAGCATAGAAGAACTCAGGTAGAGAGCATGGTCCCCATAGCAATAAATAAATATAAGCCAAACATTGCCTCAACTCCAGCTTTTCATTGATGGTTGCAAGTATGGGACTTCGATTGCTCAAGAGAACCTCCAGGAAACCAGTGACCCATCTTGTCATTTGGGTCATGATTGCAGGTCCACCTGTTGGTGCACACCCGAGAAATGCAGGTGAATCCAAATCTGAGAACAGTGATCTCCAACCTCTTGCATGAATTTTGCTTCCTGTGAGTAAATCTTCTGTTGTTGATCCATAGACCCAACCAACCTACCAAAAGAGAAAACAATACCTTCAGAATCCTTTTAGGTGTTGCATGAGAATGATGGATTCAGGTTTTGACCCACATAAGATATCCATGAATCTGAATTGATATAACCCATGGGTACACTTGGGTGTTAGACTAACTTCCAATTGTGCAAGATAGAATTATCAATCTTTAAAAATTGCATTTCCTACCTTGGTACCCCAATCAGTATTCTGCTCATAAGCTGAACTTGCAACAAGTATTGCTGCTGCGATGCAGCTTCTAAGATTGAGGGAGTGATTTGTGCTGTTTTTCGTCACATCTAATATTTTAGCTGCTGATTCTGCAAATTGTACTGAAGCTCCAAATTTTGCTTGTGCTTTCGATGGTTTTCCTGGCAAATGTGATTATCAAAATAGATTGTAGTGATACCAAAATAAGATCACAATAATATGCAAGGAAGAAGAATTACACTTGCTAGTCATGCGGTCCTTACATCAGTTTCAGGTAGGGTAGAGCCAAGTTTTAACATCGAGAAGGATCATGAAGCACTGATATTTCATACTTGGAAAGAGGGCTGGAAGGGAAATTTCAAAATTATTTTTGGGGGGTGGGGTAGCATGACCCCTAGCCAACGGTACCTTTGCCCCTGGTTTCAAAGTCAATAAGGAGACACACAAAGGGATCAACCAAGGGAATCTTATCTTGTGGAATGTGGGAAGATATGCCCTTGAGGGAAATGTGTCAATATCATTCTCTTTCTCCACTATCTTCTAAAGGTGTATGACAAAGATGTCATTTACACAATTTAACTTTAAAGAAAACCTACTTTGCTCAAGAGTGTGGCCTATCTTATGGTGAGGAGACAAAAACTCATGAGATGACACTCACAAGTGGAAAACTACTTCCCAAATAGATAAAAGAAAAGCTGATGGAAAATACCTGAGCGTCTACTCTCTCTTCTACATAATTTATTTTGGTTCACACATCATAGCTGCAATGGTTAAAGTGGTGTCTACATTTTTCTTGCCTCCTTATGCGATGACAACCTACATTTTCCAAACTCCCAAACCTTTTGAATCAGATAATCGGGATCCTCTACCCTTTAGATAATCCTATCTTGACACCTCCTCAACCATGCATTTAAGAGACGGTCCACCTTTGAACACCGACAAGGTAAATCCCCTTATATGTATGATAGGATAATCCTAATGAGGATGATCTCCATTGATATTTAACCATTAGAGCCCTTCTCTTATCATCCATGGCATGTGGTCCAGATATGATCCCCATATCCTATGGATTGTGGGAGATCAACTCTAGTGGTTAAAATGTCATCAGAGAAAGATCCAGGCTCAAACCGTTTCACCTTCATTAATTAATTAATTAATTTGAAAGGAAAAAAAAAAAAAAAAAAAGAAGAAGAAGAAAGAAAAGAAATTCTATCCCGAGGAAGACCAGAGCAAGAGGCATCTACCATTAGCAACCCCATGACCATGATTTCTCTCTTCACTTTCTACTTCCTCTGCTGATATTCCATATATTACTTTCCTTCTATGAACGCATCCTGATCCACAATATAAAGGTCCTTGCAGTCCCATAAATCCGCGAAGTAAAAACTGAAGAGAACAAAGCATATGTACCTGAGCGAGTTAGAGACAGAGAAAGAGAAAATCTGATTCTTCTACAAATGATTCTTCCATGTTTAGTAACTCACTTCTGCTGCAACTTCATACTGGTTACCAAAAGGGTCATCCTTAAGACCTCCATAGAACTTCTGTGGATACTGAACAAACCCACTTTCAGGTTCCTTCTCAAAGCCAAGCAGGAGACACATAGCATGAAGCACAACTTGTGGATTATTCGCGAACATATCACAATCCACATTGAGCATGAAAGGAGAGTTTGTCATCACGCCTGATACCCTAGTCTAATCACATGAGAACAATTTTCATATAATTAGTCTCTTAACACGTAGAACTCAAGCTTAATTAGTGACATGCATGTGTTTGAAGTTAATCTTAACAACTAACCAACACATTCATTGCCCCTGCTTTGTAATTATGTGGGTGTTTAGGGATCTTCTCTCTTGACAAATATACCAGATGTGGTACACCATTTGAGTTAGTTTCCTTGTTCTCGCATATAACCTGAAAATCAGATTCATAATCATGTAGTTTTCAAGAAAATGAAGATTTGGGTTTGTAAACAACATTCTTGATTACCTTTATTATGCTTGGATGGTTTCTTTTTTCAATTCCTGAAAAGACTGACAAGTCTCCAGTCAGCTCATGTGGGACACCTTTTTGAACCGCCATTTGAATTCTCTGGCAGAGTTGTTCATATCCATTCTAACAAAAGAAAAAGACAAAAACTTAACAGACATGTGTAAGGTGCATGTTTCATTTTGATAACTATCAAACACTGCTGTTACCTTAATCTTCCTCCATTCCTGTCTAAATTCAGATGAGTAGTCGCCGGTGTTGTCGCCGGAGAAATACATAAAAGGGGCTCTAATTTTAATATCGTGTTTCTTGCAGAAAGGTACCCACAGTTTTGCAAACTCAGATGCTTCCACAAGAGAATAGAAGGTTAGAGGCGAAGCGCCATCATCAGAGACATAACAAGCGAGCTTGTGAGCTGGGTAATCAAGAGCTAACAAGGAAAGAACAGTATTGACTGTGATGATTGGAGGTTCAAGAACAGAGTCTGTTGTTGTCACAAACAAATCCACCGGGGGAAGCTCAATACCCCTGAGAATTAACAGCTTGAATGAGTAAGAGATTGAAAGAAACTAAATGATTTAAGCATCGATTTGTTCGATGGAGAATGGAGATTATACCTGTCTAAGAGGCGTTGGGGATATGTTCTGTATTCAACTGGGTTCCATTTAAGATTCATGGTGAGAACCCAATAGAAGATGAACCACGATTCGCAGAGGAATGCAAATTGCCAAGCCACTCCATTATTGTTAATGGATTTGAGGCGATAATAGAGGAGAGCAAGGAGGAGGAAGAACATGGTGAGTTCTGTGGCTCTCTTTAGGGGGTTTTTACGAGGGAATCTCTCTTGCAGAGGCAGTGGAGTGGGAGTAGCCATGGCAGGTAAAGAAACCTTGACAAGTGTTGGTTTCGTTTCTAATGAACGAAAGAGATAAGACAGGTTTCATTTTATATGGACTTACGTTACTGCCAAAGAAATAATAATACAGCTGTTCAGGCATGAAGTAAAATCACTATGTAACCCTTCTTTCTAAATTTTACGCGGAACCGTAGGAGCCATTAGATCTTGATGCGTCAACATCCCTAATGAAACTAGACTGTAGCCAACGAATTGGGATTGGATAGATCATTGTGCTCTCCTTACATCTTTTTATCATATATTCAAGAAGTATAATTTACCTTGGACAATAAATAAAGTTGACCATAAATGCTCAGAGGTGGACCTTCTCCCAAATGTATAGTAGAGGGGTGCAGTATGAGCAAAATCCTCTACCCAGTTTGTCGATGATTCAGATTCTAAACTAAAAGCCTACTTTGGTACAAAGATTGAAAACCTTGTTTTCCAAAAGGCTTGATAAAGATGTTAGCAAGTCGACGATGAGAATGAACAACCTAAATGACCAAATCACCTTGCCGTATTGAGACTTTTTCCACAAGTCTTAAGAGGGATGATTTTCTTATCCAGCCTTACTAGAGATTATTTTAATTAGTCAAAATAAATTAAAATATTAGTCAAATTTATACAATTCGATTGATGTGAAGTATTTACTACGCTTTTCATTGCCCTAATGTTATTTTATTATAAGATTAACTTATTTACATTTGTAATTTCTTCTTGATTCAAGGAATGGGTTCATTTAGTCAAAATAAGATAGAATATATTTCACTCCATTGCTCAAAACAATCAACCTGTTGGGACGTTTGACTGACATTTCAATTTGTTTTTGAGTGGTATTAATATTAGTGGGTATTGCATTAGTAGCATTGATAATTCCCATCAATAGTAAATTCATAACATTTGAAAATCCTATCATCTTCTAACCGGGTTGTATTAGTATGTTATATTTTATATTTTTTCCCCAAAAATAAACTTTTATTAATAAATAAATAATGAGCTATACTGTTACATCTGTGTTTTGTATTAAGCCTCAATGCATACATAAGGAATTTCCTAGTATGATTGTTACATAAATGGAATATACAACATGGAGATAAAATTTTATAATCATGTATACACAAATAATGATTATACAATAGGAGATGGAATGCACATAATTGCATGAGTTGTAATCAAGGTCCGACAAGTCGACCCGTGTCGCTGTGTCGGACCCTGGCGACACGGGCGACATGTCGCCCGACTTCTCTCTGCCGCCTACTTCTCCTTCTTCGTCATCATCTATTTCTTCCCGGCAGAGACTGCGGGAGAGCTCCTCTGTCCATCATCTCCAGAATCACAATCTTCAAATTTTTCTTCTTCTCTTCCACTTAGCAGGAAACTCCTCCTACCATTGTCGTATTGATTTTCATTGAACAAGAAATCGTCATCTAAATAAAAATCAACAGAGGGAGCATTGATACAAGGAATGCGAAATCTCATAGAAGCAGGGCGCTGCATCTTGAAGTGAAAAACTGGGGAAGGATCTGGGGTAGGATTATGGCGGAGGCCTTGCTTGATGTGGCTTGTGAGGAGATGAAGATCCATCATCAATTTAGTTCTGATTTCTGAACAATCCACTACTGTAGATTCCATGCTCTGTGCCCAAAAGTAGTTTTTTTCTTACCCATCTCTGGATTGTGATTTTAGGTATGACTTAAACTCAAACAAAAGTAGCTTTCTCTACAACCTAGTTTTTGTAACAAATTGTCTACTTCAAGTATGACGATGGGTTCTGGAAGAAAGAAGATTGCAGAAGCTTCAAATTGTGATATGGAAGATGTCGCTCGAAAAATCAACTATTGGCGATATATCGCCGATAAACGGGAAATATCGTGTCGCTGGGGGGTATCTTGTCGCCCCCCAGCGACACCTAGAAATTTCGCCCTGTGTCGGCGATAAATCGCCAACACAAGGTACCATGGTTGTAATGATAAAACTCCTCAAGTTAGAGTGTAAAGATTCTGAAAGCCCAAGTTGGAAAAGATGAGACAAATTGGTAGGGCAAAGAACCTTTGTGAATAAGTCAGCCAATAGAACAGATATTAGAATCTACATTGGTTGAATATGCCCTTGTTGTAACTTTTCACGAAAAGGATGATAATCAATTTCAATATACTTTGTCCTCTTGTAAAAAACTGAATTGGCTGCAATATGTAGGACTACTTGGTTATCACAACATAATGTTACAGGTGCCTTGGCCGACAATTCAAAATCATGAAAAAAAGATTTCAACCAAGTGACTTCATGAGTAGCGATAGCCATAACACGATATTCCTCCTCTGCTAAAGAACGTGATATTGAAAGAATGCAAGGAAAAACTATAATTTTGATAAGTAGGTTGCTTACCTTGATGGGTAAGTCTTGTGTATTTATAGATAAACATCGTTGTTGTACAAGATTCGTTTACAATATTCAAATTTGAATTCAAAACAAAAATTTGAATTCAAAACTTGAATCCAAAAATTGAATTCAAAAATCAAATTCAAACCATAACAGATCCGTTATGGTTTTTCATCCCCCCTCAAACTCTGCATTGGCTGGTGCAAGAGTTTGTCTCTATGCTTGAAGAAAGTTTGTGATGTTAAGCCCTTTATAAACACATCTGCAATTTGATCATCTGACTGAACAAAGTGCACTTTTATGGTGTTGTTCTGAACCAAGTCTCGGACAAAATGATAGTCCACTTCTATATGTTTTGTGCGAGCATGTAGCACTGGATTTGCAACCATTTGTGTTGCAGAGACATTATCACAATAAATTTCCATTTCTCTTGGAAGTTGTACTTGTAAATCACGTAAAACATAAGAAAGCCATAGTAACTCAGATGCTATGACGGCAAGGGATTTGTACTCAGCTTCCGTATTTGATCTAGATATTGTAAGTTGTTTCTTGGAAGACCATGATAATAAATTATCCCCAAGAAAAGTGCAAAACCCACTAGTTGATCGGCATGTGTCTGGACATCCTGCCCAATCTGCATCAGTGTAAGTAGCTATGAAAGAAAGTTGGGTTGGTTTCAAGAGAACACAAGTATCAATAGTATGCTTGACGTAACGTAAAATACATTTTGCTGCTTGTAGATGATCTTCTGTGGGAGATTGCATGAACTGACACACTTGATTGACTGCATATGAGATATCTGGTCGAGTAATCGTCAGATATTGTAAGGCTCCTACTAATTGTTTGTATGGTGTTGGATTAGGTAGGGGATAACCTACTGTTGATGATTACTTTGTTCTAACTGGAATTGTGGTTGTGCATGGCTTTGAAGTCTCCATTCCTGTAGACTTTAATAAACTGATGGAGTATTTACTTTGAGTGAGTAAAAGACCATCTGAACTTCGATTAGCCTCAATTCCCAAGAAGTAATGCAAGTGTCCCAAATCTGTCATTGCAAATTCTTTGCTCAGGCTTTGAATAACCTCTTGAATTTCAGCTTCATTGGCTCCAGTCAATATTATATCATCTACATATAACAGCAATACTGTCATTGTATTTGGGTTTTGCGTGTAAACATGGAAGAATCTGCCACACTTTGTTTGAAACCTTCTCCTTGTAGGTATGTTTTGAATCTGTGAAACCAAGCTCGTGGAGCTTGCTTGAGACCATAAATTGCTTTTTGTAGATGGCAAACATGTGTTGGTTTAGATGTGGAAACAAACCCCTATGGTTGTTCCATGTAAACATCTTTTACCAAGTTGCCATTCAAGAAGGCATTTTTCACATCATGTTGATGTACTGGCCATGACTTTGAGAGTGCAACGGTTAATACGGTCCAAATGGTGGCCGGCTTTACAATTGGACTAAATGTTTCATGAAAGTCCACTCCCGGCTGCTGGTTGAACCCCTTGGCAACTAATCGTGCCTTGTATCTCTCAATGGAACCATCATTTTTTGTCTTGATCCTATACACCCACTTACAACCTACAATATTCATACCCTTGGAATAAGGCACCAAATTCCAAGTTTGATTGTCTATCAAAGCTTTGTATTCTTTTTGCATTGCATCAATCCACTTTGGGTCTTTTGAGGCTGATTTGTAGGTTTTAGGTTCAGTTGGGATGTTGGAGATGGTGGTAAGAAAGGTTTGAGGTATTGGGTGTCTAATAGTGAGTAAAGAGAGAGGGGTTTTTGGTTTGGCAGAATTGTTTTTACTCCTAGTAATCATAGGATGAGATGGTTGGGGCTGTGGTTGGTCTATTGTTAGTGGGGATTGATTAACATCTTGGGTTGGATTTGCCATTGATATGGTTGGTGTGGATGTTGTAGGGGCTGTTTGTGATGGTTGGTTGTTTGAAATAGGTGAAGAAGAATGTGAAGTGAGTGGAGGCACATTTGGTGGGGTGTATGTGGGATGAAAACACATAGACAAATAAGTTCGACTGGTGGTTTGATTGATGATTGATGTGATGGGGGATTTGAAAAGGGAAATTCCTTTTCTTCAAAAATAACATGTCTAGATAAATATACCTTGCCATTGTCCTTATCTAAGCATCTATAACCCTTGTGATAGAAACTGTAACCAAGAAAGACACAAGCCTTGGACGACAATTTGTCTTCTCTGTAGGGTGTCAAGTTGGGGTAACAAAGGTAGCAAAAAACTCTCAATAAACAATAATCTGGTTTTAAGCCAAACAGTGCTTCATGAGGAGATTTTCCTTGCAATACATAAATAGACAACAACAGTAAAGGCTTCCAACCAATATTCTTTGGGCATGTGAGCTTGGAATATAATGGATAAACCCATCTCTGTAATGTGTCTGTGTTTTTTTTCTAAAACCCCATTTTGTTCTGGAGTATGAGGACATGAAATCCAAGATAGAACGCTACATTCATCAAGATAGTTTTTGAAAGCTCCCCTTGTTAACTCTAAGGTTCCATCACTTTGAAAATTTTTAATAGAAGTAGAAAGCAAGTTTTCAGCCATATTTCTAAAATGCTTGAAACAATGAATTGCATCAGATTTAAATCGCAGAGGATAAAACCAAGTAAATCGACTGAAATCATCAACAAAAATAATATATGAATTGAATCCACTAATTGACAAAGTTTTAGTGGGACCCCACAAATTACAATGAATAAGCTGTAATGGTTAAGTAGTTCTACTAATTGAAATAGAAAAGGGTAATTTGTGATGTTTGCCAAGTTGGCAAGCGTCACAAATTTTATTGGATCCAAGAGTTTCAAAGGAATTAAATAAGACACAATTTCTCAAATGAGTAAGTACTGCAAAAGAAGAATGACCAAGCCGGCGATGCCAAATATTAGAAGGAGCTTTATTTCCATAAAGAGCCAAAGGAGGCACAACATTGGTCGAGAAAGAATACAATTTATCTTTGACTGGACCCTTAAGTAGAGTGATGCCTGGCTCCAAATCCTTAACACAGAAACCCCATGGAAAAAATTCGACAAAACAATTATTGTCATATTTAAGTTGAGAAATGGAAATTAAATTCTTTGATAATTGGAGAACTAATAGTATGTCATTAAGAGATAAATGATTTGAATTTGTTTCCAAAGTTGAGGAGCCTATATGAGTTATAGGGAGTTTCTTACCATCACCAACTAAAACCTAGTCGTCTCCTTTATATGTGGCAGGTCGTTGTAGCATGGCTGGATCAAATGACATATGGCTGTTAGCATCTGAATCCAATATCCACTGTGCATCATTCTGTGGTGTAATGTGTTGGGTATTTTGGGTACATGTAAGCCAGCATAAGGAATGTGAGGTGGTGGATTAGGATTATTTCGGCTCTGGGCATAACGGAAATAGCATCTATTTGCCGAATGGCTTTGCTTAATTTGATATTTGAAGGAATTAGTATTAAAGGTGTTTTGGTTTGGTCAGTTATAGGAATTTTGAGATCTTGGGGGCCATTTGATGAATTTCGAAAGTCAGATCTAGGTGGGTTTCGGTAGTTGGGTGGATAGGAATTAATACTATTATTAAGCCGATTAAATTTAGGCTGATCTGTAACAAGTAATGCAATAGGGGAATGAGAATCAGTTAAGATTGATTGGGTGTTCCCATAGCTAAGGCATAACTGTTGCTCATGAGTAAGTAGTTTGGCCCTTAGGTCAGTAAAGGTAATGGGTGGGGTAATATTTTCCATAGTGATGATGAAAGTGAGATAATCCGAACCAAGACCATTTAATGTATATGCTACCAAGTTAGAGTCATTTACTTTGTCATTGATTGTCGCTAAGGAATTAGTGATGGACTTAATTTTGTGAAGATAGTCCGTAATTGTGCTCGTTCCTTTATTGATCATCTGCAATTCACTGCGAAGATAAGTCCTTTGAGCAGTGGACTGTTGTTGGAAAAGTTGTGCAAGAGGATCCCATACATCTTTTGTTGTTTGAAGGCCAAGAATATGAGAAGAAAGAGATGGTGTGAGGGTGGCATTGATGCATGTTCGAACAAAATGATCATTCTTTCTCCAGGTTTGAAATGCTAGATTTAGCGTTTGAGTTTCTCTAGTAGTGTGACAGTTTGATTTGGCATTGATCCAGTACCATCAAGATGATGTATAAGAACACAGGTAATAAAAATGGATTCTAATTGTTCTCTCCACATGAGATAATTTTCTCCATCAAGCATGACAGAAACAAGGTTGGAGAGATTGGTAATGGGGAATGGAGTATTAGCAGTGGCCATTGAAAATGTAGTGTTTTGGGAAGAAAAAAAAAATCTCAAAACTTTAGCTAGCTCTAATACCATGAAAGAATGCAAAGAAAAACTCTAATTTTGATAAGTATGTTGCTTACCTTGATGGGTAAGTCTTATATATTTATAAATAAACATGGTTGTTGTACAAGATTCCTTTACAATATTCAAATTTGAATTCAAAATAAAAAACTTGATTTCAAAACTTGAATCCAAAAATCAAATTCAAACCCATAACATATCCGTTATGGTCTTTCAGATATGGTATGTTGTTTCTCGGTCTTCTAAGAAAAGAGACTATCTCCCAAAAGGATACAATAGCCAATTGCAAAGCTGCACGTAAGTGGACATCTAGCCCAATTAGAATAACAATAAGCACATAACAATAAGGTGGAAGAACGTGGGAAGACCTTCCCTAATTGCAACCTTAAGGTAGCAAAGGAGCTGATGAGCAACACCAAGGTGCGGATGCCTTGGTTAATCCATGAACTAACTTAAGATATTGACAGGATAGGCAATATCGGGACGTGCAATAGTCAAATAAATCAAGCTGCCAATCAAATGCTGATAAAAGGATGGATCCAGAGGGCTAGTACCTATTGCATTGTCAAGTTTCAAATTTCGCTACATTGGTGTATTCGTAGGATGAGTATCAAGTAGATCACAATTGTTAATTTAAAATATCCATTGTATACTTCTTCTAATTTAAACAAAGCTCATGAGAAAAGTGGGCAACCTCAATTCTCAAAAGTATTTTAGAGTGCCAAGATCTTTAATGTGAAATTTAGCATGTGACATTCCCTTAATCTTGCCAATTAAATGAACATCAAAGCCAACAATAACTAGATCATTAGCATAGATTACGATAAAAACAGATTCCATGCCACGATGAAGTGAAACAAATGAGTGATCAAATTCTGATTAATAAAATCCAAAGGAATATAAAGTAGCAGAAAGTTTAGAATGTCACTGGTACAACGACTATTTCAATCTATAGAGTGACTTATCAGGTATATAGACTAAATTCTCCCTCCTTACATTGATAATTAGGGGGTGGAAGCATATATGCCTCCTCATCAAAGTCACCTTGAAGAAATATATTATGGACATCCATTTACAACAAAAGCCATTCAGGAACTATAGCAATAGCTAAGAGAAACTCGAATAATTACTAATTTGGCCTTGAGGGCAAAAGTATTATGAAAATCAACCCCTTACACCTTAGCATAGCCCTTTGCAACCAAATGTGTTTTTTAACATCAATAGTCCTATTAGAATTTCTTTGAATATTATAGATCCACATAGACCCCATAGCCTTCTTACTAGATGGTAATGGAACAAGAGACCAAGTTTGATTATGAGTTAAGGCCGTTACTTTTGTCTGTATTGTGTCGCATTAAGCTTGGCGCTTCATGGCTTCATTAAAAGTAAATGGTTTTGTATCATTAGACAAGGAGGTAAGAAAAGTTAAATTTGGAGGTCTAAGATGACTATAACTTAAAAACATAGAGAGGGGATAAGGTGTACTTGAATAATTCACCATTGAGTATTTTTGAGATAGGATAAGGGAGCATTTATAATCTTGCAAATACTGAGGATGTTGATGAGCTCAGTGGGGTTTTTGATTTTGAGAATGGGTGTAGGTACAATAGAGTCAAATGGAGTTGGATCTAGGGCAATAGGATCAAGAATTGGTGGATCAAGATTATGGTTGGGTGTGTTATGGGAAGAGAAAGAACAGGTAAACTTGGTGCTAGGTAATGACATACAGAGAATGGGAAAATGCGCTTATGAAAAATAACATTACAAGAGACAGATGCATTTGGATTTAAGATAAAAAAAATATGGTAGCCCTTGGCCATTAGGATAAACCATAAAACATCTAAAAAGATACTCTTTTGTTAAACGTATATTGAATTGAAGTTTTATTTTTCCAAAACATAAACATACAAAAACATGATGGCAGGAAAGGGAAGGAGGCTTCCCATATAAAAGCTCACAAGGGACCAATTATTAAGTTATTGGGTTAGAAGATCGCTAATTAAATATGTAACTTTTGAGAATATACTCGTCCCAATACAAACTTAATGCCTGAGCAACATTAGGCAAATGACAATGTTTCCACTTTACCACCTATTTTTTGTGGAGTGGAAACACAACTGGATTGATGAATTACCCCTTTTGAAGTTAAATAAAAAATGGTAGTTTGATTATAAAATTTATTCCTATTATTAAATTAAATGCATCGAATGTGTGGTTGAAATTGAGTCTCAATTAGGCCAAAATATATATAATATAAGAGTATTCATGTCATATTTAGAAGACATGAGATAAACCCAAGTGTTTCAAAAAAAGTTATCAACAATAGTAAGGAAAAAAGACCACCAGATAAAGATGTTCGATAGAAACCTCACACATTCATATGAATTAATTCAAAACAAGAAGATGTGGTAATAGTGCTTAAAGAAAAATGTAACCAAACTTGTTTAGCCAAACAACATATGGTGCATGTGCATTCATTGGAAAGAATAATACTAGAGTCTAAATGTTTTAATTGGTATTTGAGGTGGTACTAAGATGCCCAAACACTAGTGGCAGAGATCAAAGTGAGCATCAGAGAAGTTGCCGAAATAAATTGAAAAGGGGGTAGGATTCAAGAAAGTAGAGCCCCCTATATCACTTACCCATCACAATAGTCCTCTTCGATTATTGATCCTGAATAACATAATTATTAGCAGAAAAAATGATTGAACAATGCGAAGAGGTTTTAAGTTTAGTGACAGACAATAAATTAAAACGAAACGTAGGAACACGAAGGACGTTGTCAAGAGGAATTCCAAAAAATTAAAAAGCATGACCAATGTGCACAATAGGGACAACAGAACCGTTAGGCAATGTGATGGTAGGTGCATCAGATGCATGATTCAAGGTGCAAAAAAGTGATTCATTAAAAGTAATATAGTCAGTAGGTCCAAAATTCAAAATCCAAATAATAATCGAATTAAAACAAGAATTCTTACTAGCAAGTTTGAGCAATGCGGGGGGGTTACTAGAAGGGATGAATAAATGTGGTGAACGCATTGACAAAGTAGAAGTACCCATGGAGAAGGAGCCAATAGTTGCTGACAATGGATCATGATCTATAATAAAGGGACCAGGATCAAATGTTAGGCTGATACCATGTTAACAAAATAAATACAAGGAAGATTTGATGCAATGCATTTGTCTTTTGTATTGAGCCTCAATGGGAAATATATATATATATATATATATAGAAGGAATTTCTTAATATGATTACTACTTAGATGGAATATACAACCATGAGGACAAAATTTCCTAATCTTATATGCACAAATAAGGACTGCATAGTAGGAGATGGGATATACACACTCGCATAAGGTGTCATGATAAGATATACAAATGATTTACATATGATAATTCTTCCTGCCATTGGCATCATCCCTAATCAAAGAGGAGAGAGTTGATGACAAGGCATCAATAGAAGAAGAGACTTCTTGGGGAGACTACAAGAGAAATCCACAGAATTAACATCATGCATTATGCACAAAAGAACAACAAATGAAAGAACCCCATTAGCTCTCTAATATCCATGATCAAGTTGAGGGCTCTCGAAGGCATAGGATACTAACCAAAATAGTCTCAATAGCCACCATTGAATCCCAGGAAACCTCAATATATTGCAACCCATTAGAATGCGCCTTCTCCAAGCATTACTTGATGGCAATCTCCTTCATATAGGTGATTTACCATTCCTAGGTCACCATGAATAGACCATCATAATTAATAGCTATCCAACCCACCTGTTGGTGGCCAATGCAAACATAAGGCTTGTTGACAACAAAATGTCCCTGTAATATTCCACATACCAAAGAAGTCTTGCTCCACTAGAGAATCTTCCACCCAAACCAAAATATCAAAGAACCTCATCCAGGTGTCATTGACAATCTTGACCACCACCCCATGCAAGCGGTTACCCAAAATAATTGATTGTTTGTCCTCTCCTAAAGTTTGTAAATTGATAAGCATGCATTTACCATTATTTATTTGATTTAATTCCCCATACTTATTTAATTAAAGAGAGCTAATTGAGTATTTTTGTGTATTTTTCAGGAATAAGGTGACTTTGGTTATTAGAGATAATATGGAGTAAAGTTAGCAAATATATTAGATATTGGTGGATTTAAAATCATGGCATTCAATCTTGCTGCCCAAGAAATCATGAAAAGTGAGATCTTAGCCAAATTGGAAATAGGTGGAGGTCTAAGGAACAAAATTGGTAATAAATCTGAAAATCGGGTAAATAGACATACCTTCAGTATTTTGGGCATATCTCTCTCGTATGAGCTTGTATTGCAGTGATAAAGATGCTATGGAACGATATCAAAAATATCTACAACTTTCTAGTTTTGAGTTTTTCCAAAATCTAAACGAATAAAGGTCATATCGACGGGTAAAGAGGGGGGATTCATTGTGTGCAGGAGACATAAAAGAAAAGCCAACCATAGAGAAGAGGAGGAAGACGGCGAATGCGGCTCTCATCTCTCTCATTGCTGAAGAAGAAGACCACATCTCTCTCTCTCCCCCTATGTTTCATCTTTATTTTTCTTATGAACTTTGTGATAATGAGTAGCTAGTTCCTTTTCTTTGGGATGTAGATGAACCATGGTTATTTCATTAATTTGAATGTTCTATATCTTCTAGTTGATTGTGTTTGAGTCTGGCCAAAGATGTTATATAGCTTAGCAAACTAAGCGTGCCAAGCTTCCACGAAGGACGATAGTCTTGCGAAGATAGGGCATATCTAGAAGACCATCCCTAATTTACTTTGAAGTGTAGAGTTATATCGGTTAGGAAAAAGCATTGGGGATTCGAAATCCCAAAGATCTTCACATATTTATAGTTAACGTTTTTGCATTAATTAGTAGATTTAGTTTAATTTAGTTTTGTTGAATTCAATCTTAGTGACTTAGCCTTTTAGTTCCCCATAGTTCGACCCCATACTTTACGCGTGCTAGATTAGTATAGGATTTTATTTTTGATTGGTTAGCGACACGTATTGGATGATGATCAGATTTTATTCTAGGAAGCATTGAAAGAATAATCCACAGTCAAGTCTTCTATAGATGTGCTTAAATCCCCTCCATTTAGGACCTCACCAAGTGAATCTAGGACTAGACAAACCCAGATTGCACCGACCCAAATTTTTTCTAAACTTCTTACATTTCCTAACAAACACCGGGCTCCACCTTTTGTTTCCGTCTCATCTAACACATCATTGAGATCACCCAACACCAAATAAGGGATCTGATCATCCCCAAATCCAAGTACAATTCATCCAGCCTACTTGTCGTGTTGTATCCACTGGACTTGCATACATGGCTGCTCGAATCCAACTTTTGCTAGAATGTTGTTCCACCACTTCCAATAATAGATACTGAAAGTGATTACAGACTAATGAGACCTGATGCTAAGAGTTAAAAGGAATGAACCAAATACCTCCTGACATACCCACTGTGTCACTAACAAAACTTAATTCTCCTTGGATTTTTCGGATGACATCCTTTCCCCTTCGGCCACTAATACAGGTTTCCATCACTACTACACCCTCTGGCTTATATTTTTTTTTTATAGAATTTGAGCACGGTGACGAAATCCTTGCTACCCGCTCCTCTAAAATTCCAAGAAATTATCTTCATAAATAACTGAAATGGGAAATTAACAATCAACCATCATGTTAACATCAACCCCTATAGGATGTGTCACTTCTTGATTCATTAGCAATACTTTTGAAAAAATATCCTTGCTTCCCTCCTTATTAGGTGGTTTTCCCAACTCTGATCGTAAATATTTTTTTAAATCTAACCATTTGGGAAAACTTTCCTTTATTTAAACTATCATTTAATTATACTTGAAATATTTGGTTAAACCATCAAACAAATCGTTTGGATGCATGGTACAAATGATCCTTTAATAATCTTGATGAATAGAGAAACATTCCAACAGAGTGTTAAAATAATGATATAAAAATATGCGGGACATCACATGTCCCACTCATGTTGAACACCGTGGCGGCCTAGTGGCTATGTTGCCTCACCATGTGGCGTGGTTGTCTCCTCTTCCATGTTATTAGCCCCATCAGATACGCTAGCCAGCATTGCATCAAATTCAGTAACCTACAAGGCAAAGAAGAGGGTTTAGGATTATAGGACTTGCAAGCTCTAAAGAAGTGAGAAATTTGAGTAAATCGCTCAAATTCTTGTGATGGAGAAGAAGAGAGAGGTTTGGTCAACAATTCCATTTGCTTTGGTTTGTTTGTTTGGTCCAACTCGAGTTTTAAGTGGATGAAATCTCGACATGTGTATTTGAATGGCAAAGATTGAACTTTGTCATTTGGTGTAATCCGAACGTTGAGCAGACAAGCAACTGCAGGTAGGACATAGAATACTAGAACGATTCCTTCTAGCCCTAATGAAAAAAAAAAAGAACACAAAAAGAAGAGCACAAAGAATTCAGGCATGAAAACACAAAGAATAAGTCCAAGGATGGCATTTTTTATTTTTATTTTTAATTTTGTCAGGCAGCAGCAATTCTCGTCTAGGTGCATTGCTATCCATGCAAGACGACATGGTATGTAGGGTTCGTTTGAAATTCTGGAACACCTTTGGACCACAATTCAACGTTGCCTGCACCATTGAAACAGTTTTCTGCTTTGTCTTTCTTTTTCGTTTTCTGAGATCAATCACATGCACAACTATGAGGAAAGCAAATGTACTGGTTGTCGCTAAACAAATCCCATGATCCAAGACGCATTGCCATTTTAAAAAACTGGAATGGAATCATTCAGAAGATATCAATCAGATGAGAGACCATGAAGAGAGACGTGGTGCAATTGATCATCTTACCATGTATACCTAGTCATTTGTGGACTTCAATCCTTGTTCAGAACTTCACTCTTTCCATCCACAGATATTGAATGACATAAGGAATGACGTCTTCTCTTTTAGCTTTTCTTTGTATTCTCTGGGTTTCTGTAGAAGTGTGAATGTAGACAGAGACAAAACTAAGGTAAAGATCTCTGTGAAGTTATTCTACAAATTAAAACCGAGGTCCACTCATTGCATCATTTTTCATAGATTGAAGAATTGTCATAGGTTACACATAGATATACCTGTTGCATCATTTTGCATTATTTTGCATGGCTTGAAGAATCATCCCATGCCACACATGTATCTAAGAAGACATATAGTTTTGGCTGCTGGATTTACCAAGTAATTTTGCCACCATAGTTGGTTATCCTCTCTGCATCAATTGATTTTAAGTTTTTTTTTTTTGTGGAATTAAATTTTATTAGCTAAAATGAGAAACCCCTATTACAACCTATAGCTATCTGATCAAACAAAAGAAACCAACAAATATTAGGGGGAGGGACAAAAATATGAAGAAAGGCATCTTGGGTAAGGGCACTCTCCTTTGCTAAGACATCAGCTATCATGTTTGCTTCCCTATATATATGTTTGCTTCCCAATTGATTTTAAGTTGAATGCTCGTTGGTTGTGCTAATTGTTTGGCTATCATTTTAGTGAAAGTTTTGAAATTGTTGTTTGGTTCATAGTATGTATTTCCCCTTTTTAATTTAATGAAAGAGAAATTTCTATTACTTAAAAACCACAAATATATAAGTCCTTCAGTTTTACATTTATCATAGTTTCACAACTTTGGGATGGATCTACTTATTGTTAACCATTTTAACAAGATCGGGTTTTTTGAAATTGATATGGTTAGACTGAACAAGTTTGACTGAACAATACTGAGGTGGTCGGCTTTGGCCGTTTAGCCAGCGACCAAAATGGAAAGGAGTCCAAATTGAGTAATGACGTGTTATTTCTGGTTGTTGGAATTTATTAATGTAATTAATAAATTAAATGCCCAAGGGAAAAATTGGAAACTCACTATTAGGGCAGTTACAAAATAGGGTTATATATTTTGGTAACCACCCCATAAGAAAGTGTGATTGCATTACGTAAGTTTTTCCACAAACGGCGGCTCCCATCTCTCTCTCCCCTCTCTCCTAGAAACGCAGGAAGGAGAAACCCATTGGAGGTTTCCTTCCTTTGCTTTAGATCACTCTTCCATCTTCTTCCCACATGGCATTTGGGTTGTGGAAATTATTCCCTTTCCTAGTGATTGTGGAATCACCCCGGTAGAGCTTTGGCGGTGGAACAAGAACGTGGATCCAGATTTACTTCTGCTGCGAATACTTCATAAAAGGGAAAGCGAATCCAGGTAAGGAATTTTTCCCCCCGTCAATTAAATAGAATTGATATATATGGAGTATTACCAACATTGGCATCAGAGCCATTGGTTCCCATAGTTCTTTGTTCCCCCATTGTTTAATTTCATTGTATGGATCCAATGGGAGGATCAAGGGTTTTTGGAAACCCTTATGTTTTGGAGAATCTAGGGTTTAATACGAAACCCATTGGAGAATTAATAGGGTTTTTGGAAACCCTTATGTTTTGGGTTCGGATTCGAATGGGAGGATCCTTGAGAATTTCCCTTGTAAATTTTTGCATGAATTGATTATCCATGATAAAAAATTTATTGTTGGATTTTTTTGTGTTTTTGGATTTTTTTTTTTTTTTTTGAAAAAAAAAGTGTTTTTACCGGTTTTTGAAAAAAAAAAAAAAAAAAACGTTATTTTTTTTGTCTAGTTTTGAATGTGTTTCTATTTACTGGACATCAATGGCTCACAATCTATGTGATGTTTGAGCATTGAGGGCCTAGTGGGAGCTAATGAGGTAAAAGTGTTCTGTGTGAACCACTTCATAGCATTAACATGATTGCATGTTTTATTTTAATAAAACTGTTTTATATTTATGGGTCTATCAATCATGTTTCTTGCACAGAATGAAACTAGTGTATAAGTCTATGTGAGTTTGCATGAGAATTTGATTGAATGTTTGTTAGCATCTCTTTTGGTTTAAGTGCTTATCCCATAGGTTGACTATGCTAGTGTGATTTGTTGTTGCATGAGTTGTGTTTTATGCTAGATTTATTGAACTCATTCTTGTATGTAATATCTCTAGAATAAATGGCTACTACAAAGAGCATAGTTGCTGACCTCACTAAAGGAGATAAGCTGAATGAGAGGAATTATGACCTCTGGCACTGAAAGGTGCAATATCTCCTGGAAGAGCGAGGATATGCTTGGAGACCATAAACCGGACCATGAACCCACCCGAGGAAGATACCACCGCACAAAGCATCGCAGGGACCTTGATACATACAATGCTTGGAAGAGGAAAGACTGGGTAGCCAGGATTACAATCCTGAGCTCCATGAGGGATGACCTGATGCTTTGTTATGAGAAGCATAGGACTGCAAAGTCTTTGTGGGAGGCTGTGAAGTTCCAGTACGGAGGGACTTCCACCACAAGAGGCCGCCAGCTCGGTCTCACCTTTGATGGTTATAAGATGCGCCAGGGTCACACCATGAGGCAGCATATAACCATCATCTCTACCATGATTAATGAGTTGAGCGTTGGGCGCCAGAAGACTGATGAGGAGCAAGTCTCCGCAGTCATCAGGTCATTGCCAAAGACTTGGGAGCATATGAAGATCTTCTTGACTTATGCTGATGAGGTCAAGACTTTTGATCAAGCTGCCAAGCACCTTGAGCTTGATGAGGATCGGATGTTGGCCGATGCCCCTCAAACTGATGTATTTGCTACTAAAGCTAGCACTAGTAAGGGTGCAAGCTTCAAGCACAAGAGAGAGAAAGCTCAACCTCAATGGTCCAGGCAAAGTAACCAGGGTGGGAACAAAAACAAGAGTGGCCCCAAGCGTTCAAGGGGGACTAGTGCTGGCAAGAAGAAATCAGCTTTGATTTGCTTCAAGTGCCGAAAGCCTGGTCATTTTGCTCGTGATTGCACTGAGCAAGAGGTATGTATTGTGTGTTATACCTCATCTTGTTATGTAACAAGTTCTACTATGCTTGGTGAACTAAATCCTTTGTGGATTGTTGATTCAGGTGCGACAGAACACATAACAAGGGAACGCTCGAGCTTCGTGGAATACCATCGTATTCCAAGAAGAAGCAGAAGAATAACGATGGGGAACAGCTCAAGTGTGGAGGTTCATGGCATAGGCACATGCAAATTAGTTTTGCGAGGTGGCCAAACGCTGTTACTCCATGATGTGTTGTATGCTTCAGACATTCGGCGAAATCTTGTTTCTGTTATTTATCTTTTAAGACATGGTTTTAGAGTTGTATTTGAAAACAATTCTTTGGTTTTGTATCTGGGTGATACAGTTGATGGTTATGGTTTTCTTAATAATGGTTTCATTGTATTGGATACAATTGATTATTCATTTAATTCTAGTACTACTTTTGTTTGCCAAAATATTGTGTATTGATTCTAATTTGTGGCATGCTAGACTAGGACATATTGGCATAGATAGGATGAACAGGTTGGCAAGAGAAGGTCTCTTAGGCCAAGGTTCACTATCTGATTTGCCAACCTGTGAGTCATGTCTAGCAGGAAAAGCAACTAGAAAACCATTTAAAAAGGCTTTGAGAGCCTCTCTTCCTTTAGAACTTGTCCATTCAGATGTGTGTGGACCCATGAATGTGCATACTAGAAAAGGACAGTCTTATTTCATCACATTCATAGATGACTATACACGGTATGGTCACATTTATCTAATTTCTCATAAGTCAGAAGCTCTGGAATGTTTTAAGAAATTCATGAGCTAAGTTGAGAATCAGTTAGATAAAAAGATTAAAACTCTTAGAACGGATAGAGGTAGAGAGTATCTCTCCGATATGTTCAAAGGGTTATGTGATGAAAAGGGGATATATAGACAACTTACTATTCCAGGGACTCCACAGCAAAATGGGGTTGTTGAGAGGAGGAATAGAACCTTGCTAGACATGGTGAGATCCATGATGGCGCAGGCAAATCTACCCATCTCTTATTGGGGAGATGCTTTGCTGACTACGGCCTATATCCTCAACAGAGTTCCAACCAAATTGGTTCCTTCCACACCATATGAGTTGTGGACCGGAAGGAAGCCAGATTTGAGTTACTTGCGCGCATGGGGATGTACAACATATGTTCACTCTACTTCTCACCAATATGGAAAGCTTGGACCCCAGAGGAAAAAAGTGTATCTTTGTGAGATATTCTGAACCCTCAAAGGGCCATGTCTTCATTGGACTAGATGAGAGTGAGAGGAGAACGGAACTTGAGTCTAGGGATGCAACATTCTTGGAGAATGATTTTCCATCTCTTTCAGGAATTGTTGGTGCAACCTAGAGGGGGGGTGATTAGGTTGTACCTCGTGGTTTATACCAAATTCTTGGTTTGATCGCAATTTCAAAATGAATTGACGATTTAGAATGAAATCTAATGAAAAACAGCAATCACAACATAGAATTTATAGTGGTTCGACTTTGCAAGTCTACGTCCACTCCTCTCTTGGCCTTAAGAGAGTATTCCACTAGTGATTCTCTTTCAATACAATGGGTAGAGATCAAACCCTTTACAATCTTTGTTACGGGGCAAGAGCACCCTTTACAATCTTTGTTTATCTTAGGGCAAGAGCACCCTCTTCAATCTTTGTTCACGGGCATGAGCACCCAACCAATCTTTGTTCACGGGCAAGAGTACCCAAAACCAATTCTAATCTACCTAGACTAGAATTGAAAACAGTTACAAGAGAAGGATGTTACCTTAACAAGAGGTGTGACACTTTTAAGGACAAGAAAGTGATCTCTCAAAGGGATCGAGATACCTTCAATCTGGTGAGTTTGAATAAACCTAGGACACTGTGTTATATTAATGCTTATTTGATATGTTTCTTTGAGTGATGTGCCATTCTAGCCTTCTGGGAAGGTTTCTAGTTTGGGGCTCACGCGTGCAGGTATATCACCGGTCGCACAACCCATTTTGCCAGTATGACTTGTGGATATTAGTGTCTGGGACACAGGTGGTCTATGTATCTGGGATACATAGTGAAGAGATCAATATATATGTATATCTGGGATATACATGTGTGTCTGGGACACAAGAGGTCTATGTATCTGGGATACATAGCAGAGAGATTGAATATGTATATCTGAGATATACATGTGTGTCTGGGACACACAAGAGATCTATGTATCTAGGATACATAGCAGAGAAATTGAATGTGTATATCTGTGATATACATGTGTGTCTGAGACACATTGAAAGATTAACACTTGCCCTTGTGCAAGTGGGAGCTGTTGGAATTTATTAATATAATTAATAAATTAAATGCTCAAGGGCAAAATTGGAAACTCACTATTAGGGCGGTTACAAAATAGGATTATATATTTTGGTAACCACTGAATAAAAAAGTGTGATTGCATTACGTAAGTTTTTCTACAAACGGCGGCTCCCATCTCTCTCTCCCTCTCTCCTAGAAATGCAGGAAGGAGAAACCCATTGGAGGTTTCCTTTCTTTGCTTTAGATCACTCTTCCATCTTCCCACACGGCATTTGGGTTGTGGGAATTATTCCCTTTCCTAGTGATTGTGGAATCACCCCGGTAGAGCTTTGGAGGTGGAACAAGAACGTGGATCCAGATTTACTTCCACTGCAAATACTTCATAAAAGGGAAAGCGAATCTAGGTAAGGAATTTTTCCTCCGTCAATTAAATAGAATTGATATATATGGAGTATTACTAACACTGGCAAACACTTCGAGATCTACAGAAGAAATCATAACAACCCCTGATTGACCAAGTCGCTTACCTTATTTGAGTAGGACACTACACCTAGAACACATGGGGACACCCTACATCACGATCAGTAGTCCAAGCCTTAACCTTATATCAAACGGCCTACGGTAAAGACCCTAAAACTATATAAAAAGTACGTTTTTTCATTATTCACTCTTGGCATTCAAGCTTTGAGACACCTCACGCCCAGAGTCTACCTCCAAACTATTGTACTATGTTATCCAAAGAAATTAATTAAGAAAATACAATCATTTTTATGACCAAAATGTACTTATACCTTTTTGGTTTCTTTTCTTCAACATACCGAGATCTTAAATATAGGTATAATATAATAAGGAAAGAGAGGAAGTAAGATTATAAGGATATTTTGGATAAAAATAATGATATGTTTTAATTGGTATTTTAGAATAGAATATCATAAGGGAAGAAACGTATAATATCGTTTTCTTTGAATTGAAAACGATTTCGATCAAACTTCATTCAAATGAAAATTACCCTTAAGTATTTTTCTTTTGGATAACTACTTTCAAACAATTATTTGTATTGCTTCTTTCAAGAATTTATAACAAAAACTACATTAGAAAATTTAATAGGTTGTGTCATGTAACTCCTCATAAAAATCTATAGATTCCCTAGAAGATTTTCTCAAAAATAATTGTGCACTCTCAATTGTTAGAGTCATCATTTTGTTTTGTTAATTTTATATTCTTTTGTTTGGGTTTTATTTTTCTAGGATTCACATCCTCTGCAATTCATTTCCTTACAATTTCCTATAATTCCCTCATAGGATTGTGCCATGTGGTATTTAAGTAATCCAACGGTTACCCAATTTAAATTAAATTTGAATTTTATTTAAATCCACCCATAAATTTGAATTTTATTTAAACTCTAGTCTGTTGGATAACCGTTGGATTACTTAAATACCACATGGCACAATCCTAGGAGGAAATTATAGGGAATTGTAAGGAATGGCTGATGATAATGCCGATGGTGAACTAACTATTCAAAGGCATAAATAATTTGAGTTTCTATCATTAATTAGGAATGTCAATTGATCTGTCGAGGCCAAGTTAGGCTATCAGCCAAAAAAGCTAGACCTAATACCATATATTAAGTATTTGATACAATCTCATGAACCATTTCAGATTGTGTCAGTTCTTGGGTCACTATTATTGGGCTTATCAGTCTGCAATTGGACTTAATTGGGCTGCAAACCCCACTGGATTTTTATAATGTTAATTTTTTTTCTTCTTACAATGTTAGATTAAATGATGGAAGATATGCGAATTTTACAAAGTTCTCAAAGTTTTCAATCATATCTTTCATTTTTCTTTTATTCACTTTCCCTTTAGAGATTGAGAAAATGTATCCTCAACACTACGCCTGAAAAGCATCACTAATTTTTCTTAGAATCGATAGTGTTTATATATATATTTTATTTTTTAATGATCATTTTCTTTCTTTATCCTTTCTTATGAAACAAAAGTTAACCTATAGTGCATTCAAAGAATCTATAATAGTTCACTTGAGTTAGCAATTTCAAATACTACATGAACTTATTATTGGATGTTCAAGAAGAACAACCCATTGAAGATCTCAAGCTATCTCAAGCCCTCATTGATTTTAAGAAAAAACATTCTCATCACCAACTAAAGACCATTAAAAACATTCTGGTCACCAACTAAAGACCATTCTCTTTTTTTGTGGTCGAAACGAAAAACCATTCTCACAACTCTTTAATGGAGTTGAGTAACAAATTAGTTTGGGCTTAAATCATGCCTAACAAGTCAGTTGTGGGTTGAACTTTAGTTGGCTCGACGCCCAATGAGCCCAAAAAATAAAATAATTATTTTTTTGATAAACACACCCAAAAATAAAAATAAATACAAAAATTGCATGGGTGATTGAGCACAACAATAGTTAAATGTCTTATTAGGGGTTTTTTTATGGTAGATTTGGGATGCTGATTCACAACTTCTTTCAGTTTATTAAAGAATCTTCATCCATGGATTGGGTAGCTTCTGCCAAACTAATTTTTAGCGTTTGTATTGGAGATAAACATATTTCTTTTTCTTCATATCACTCAAATGAAGAAAAAGCAATTTTAGTAATCAAAAGAGAGCAAGTAAGAAGCAACAGATTCCCCAGTACTACTCATTAAAAACAGTACCTCGCTAAACAATTAGTTTTTTCAGGGCTCCAAACTATTTCAATTTGGTTTTCGTTTGAGCAGTCTGAAACTGCCAATTGAGGAAGTGTTGTCTTCACTTCTCGAGCCAACAAGTGCATGTATACCAAGATTTAAAGTATCCAAGAATACTATATGATACTAATTGATATGTAACCATATTGAATACAACTACTATGATACATATTAATATCTCTCTATTGCTTTGCACTAAAATATATTAGCTAACATGATACAAGATGATACGTTTCTTAAAATCACCTAACCAATACGATATTCGATATCAATACTTTAAACCTTGTTGTATACCTATTCGAATCAAGCCTTGGCAATGAAGTTAGATCTCTTCTTCAACTTGTCGAGGGTCTCCTTACTCGAGATTTGATTGGTCAGTTTACTCAGCCCTCCACTCCAACTTCATGAAGCAGATGGTGTTGTTGCTAAAAACAGGGCCTGTGAAGGCTGTGAAATGGCAAAGTGGACTCTAAATTATTCAATATATATAATGACTTAAGAGAAGCAAAAATATCTTAAAACCCATCCCACTCCTCTACCAATAATCTCATTTCTGTTGGTTAGCTTCAGCCAAGTGAAGAGACCACAACACAAATCCTTCATCCACACGCTGATTAGAGTAGTGAATTAACTCTTCATTTTCCACCATTTCCAAACTTAAATCAGAGACTGACTTTGGGACCCAACTGATAGCAAATAACATACAAAGCCTCCTCTAGAGCATCTCTACAAATCCACATTGCGCAAACGAATGATTTAGACTCTTTGCAGCCCTTCCACAAGGACATATTTAGAAACCATAGAGATGCCACAATGCTATACAAAGAGAGTCCGTTGAGCGCTTTGCCAACATCAGCTTCCACCCAAAGAGACTTTGTCTAGGGAGCAAGAGCACACCTCATACAACCTTATGCAAATTTGCTTTCCCAACATCCTTCTAAGACAACTCTATGCTGATTCCATAGAAAACGACCCATTTGATTCCAGCTTCTAGTGGCATCAATCAATTAATAGTGTTAAGAGCCACTCAATTCCATAGCTAGCTTGAGCTGCCTCTATTACAAACGTTAGTGTGTTTGACCAGGCTGGAGGAAAATCACACTCTCCGTCATGGAAAAAATCAGCCACTTTATGGGCAAACTTCTGTAAGGCAACAGCCCCCAACTGAGTACTCTCCACAGTAGAAAAAGGGCCCAACCATCAATTTCTCCAGCAAATAAATAGTCCCACGTCAATTAGGAGGGGTTCACCTCTGAGCATTGATAAAGTGGATCATAAATGCACAGAGGTGGGCCTCCTCCTAAGCGTATGGTAGAGGAGTTTAAGAGGAGCACAATCCCTACCCATCTGAGTGGAGGATCTCTGAGCATTGATAAAGTGGATCATAAATGCACAGAGGTGGGCCTCCTCCTAAGTGTATGGTAGAGGAGTTTAAGAGGAGCACAATCCCTACCCATCTGAGTGGAGGATCTAGACTTCGATGAAAGGAGCCCAAATCTTCAGATTCGCTGCTGGCAATTGATATAATTAATGGGAAGATTTGTACTTAGGATATGAAGGTTATGATGCGTGAAATCTTATATTTACTTTCTTTTCTAAGAATAAAAGAATTCAAAGCATGTATGGAGGTAGGGGTGTCAATTTTCAACTCAAACCGTTAAGACCGGACCGAACCAGCCTGTTATAGCCCGAACCGGCCCGAACCGATCCTTAATGGGCCGTAGGGGGTCTTCAAGAGGGCTGGCCCGGGTCAGCCCGTTAGTCTTTACATAAATAAAATTAAAATGTTAAATGTAATTAAATTTTGTTTGGAATTGTTTAAATGTAATTAATGATCCATGAATTTCGGTGTTTGAGACGTTGAGACTCGAGTTTGAGTAGTTGAGAGTTGCTTAAGTTTTAAATTTTAACTTTTTAATTTTCAAATTTCATTTAGTTTTATTATTTTAAAATTTAAAAGTCTTAATTGATAACTCTTAACTCTTAAGTCTTAATCTTAATCGTTAACTTTTTAATTTTCAAATTTCATTTAGTTTTATTATTTTAAAATTTAAAGTCTTAATTGATAACTCTTAACTCTTAAGTCTTAATATTAATCGTTAACTTTTTAATTTTCAAATTTCATTTAGTTTTATTATTTTAAAATTTAAAAGTCTTAATTGATAACTCTTAACTCTTAAGTCTTAATCTTAATTGTTAACTTTTTAATTTTCAAATTTCATTTAGTTTTATTATTTTAAAATTTAAAAGTCTTAATTGATAACTCTTAAGTCTTAATATTAATCGTTAACTTTTTAATTTTCAAATTTCATTTAGTTTTATTATTTTAAAATTTAAAAGTCTTAATTGATAACTCTTAACTCTTAAGTCTTAATCTTAATCGTTAACGTTGTTTCAGTTTCAGACTTTCAGTCTTTAACATTTTCGCTTTTGTGAAATCAGGCATCAGGGTTTCAAATTTCATTTTCATCGTTTCATTTCCAAACCGTTAGTCAACCCGAACCCAAACCGCACCAAACCGAAACCGCACCGCAACCGCTATCTTTTAAATGGGCTGGTTTGGGCTGGGGGTTTTTCAGCCGGAAACCGCTCCAAACCGCATCGTTGACACCCCTATATGGAGGTGCTTTCCTTGAATGTACAGAAAAAAGAAAAAGAATAAAAAAACATGAAATCAAATAGAAAATACAGAAATTGGAGCAGCAGTGCAGATAAAGCAGATATCGTGGGCCACCATGAAAAGGTAAAAATAAAAGAGAGATGGAAGACCCCAGACACTGATGGCTGAACCACTCTGGTATTTCATTTCTTGGAATGAAGAAGCTGCGCTCACAGATGAACGTTGGGCAGAGTCTCTTCGACTTCACCTTAGATTTTGGTTGAGAGCAATTAAACAAGGAAGAAGACTTGTAAAATTTGGTTTGGTTAACCGAGCTGATCCGGGTTAAGCAAGTAAACCAAGTGAGTTAATGCTGCACATGGGTAATATCTAAGGTGAGGATTTAATGAAAAACCCACTTTGAATCCTCACCTTTCGCTGCTAAGCAAAATCCCTGTATTTTTTCACTTCTCCCTTTCCACTTCTCCTCTGCTCCTCTAATGGCTTCCACTCCCTCTGCATCGAATTCTCCTCGTCTCTCTCCTCTCCTCTTTTAATTTACTCCTCTCCTCCATCTCTATCTCTTTCATCCCTTAAAGTCACAAAGTCGACCTCCTCCCTCTTTCCCTCCTCCACTCACCTCCTTTCCCCTTGTTATGGATATTTTATAATAGAACTGTCTGGGTCAACCAAAGAAGAACTGGACCGATCAAACCTTGGCCGGACCATGAATAAGACGAAGGCACTAAACAAGGTATACAATTTGAATCATATCCAATCTCCTTAAAGATAGGGATAAGGTTGCGTCAGTCGGGTTACTCTTAGAATCCGATCGGACTCTCAACTACAATCCAGTTCTTTGGCGGAGAAGATTCCTCTCCTCGGGCTGCCATGACGGTTCTATTCAAACTCCATTCGCTGTTGGTAACCCTCCTAAGATCTATAAATACCCACTCTCTCATTTCGTTGCCTCTTGGTTTTGAATACTTGGAGTTGGCTGCTTCCTTTTCCACCTTGTTCGGGCGGACTCGACCACACCGGTCGCACGTCGACGTTGGCGCGGGCCGAATTTTGCATCAACACCCCTTTTTTAAAAACCTATCTCACCACCCTAGGTGAGCCTCTCTCTTTCTCCTCATTTCTTACATATTATAAAGAATATAATTTAATATATATAATCATCTATAATAACACTTCACACACACACACACACACACACACACACATATATATATATATATATATATATATATATATATATATATATATATATATATAATTATTTAATAGGCTTCTTTATGGACTCGTGGGCCCACTCTTTTACTTACACATGACTCACTTCAGGGTGTGAATATTCATACCTCTGGATTCAGAAATTTGCACTGATCATTTTCTCATTTTCAGTTTAGTTTAATTCCACTGTTGTGGGAGCTTACAAGCGATATCTGACCTTGACAGAAAATGACACGTTCACCCACAATAATAAAATGATAATAGAAAAAGATGCGGGCATTACTCTTTGGAAGCTTTTACTAGGCAAACTCCCAACTCCTGAGTTGCTTATTCGCAAGGGCTGCAACATTCCGAACACTTGTGTGCATTGTGAGCAATCACAAGTAAATATAGATCATATATTTTGTCACTGCTCTTTCAGCAAAGTAGTGTGGCATTGCCTTGGTATTAGTATTGAGTAATCAACCTCTTCAGATGCTGGTTCAAGAAATCATCTTACAGAGTACAGCTCCTTCAACTTCACCCTCTTATAGTGGCTTACTATTCCATGCATTATGGCTGATTTGGAAGAACTTCAACAACAAAGCTCACAGCAATGCTGTAGATTCCCCAATTCAGATTGCTTTTCTAACTAAGGCTAAAGCAGAACATTATGAGAATATCAACATTCCTTCCTTGTCTAGATCAGTTCCTCATGTAGCCAAAGATTTAGTTCATATCAAGTGGAAGGCACCTACGGGAGATTGGATTAAAATCAATGTGGATGGATCATCTATTCCAAATAGCAACTCTGTTCTAGCAGGAATGGGAGGTGTGGCTCGTGATTTTCAAGGGAGGATGATCTTCTGCTTTTATCAAGGGTGTGGTTCAGCTGGTTCTCTTTTTGCCGAGGCTTTAGCTGTCAAGCAAGCCTTAATCTGGGCCAAGCAGCTAGCTCTATCTAAAGTTATAGTGGAAGGGAACAACTCTTCTGATATACATTTTCTCACTCCTATGAATTCCTCCCCACCATGGAGAGTCAAAACTTTAATTCAAGATGTGCTACATTTGGCCTCTTCCTTCACTGACATCAAATTCACTCACACTCTTCGCGAGGGTAATGCGGTTGCAGATCAATTGGCTAATCAAGCAACGAAAACTCAAGCTTCTTTTTTTTCATCTAATGTTCCTCCCCCTTGTATCTGTTGGTCTATGTTATATGACAATCTTGCTTGTACTTTCCCTAGAGGTTTTAAATTCAAATAAATTCGCTTTTTACCCAAAAAAAAGTATTAAATAGGTAGGACACAAGCAAGGTCGAAGGTCAAACGTCTTGACCATCCCGTCCCATTTATTTGGTCAATAGAATAGTCCTTCCATATGATGGGGATTTTAATTATGTGTATGACTTATGTTTTCAATACTAATTAATATTTTATAGTAAATAATAATAATTAATATTTCAATCTAAAGTGTTTGAGTTATAACTTGACGATCAAAAACCTGTCAAGATAAACTTATTTTATTTAAAATAATAGTTTTATTAACTTCTATTGGCAAAAGCAAAGGATGAAGAGGTATATACTCTCTTTTTTTTTTTTTTTTCTTTTTTGGGTAGAAATGGTACTCTCCCTTATTATTATATGTAATATAAACTTGTAAGATCTTCATTTCTGATATCTAATTTAAATTCTAAGTCAAATTATTTCTAGTTGTTTATTAATTGATGGAAAAGCAAAGAAAGTGTGTTTGTTCTTGATGCGTCCACAATTTGCTCAGCCCTTAGATCTCCTTGATGATGACCTGCAAAACGAAAGCCTCAGATGTGGCCCGACCGCTGGGGTCGGGAGTCCACCTCCGAAGGCTAAGTTAGTCGATGGACTTAATCACAAATGGCTCTGCTAGAAGCACAGAGCTAAGGAATGAATAATAGGAATGCGATCTAGATCGTAAGCATATGAGAGTTTACGTCCAGAGATATCAGAATGAATCGGTGGTCCTCCTCACCATGTTGGCAAGTAGGGTTTATATAGAATGTACCTTTGAACCTGGTTCATTGGATGTATTTGAGCCTTCTTCCGGTAGTCGTTGGATGCTAATAGTTAGATCCGTTGAGCGATAGACTTCTACTAGTTTGGACTAGTAGAGGACTCCTAGGATAATCTCTTGGCAATTTGATGATTATCCCTCCAATGATGATAAGTGACAGCCGTCAAGTAGTTCCGCCTTCCATCATTAGAGTAATTAACCTAATCCATAAGTATCGGATTAGGGCGTGCTTGTGGCTGATTCAGTTTCCTTCTTCAGCAAGTTATCTTTTGGACCTGACTCGCTCGGAAGCGAGTCGATTCCCTTCATCTCGACCGGGGTCGAGGGTCAAACCAAGTATGAACCCGGTCCTATCATATTTTCTCCATATCATGAGCCCCCCAGACCAAGTGTTCGGTCGATCCCGAGGGCTTGGTTTTTAACTGGGTTCTTTGTCAAGCAATAGCCTCTGCATATCCCATTAAACGTCATGTCACATTTAATGCGATGGTCACTTTTCCTCGAGTGTTGTGAGGGCAATGCCACATGTATCTTTGCAGTTGAACTATCGTGGCTCACGTAACCCAAGCGACGGTTTCCGAATGCCTGTTTTGGATTCATTAGTTCAAACTTTCAAAACGTCTTCAAATCTTGATCGTCGATGCCGAATAAATCTCAATCGTTCACGTCTTGAACACTCGTGCGGGTGCTTAAAAGCAATTTGTTGTCTTCGTAGGTGTTGTTCCATTGGCCTAAAATGAAGGTGTTGTCATTGTTGGCAACTTAAGTGGGCTTTGATATGGTACAGCAACACACAAAAAGGTTCCGAGAGAAAGAATCCAATTCAAATAAAGAAAACTCAAGAATCCCGTTTTTGAGGGTCTCTGTCCAGTTTTGATCAACCTCTTCATCGGATGGTCATCCAGTGTCCGATTGAGCCGATTTTTGGAGGAGAGCTTCACGACTTCTTGATCTTCAAATCCAACGGTGGGATTGTTCATTGGAGATCTCTAAATTAGTCCGATTGGTACGTCAAAACACTCCTTGTTTAAGTCAGATAGGAACTCTGAGTTTGATTCAAACTTTGAGTCCAGTTTTGATCAACCTCTTCATCGGATGGTCATCCAGTGTCCGATTGAGCCGATTTTTGGAGGAGAGCTTCAAGACTTCTTGATCTTCAAATCCAACGGTGGGATTGTTCATTGGAGATCTCGAAGTTAGTCCGATTTGTACGTTAAAACACTCCTTGTTTAAGTCAGATAGGAACTCTGAGTTAAATTAATCTATAAAAGGAGAGCAAACTCCAGCAGAAGAGGAAGGACGTTTTGAGGAGCTTGGGAATAGCGTGGAGGTCGAACCAGAAGACGTTGGTTGGCTATGGAGATCTGAAGCTTGGGAATAAGAAGTCTTTTGTTTTGCTGAACAAGAAAGAAAGTGAAAGAGAAGAAAAAAGAAGCAGCAGAAGAAAAGAAGGGAACATGGTTGTATGGCTTTTTTAAAGAGAGAAAACTGAAAAAGATTGAAAAGAGAAAAAAAAAAAAAAAGGAGTTGGAGAAAAAGAGAAACAAGTATTGTTACCATGCATCTTACACAAGTTGAGGTAACCCGTATTCACAAGTGATTGTCTATTATTTTCTAGGTTATGTTTAATGATGAAGAATCTAGCTCATGAATGTAATTTGGGGAACTTGAATTATTGGTTTACATTGTGACCTAGCAAGTTGGAGCTTGTCTAGGGGGTTGGGGTTGGTGCCCTTGTCTGAATTGCATTTTAGACTATAGCAGGGATTGGTGTTCCTGGACTGTTGTAGCAGTCAAAATATCTAAGAGTGTATTGAGTAATATACGAAACCCTAGGTAGGGTATTATTCCGTGGATGTAGGCAATTTGGCCGAACCACGTAAACTCTGGTGCATTGCGTTTTTGTTTATTTTTCTTTGTTGCACATATTGGAGTGCATTGATTGCAGAGTGGTGGTACACTGTCTGGTAGACCCAGCCACATTGTGGTGAATTTTTGAAGACACTGATTCACCCCCCCCTCTCAATGTCAATTTGGGAATAACAGTAGGTTTCATTCTTCTTATTTGGAATTTGAACCTTCGTCGTCTTCTTTGCACCTTCTCGCCCTTGAGCTCTTTGTCTTACCAAATCAGTAAGTTTACTGATCTTTTTGCAAAGTTTAACTTTCTATCTCTAGGTTTTCTTGTACCGTAGTGAGACTTTAGTAATGGAAGATATTAGGGTTTCCTTTGAAGCTTCCCTTGTACCTAGCGCCAGTAAGAGTGATAGTGGTAACGAGGCCTTTGTTTCCCTTCCTTTTGAGCAGTCGGATAGTGATAATAAAACACTAACTACTCTCTGGCGTGACTTCGCTGAAGTTAACCAGAAAATATTAGAAAGGAAAGCTGAGACTTCTTCTGCCCTGCCTGAGTCTGGACCATCCACGACTCCTAGGGCAACCGCCGAGTCTTCTAGGCAGTCAAAACAAACCTCCAGGTCTAGTGGTGGACCTGATTCTATTCCTTCCTCCTACAAAGAGGATACTCTTCTTTTGGCTATCCAGGGTTTCGATTTTCCTCCTTACCATCTTAGGGTTCCTAACCCTGACGAGAGGGTTGATTCGATCCTTTCGGGCGAATTTTCCCTGTACATTGATGCACTGGAAAGCGGGGTTCACTTTCCTTTTTTCAATCCTTTGTTTGCAGCCATTCTGATTCATTGGGACATTTGTCCTGGAATGCTGCTTCCCAATAGCTGGCGTCTCATCGTCGGCTTCTTGGGTTTATGTTTTGAACTAGGCATTACGCCTTCTCTCACTCTTTTTGTGCATTTTCACCTTCTTTCTGTTTCCCATCCTCCTGGTTGGGTTGTACTCTCCAAGCGTAAAGAGCTTGGCTGGAGGGGCAGCATTCTTCCAAAGGAACTTGCCCTTCCAATCACAAAAGATGGCGCTAGAGATACTTTTTCTGTCGAGTGCCTTAATCGGATCTCAACTTCCCGACAATCTAGAGATATTACTCTTCATATGCTGAGGGTAACCAGACTCTTCCTTTATCCAAAGAAGACGAGATGGCTGTCAGGAAGATCAAATCAATTCCATGGTATCAAGAGATAAATGGATTGGAGGTGGAATACAACTCCATCCTTCAGTATTGGGGGCTGGCTCATTGTGAGCTTCTTGACACCCTCTTTTAAATTCATGGAAATGATATGCCTTTCTGAAATTCTAATTTTTGTCCTTCCTTGCAGTGCCACCAAGGATGAATCCAAAAAATCTTCGAGCCAAGGCTGATAGGGTCGTTGTGACAACTGAGCAGCGATCGCCTCGAGCCTTGACCGCTGATCAAGTGGTTTCTGTTCCCTCTCCCGAACCCTCATACAAGGGTATTAGGAATCTGAAGCTAATGGCTGAGGCTTCGGGAAAGGGGAAAAGACCAATGGTGGAAGAGCCAGATGTCCCTTCCGCCGTACGGACCAAAAGGAAGCATGATTCAGCAGATGCTTCCTCCCAGAAAAAATCCAAAAAGACCGAAGGTGGCGGGAGATCTTCACTCCTCAATGGACCCTGACGCAGACTGATAGGGCAACACAAGACCCTGAGAAAGCTGCAGAATGGAGTTCTCTCAGTCTTCTGCCTGCAGATCGTCAGGCTTTTGAAGACTTGGATGATGATACCCTCGTTAGTCAGTCCACAAGGTACCGGTCTTTCCAATCTTTCGCTGCTTGTTCCTCATAATTTCTTATGAGTTATTCTGATCATCTCTTCGTCCTAGGAATGCTGTGTTGAGCTTTTATCAACACATGGAGGCATTGAGCCAAGTTGGTCACAATGGCTCCCTGCTGCAGACCTTTGAAGAGAATTTGGCGAAGGCCAATTCTGAAATCGACCGGTTGAAGGCAGCAACCGAAGAGCTGAAGGTGAAGCAAGATGAAGAGATAAAATCCTTGAAGGATAATCTCAACTCTTTACAAGTTCGTCTCTCTGCTGTTGAACGCGAGGCTAGGAAGCAGGAGGTAGCTGCCATGTTGTTCGGTGACAGGCTAGAGCTTAGATCTTTTGAGCACGAACAACTACTGAAGATGAAAGTTCCTAGCAAGCCTGAACATATCAAGCTAGAGCTTCGAAGGGATTGCGTTCGGAAGTGTCTGAACAACCTTCCTTTCTCTCAACTGTTGGGCGCCTTCAACCTTCAAGCCTAAAGCGTGGGGTAGAACGATGTATGGGAAAAGATCCTCGGATCTATCCCTTCCTTTGTCACAACTCCCTTTCGTGAGGTGTGTCACAAAGAGGTCTTCGGGAAGCTCAAGTTGGCCTTCGCTGACTGGGCTTTGGGGGAGGAGGATCCATTTCCTGCTGGCCCAAATTATGAAGAATATCTTGCTGATGAACCGCCTCTTCTAGAAGGAGCTTCACAGGCTGCCGCAGAAAAAGATCCTGAGGAAGCCAATCCTGATAATTCTCCTGCGAAGGATTCTTCAGGCGGTAATGAGGGAGAAGCGTAGGGAGTTGTTCTTCTTTTCTTTTTTTTTTGTAAAGATTGACACTCCACCATTAATGAAAAGAGAAACTTTTCCAATGATTGCTTCCATACTTCCTCATCTTATATCCAAAAGCTTGTTTTGGAAATAAACAATAAATGATAAAACTTATCACTTATCCTTGAGTTGTCATGAAGAGACGTTTGGGAAAGATGCCTTAGCTTCTGTATTCTCCCTTGCTTTTTCATTTATTGCAAAGTTCAAACATTTCCCTTCATTTATTGCGAAGTCCAAACGTTTCTCTGCTCTTGTATACCACTCACTTCTTTCGATGAATTGGTAATATAACCATTATTTAAATGGTTGTGCGATGGTTGAAAGTATTCTTGTACCAGGTGCATATATCCACGTGGCCTCCTCATGACCATTGATCTTGCTTTTTGAAGAACTCGAAGCGTTTCTTCGATCTGGGCCTTTGGTTGTCTTTATCTTTCAACCGTTGCCTCATTTCCTGAGGCTATTTAAGTCCCTCGAGGGTACTCTCCATCTATCATGCTCTCTGCAAGTTAGATCTGCAAAATGACATTTCGTCTTCTTGCACTGCATCTGTATTCCTCGTACTCCAACAACATCTTCAACCAGCCTTTGAAAACAATAAGCTTTTTGTTTTGTTTATGTCACAAATATCCTCTCCTTCCCCCTGAGTGAACTCCACAGTATATACTTGGGGTTCACTTAATGGGTATTCTGAGTAGTTCATATCTGAGTGAGAACTAGGGTTTTCCCTTTTTCTGTGTGTTGTTGGATTCTCGTACTGATACAACTTTTTATGTACTTGCAGTGCCTCCCAGAATCGATCTGAGTTTTATTAGGGCAAAGTCCTGCAAGAAGAATGTTCCAGCACCAACAGAGGTTGTGGCCAGTGAGGTGATTGCATCTGGTGAATCTTCTGAGCGTAAGGAGACTGTCGTTGGTGAATCTTCAAGTCAGATTCCCATAGTATCTACTGATGCTTCTCCTTCGCTCCCTCTGCCTGAAGAGATCGTTAGGTCTTCCTAGGAAGATCTTGATCACTCCGTCCTTGATGGTGCTGATGATGCCCCTGCTGTAGAGACCGTTCGTGCATCCCCGAAGGAGACTCTTTGGACATCTGAGGCAACTATGTTGGCATCTGATGAAGGTACGGTCCCAGTAGGTGCTGCTTCTATTTCCAACTCTAATGCTTGTTTGGCATCCTCTTCCTCTCCTTTGGAGTTGGAGGATTTTGTCACCAGGAAGCGTCGTCGGTTGGTAGGTGATGAAGCTCATCTTTCTCTTGATGCAGCTCATCCTTCTCATCCTTCGCCTGAATTAGTGTCAAACGAGTTTGACAAAGCGCTGGAATGGTGTACTGCTGCTCGAATGACTTCCGAGAGTACAACTCTTTCCAAACTTCCAGACGATGACTTTATGAAGTCAATGGTGATGTAAGTCTTCTTCATTATCTTTCGATTTGAAGGTAATTTTTCTACTCCTGACTAACTCGGAAGTTGTTCCCAGGAGTCTTATTGGTAACTTCCACAACCAAGTGGAAGCAACCTCTAGGCTCAGTAGACTGAGGAATGAAGTTTCCAGGCTTGGGGAAGACTCCAAAGCCAAGGATGCTGAAATTGCTCGCCTTAGGAAGCTAGCTTGGGAGGTTGCAGGAGAGAAGAACTTTGTGATTGAGCGTCTCCGTTCTGACCTTGGATGATGCCAGGGAGAAGATCCGGCGGTTGGACGAGAAGCAGAAAAGTCAGGGTCCAAAGGATTTGAGGCGTTACCTCAAAGGCAAGCTATCATTCCTTTGCCCGAATCCCTTCCAACTGGTGTTCGCAGAGCTTGCATCTTCAAGTATTTGCACAATAAACCCTTTGTTGACATGCTGAATGCTTATAACTTGCAAGCATACCGAGATGGCGAGAACGAAGTATAGGAATCGATACTGAGGAAAGATCCTCATTTTGATACGACTCCCTACAGCGCTGATTGTCATCCTAAAGTGTTTGCCAAGCTGGGTCTCCCTTTCCCCGAATGGACCAAGGATAAGATCGATCCTCTGCCTGCGGATCCGGATGTTATGCTCTATCTTAATGATTCTCCTGTTTACCCTCCTCTGGAAGGATTCAGTTATGAAGAACTTGGCCTGAATGCGAGTTTGATCAAGGATCATACTTCTTCTAATCAAGCTGAATAAAGAGTATGGAATTGCGGAGGATTTTATACATTACTGGAAATGCTTCGTAATCCTCCTTCTTCCTCTTCTTCTTCCTGAATCCAAATTGTTTAACTCTTGAGTTAATTCTGGCAAAGCTACTCCGATCTTGTTTGATTTCTTAATGATCACCTGTAATGACTTTCTTTTTTGACCGAATGAAGATGTAGCTCAACTTTTGTAATCTCATACTTGATGTAAAGGTTGGCCTTCTGGTCGTTTGAAGAAATAAAAAATCAACTTCATCTTGAACTTTGCCAGTCACTGGAGTCGCTTGTGCTATAGGTCTTAGTTGTTCAGAACAATGCCTTTACTTAAAGATTTCCTGAGAAATACAATAAGTCTGAGAAGGAACTCACTCGGGTTTTAAACCGATGTCTTTACTTAAGGATTTCCGGAGAAATACAATAAGCTTGAGAAGGAACTCACTCGGGTTTTAAACCGATGTCTTTACTTAAGGATTTCCGGAGAAATACAATAAGCTTGAGAAGGAACTCACTCGGGTTTTAAACCGATGCCTTGTAGAAGGAACTCACTCGGGTTTTAAACCGATGCCTTTACTTAGAGACATTTCGGAGATTCAATAAGTCTAAGAAGGAACTTACTCGGTTGTTAAGCCGATGCCTTGTGGAAGGAACTCACTCGGTATTTCATCCGATGCCTTGACTTAAGAAAATTCCGAAAAAATTCAATAAGTGTTGAAGGACCCACATGGATTTTCATCCAACGCCTTGTAGCTGAATCTGATCTTGAGTGTGGTGTATGATGCCCCCCAATCAAAAGATAATTGTTGAAAACCAATAATTGCATTGATTGAGTTGAAAATGTTTACATCACGAACAAAATTGAAATCATCAAGGATAATATTTCTTCAGATGCCTAGCATTCCACGAATGATCCAGCTCTTTCTGGGTTGTCATGTTCTTCAGCTTGTAAGCTCCCGAACCAACTGGTTTAAAAACCATATAAGGTCCTTCCCAAGAAGGATCCAATTTTCTCTGATGGCGTGGATCTGAAGCTAAGGTATTTCTCAACACCAAATCTCCTGCTAAGAACCGACGATTCTTTACTTGGGTATTATAATATGACGCTATTCTCCGTTGATAATGTTGAGTTCGTGCTATTTCTTTTGCCCGAACTTCATCCAACAAATCAAGGCTATCAAGAAGCCCTTGTTCGTTCGCTTTTTCTTCGAACTCTCTGTCCCGCAATGTTCCCGCCATTACTTCCACAGGTGCTAATGCTTCAGATCCGTATGCCAACCTGAAAGGAGTTTCTCCTATGGGTGTTCGAACCGTAGTTCTGTAAACCCACAATACATTATGCAACTCTTTGACCCATAAGGCTTTATCAGCCTCAAGTCTCAGAATCTTGTGTGCCAGGGCTTGTCCACCCATTTGAGCTCCTCAAATTCCTTCATGAACTTTGGCCAAAGCCGAATCCGCTCCTTCGGGACCTAAACATCTCAGAAGGGGTCCAGAATAAGATCTTTTGTATAACCTCCCATTCTGCATGACAAATCTTGCTGATCGTATCTTAATCAATCTTGCCTCTTTTGGAACCTTTGGTAGTTTGTCATCTTTCAGATATTCAACTAATGGATCCATCTAGCAACGCTCTGCTTCAATATAAGAAATTTCTTTCTCATGATAACTTGGAAATGTTATCTCTTCAATATAGACCGAAGGGTCTAGATTTTTTTCTTTGGCATTGGCTAATCGGGATAGCTCATCTGCCACAGTATTTTCTGTCCTCAGAATCTGAGATAGCTTCAAATTTCTGAATTGCTTTTGAAATGCTTGCACAATCTCTCGATATTTCTACAAACGAGGCTCTTTAATGCCATACTCCCCCTGGACTTGGTTGACAACAAGTTGAGAGTCACTATAAATAGTAACATCTGCTATTGCCAATGCTTTTGACAACCTAAGTCCAGCTATTAGGGCCTCATATTCTGCCTCGTTATTGCTAGCTTCGAATGCAAATCTCAGTGCATACCGAATGATAAATCCTGCTGGACTCTTCAAGAGAATTCCAGCTCTTGCTCCATCTTTATTACTCGAGCCATCCACATATACCTCCCAAATGGTTGGTATAATAGGATCTTTAACAATGCTTTCCATTGGTGCAGTAGTTTCCACTCTATTGGATGAGCCTGAGCTTTGATCGTTGTTCTGGGCTTAAAGCTCACTCGGAACTCACTAAACCGACCAGCCAACCATTCTTCCAGACAAATCAGGTTTATTAAGAACTTTACTAAGAGGGAAAGTTGTAAATACCTCTATTGGATGAGCTTGAAAGTATGGTCGAAGCTTCCTGGCGGCCGTCATGAGAGCTAAAGCCTGCTTCTCAATCTGCGAATATCGTGTCTCCGCATCAAGCAACACATGGCTAACATAATAAATTGGCCACTGCTTCTTATCCTTCTCCCGAACGAGCACTGCACTGACCGCCGAAAGAGATGCTGCTAAATATAGCTGCAAGATTTCTCCCTTCTCCGGTCGGGACAAAAGCGGTGGCTGTCCCAATGCTTCCTTTAATTCCTCGAAAGCTTTCTGGCACTCTTCAGTCCAATTTGCTTCCTTGCTGCCCCTCAAATCTTTGAGTGCTTTGAAGAATGGTAAACATTTCTCCCCAGACTTGGAGATGAAACGATTCAGAACAACAATTCTCCCTGTTAAGCACTGTACATCACGAACAGTTTTGGGAGCTTTCATGTCAATTAGAGCTTGTATTTTTGCTGGATTAGCCTCAATACCCCTCTGTGACACCATGAAGCCCAAAAATTTGCCTGAAGAAACTCCAAAGGTGCACTTTTCTGGATTCAGCTTCATTTGATACTTTCGCAGTACTGAGAATACTTCTTCTAAATTAGTGATATGATTTGTTCTTGTAATGCTTTTCACAAGCATATCGTCAACATATGCCTCGACATTCTTACCAATTAGGTCTCTGAATATCTTGTTGACGGCCCTCTGATATGTTGCTCCTGCATTTTTTAGGCCGAATGGCATGACTTTGTAATAGAAGCTTTCACGATCAGTCATGAAAGCTGTGAACTTCTCATCCTCCTTATTCATAAGGATCTGATTATACCCTGAGTAGGCATCCATGAAACTCAGAGTTTCATATCCTGCAGTCGCATCTATCAAGAGGTCGATCCGTGGCAACAGATAGCAATCCTTTGGGCAAGCCTTATTGAGGTCACTGTAATCTGTACACATCCTCCACTTCCCATTTGCCTTCTTGACCATTACTACATTGGCCAACCAGGTTGGGCAATCGATTGGTTTAATGAAACCAGAACTTTTCAATTTTTCCACTTCGCCCCAAACGGCTTCGTGCTTTTCAATGGAGAAATTTCTCCTTTTCTGGATAACTAGTTTCACCTTTGGATCTATCCAGAGTTTATGCTCTGCTACAGTCCGATCGATCTCTGGCATGTCTTGGGCAGACCATGCGAATACATTGCTATTTTGTTGAAGAAAAGACTTCAACTCCACCTTGAACTCCTCCAGCTGCTCAGACCCGATATAAGTAATCTTTTTCTCATCCTCGGTACACAGCTGGATTTGCTCTAGCCTTTCCACCGGCTCGGGCCTTTGCATTTCTGCTTCTTCCCGATCGTCTCATACCTCAATTGGTAGAGCAGTCACCTTCCTGGGTCCCTCCTTGTCCTTTAAATAGGCAACATAGCATTGCCGAGAAATCCTCTAGTCAGATGAAACTTGACCAATTCCCATCTCTGTTGGAAATTTTATCTTCAAGTGCTTTGTAGATACAATAGCACCTAACTTGGACAAAGATGGTTGCCCGATGATAACATTGTAGGTTGGAAGTTCCCGAACCACCAAAAAATTGATTCGGACAATAGCTTCCTTGGGAAAACTCCCAATAGATAAATCCAATTGGACAGATCCTTCCGCTATTGTAGACGATCCTGCAAAGCCATATAAATGTGTGGACGATGGCTCCATCAAGTCTTCATCCACCTTAAGTTTTTGATACACATCATAGGATATTAGGTCAGCTGCCGACCCTATATCAACTAAAACTCTGTGTGCTTCTCGGCGGGCGATCTCTACCTTGATGACTATGGCATCATCATGAGGTAAACATACGCCGCTTTCATCTTCTTCACCAAAGGTGATAGCTTCTTCACCACCAGGCCTCTTACGCTTCTGCGTCTCTCCGATTCCAACAAATTTGGATTTCGTCTTTAACTTCTGGAGTGATTCGGGTTCAGGGCCTCCAAATATTGTAAGAATTGGTGATCGAGTAGCATCAATCACCTCCTTACCCTTTTCTGACTTTGGAGCCTCCTTCGGTTGTTCTGGACTAACCGAACGATCCCTTTTGGGGCCAGCTTCACGTGGCTCCTCTCTTCTTTTGTTAACAAAATTGGACAAATGTCCCTGAGATATCAATCTCTCAATATCTGCTTTCAAATGATGACAGTCATTTGTATAATGACCAAAATCCTTGTGGAAACGGCAATATCTTTCTCGATCCTTCTCCTCTCCAGGTTTTAAAGGAATCTTTGGGGGCCACTTCAAAATATTTCGCCTTTTGATAATATTCAGAATATCAACCCGAGGAGTATTTAATGGAGTATACTCACTTTTACAGGGAGATCTCGTGACGCCAAGCCTGAGCCTTTCCAACTCGATCGCGAACATTCTGGCTTTGGCTTCGCTTAGTCTCAGGAGCCTTTTGTTCTTTGGTGGAGGCTTTATTGTCCCCTTGGCGGGCGTCTAGGATCTCCATGACTTCTGCCTGCTTTTGGCATCTCTGCACCAACTTTGCATAAGTTGTAGGCATATCCTGAAGTAATAACTCTAGGAGTCTTCGTTCGGTGAGTCCAATGAACAAAGCAGTTTTGGCTACTTGCTCATCTAGGTTCTCTATCTCCATTGTAACTTGATTGAATCTTTTCAGATAGTCTCTGATTGATTCGCTCTTTCCTTGTCTGATGGTAAACAAGGTTTCCTCCGTCTTCTTGACTTGGATTCCACTCTGGAATCTCCCTATGAATTTGTGCGCCAACTCATCAAAGTTTACGATCCTTCCAAATGGAAGGTTCGAAAACCACTTTTGCGCCGCTCCGGTTAAAGATGAAGCAAAAACCCTGCAGAGAATTTCATCAGAATTACCTGCAACTGCCATGGTCTGCTGATAATAACCGATGTGGGTTGTTGGATCTCCAGAGCCATCGAATGTAGAAAAAGTCGGCAGACGGAAATTGTGAGGAAACTGGTATCCCACAATTGGCTCGGCAAAAGGAGTTCTTCGAATAACTGAATAAATATCATCAGTTATCCTTCCTTTGGCCAATTGCCCCAGCTTCTCATTGATATTGGCCAATTCCTGACCGATATGTGTTGTATGATCCTCTGCACCACGATCACGACCTTGAACAACATGATTATCATGAACCACCCGTTCATCACGAACAACTCGATCATCTCAAACGGTTCGATTATCACGAACAACCCGATTATCACGAACAATTCGATCATCACGAACTGCTTGTCTAACAGTCGGCGAGTGAGTTCTCACTCCTGTACCCAACTTTGTAGTTGAATCGGTGGAACTTTCTTGTGGTCTGTCAAACCGTTCATCCTGTCTAGGTAAATCATCGATTCCCCTAGGCACTCGGTCACCTTCATGATAGTTCTGACCGATATTTAGATCCCGCGGTAACGCACGCCTCCCTGGATCGTGATGATCAGGCTCTTGTGGTAATACCACACGTTTGGTTAACTCGCGGAGTGTTTGAGTGACCTCCAAAAGTTGGACCTTTACTTGATCCAATTGATTTTGGAGTGTCTCTGGAGGATTATTTCCCCCGTGACCACCATCTACCTCGAGAAGGGGTAGACTTCCCTGGGGAATATCTGGATTGTTTTCCCCAGGGATCTGGACACCAGTATCGCGCTGTGCAGCGGCTGCTGCGACAGCGGCTGACGATCTAGTCACCATATTTTTCTAAATTGGTTCCCACAGACGGTGCCAAATGATGCTTCCACAATCTGCTCAGCCCTTAGATCTCCTTGATGATGACCTGCAAAACGAAAGCCTCAGATGTGGCCCGACCGCTGGGGTCGGGAGTCCACCTCCAAAGGCTAAGTTAGTCGATGAACTTAATCACAAATGGCTCTGCTAGAAGCACAAAGCTAAGGAATGAATAATAGGAATGCGATCTAGATCGTAAGCATATGAGAGTTTAAGTCCAGAGATATCAGAATGAATCTGGTGGTCCTCCTCACCATGTTGGCAAGTAGGGTTTATATAGAATGTACCTTCAAACTTGGTTCGTTGGATGTATTTGAGCCTTCTTCGGGTAGTCGTTGGATGCTAACAGTTAGATCTGTTGAGCGATAGACTTCTACTAGTTTGGACTAGTAGAGGACTCCTAGGATAATCTTTTGGCAATTTGATGATTATCCCTCCAATGATGATAAGTGATAGCCGTCAAGTTCCGCCTACCATCATTAGAGTAATCAACCTAATCCATAAGTATCGGATTAGGGCGTGCTTGTGGCTGATTCAGTTTCCTTCTTTAGCAAGCTATCTTCTAGACCTGGCTCGCTCAGAAGCGAGTCGATTCCCTTCATCTCGACCAGGGTCGAGGGTCGAACCAAGTATGAACCTGGTCCAATCATATTTTCTCCATATCATCATATTTTCTCCATATCAGTTCTAAATTTTATTTTATTATTTATTTATTTACTGAGATATCGGAACCAGCTTTATTAATTTTTTATTATACATAGTCATTTAGGTTTTATTGATTTTTATTCTTCATTTAGAAAATAATCTAAGGTTTATATTTCTTTGAAACATTTGACTTCTTGTAAATTAAAGCTAAATAACACGTAGCAATTCCTTATTAGCTAAATAACACATAGCAATCCCTTATTATATGTTTTTTCTAGATTTTTGATTGACCCCCTGAGGTTTAGTCTATGTCATTTTTAGTCCAAAAAAATTGAGACTTTGCATATGCCTCCCCTATGCTATAGAAAAAGTCAATTTAAGAATAAATTATCCTTTCTATGACCAATTTTCCCTTTTTTTTTTTTTTTTTTTTTTTAATTTTTAACAACTTTCATTTGGACCCCCTAAGGTTTGGTTTATGTCATTTTTAGTCCAAAATAACTGAGATTTTGCATTTGCCTCCCCTGTATTATAGAAAATGTCAATTTGAAGACAAATTATCACTTTTATGACCAATTTGCCTTTATTATTATTATTTTTTTAATTTAGTTTTTTTACATATACATCCTACCTGTCATGAAACTCGTGACTCCCTCTTAGTCCAAAAATTATAGAAAAATCTTAAAATTTAAATAAATTTTAAAATATGACCAAAATACCTTTATATGTTAAAATCACTCAAGTACCCCTTAACTTAAACCATATTTTTGTATTAAAAGGGAAGTCACGAATTTAATGGCAAGTAGGATGTATATGTAAAAAATTTAAATTAAAAAAAAAAAAAAGGACAAATTGGTCATAAAAGTAATAATTTGTCCTTAAATTGACATTTTGTATAGTATAGGGAAGGCAAATGCAAAGTCTCATATTTTTTTGACTAAAAATGACATAAACCAAATCTCAAGAGGTCCAAATGAAATTTGCCCAAAAAAAAAAGAATAAGGGCAAATTGGTCATAGAAACGATAATTTGTCCTTAAATTGACTTTTTCTATAGCACAAGGGAGGCATATGCAAAATTTCAATTTTTTTGGACTAAAAATGACATAGACCAAACCTCAGGGGGTCCATATGAAAATTACCCTTGATTTTTTATTATACATTTAGAAAAAATCTAAGGTTATATTTCTATGAAACAATTGACTTCTTATAAATTAAAGCTAAATAACACATAGCAATCCCTTATTATATTTTTGTTCTAGATTTTTTATTTGATTGTTTTCTATTATTTGTGAAAGAGTTTAAGGTAATCGCCTTTTCTTTGAAACATCTGACTTCGTGTGAATTAAGTTTCAAAATGAGACGAAGTATAGGTCAAGTTGCAATCTAGCTCCAAGGTTGTACCGATTTTAGTCAAGTTTGGGTCTTTCAATTCTAATCCTTAGATGTTGGCTTGTTGCTTTTGTTCAATACAAAAAGAGAAAAAAGGAAGAAAAAAATATTGCTGCCGTTGGCATTTGAAATCAAGGACTAACGATATCATCAACGTCAAAACAACTTTGGAGCCTTCAGAGATTTGAATGGTTATAGAGAAGACTTCATATGTTTAGATTAGAGAACCAATCATTTTTGACAAGGAAGAAAGACATATAGAAGATGTATGTCATATTATTGTTTATCCAGCAGATGTGCTAAAATTCATTATGCTGCATTTATGGGAATTATTATTGCCTTTTCATCCATTTGATTGTTGTGCATAATCATGCCTGTTCTGTTCTATAGATGTTCTTGAACTTACTAATATAGGGTTGGTAAACATTCCTTTGTTCTCATTAAAACATGGCTTTTTAGTACAATCAAAGTTGTTATGTCTGATTGTGATCATCAAGGAAGGCACAATGAAATAACATTATATCAGCTCCCAAAAAAAGTGAAGTAATGAGATTAAACTAATGTCTTGTGATAAATCATTCAAAATTGGACTAAACACACAAATTGAGAATGAGACATGAATTAACAGTCATATTTGAGTCATGACATATGGGTTGAAACGCACTGATACCCTTCTTCATTGCTAGGTTGCTCTACTCCAGAGCATGTATGAGGCATCCAACAAGACAAAAGGATTGTTTTTCAGATTTGACAAAGACATCTTAAGAATGTAATCAATGAGGAATTCACTCCTTAGAAAACACAAGAATTTTTTTTTTCTTTCTAAACAGGAGGCATGAAATGATCCGTCGAAGGTTGCAGTTATAAAAACACTCAGGAAATAAGCTTTGGACAAGTAGCTTAAAGGATTGATACTGATGGAAGAAGAGCTTGGAGATAAACCTTACTTTAATGGTGAAACCTTTGGTTTTGTGGACCTGAGCTTTGTACCCTTTAATGCTTGGTTTTACACCTATGAGAAAGTTGGGAATTTCAGCATGGAAGCTGAATTCCCAAAACTGGTTGCTTGGGGAAAAAGATGCATGGAAAAGGAAAGTGTATCCAAGTCTCTCGCTGATCCACACAAGGTCTATGAATTCGTTATGGGACGTAGGAAGCTAATGGGATTAAATTAAGGAGATTATGGACACAAAAATGAGGTCTCACAGAGAAGCTTTAAGGAGTTCCAAACTAATGACGCTTCCTTTGGTTTGCTGTTGTCTTCCCAATTTGAGTGAGAAAAAAAGAAACCCAGAGTTGAGAAGAGTTTGATCTACAAGTCAACTTGATGTATCAACTGAAAAATGAAATAAAATTATTGTATCCCAAGTATTATGAGAACTGTTTTCATAAAGTTTCAGAGAGGTGGATATCAGTAGAACTTGGGCATCTATTGCATGAATATATTCTCTATATTCAGAAACTATTTGTGGAGGTTCATTGTATAAGATGTTACATCATCAGGGCTCTGATGATCTTATTCAGAGTTTATTACCAATTTAACTTCCCTTGTTTTCTATTGTGAGTAGCCTTTTCAATCCACAAAATGAAGTCCAATGAACGATCATTTTCCTTTTCTTTCTTTATCAAAAGGATAATATATGTAAAAGAGTAGGCAACTACTTAAAAGTCTATTTAAAACTCTCCATTTAAAGTTAAAACAAAATCATTGAATAAACATGAGATAAACATTGAAGAGGGAAACAACTGATGATTAATTTAGGAAGTGCAAAAGAAGGAAAAGTAGAAGAAGCTAGACTAAACAGTGAAAAGGCCAAACCTAACATCCATTCATTCAATGAAAATGAAGAGAAAAGAAGAAACTAGAGTCATATTCAACACATTTTATGAAGAATATAATATGGCAGCTTGTCAGCTTGCCAAGTCCCTATGGGCAAATCCTCCCAAAAAGAATATTCTATACATATTTTATTGAACGTTACATTTCAAAATCTGATAATTCAAACACTATTGTGAAGGTTAATGCTTAAATGTGTCCTCTTATTTATCAGGTTCATCAGCCCATGTTTATTGGTTACTTTGGTTCAGTCTACCTTGATCCGGCGCTAGTTACTTTGATTGAACCGAGATGTCAAAGGTATATAACACAGTTTTGTTGGGTCATTCATTCATTTGTACTAGGGTTTTGTAGTGTTGTTCTAGGTTTTCTCCTCTTCTTCTCCTTTATGTTTCGGCACTTGCCGTAGTGATGATTCATGGCTTCTCTTGCCTCTTTTTTGTGAGGTTTATGAATCTCAGACTCTCAGGTAAGAGGTTCATGTTATCAAGTTATTGTACAACAATATAGTGTAAGATTTGAACTCATTCATAGTGCATTGGGTTCAGTTTCGAACCTGGAGAAGTAGGTTGATTGACTAAACTCCATCAACAAATTCCCTTTTTTTTTTTTTTTTTTTTTTTTTTTCTCTGATTTATCTTGTTCTTCTAACAATTTTTTTTTTAATAACATTTATCAATATATGGACTTAACTAATTAAAATGTACCAATCATGCAGTCCTAGGACCAATATATGAGATCATAAGCGATGACGTCTGCTTGGAATTTATATACTCGCTGCTCATAGCTATATGGTTTAATAGAATTTCTTTTTCACCAAAACAAATCTTATAATATAGAGTAGCAAAATCATTTCTTAGAAGGAAAATGAAATAAACAGAGAGATGCCAATATGACCCACCCCTATGATTCACAAAACCAAATCTCATCAAAATTTCTTGTCAACTTTCAATCATTGTCATACTATGTTCAACCTCTGCAATTAGGTTCCAACAATGTCTGATGAGAAAAGTGATTGAGACCTCATGAGTCATGCCAAACATGGTCCTCATGGTACCTGTGAAATTGCATTCACCATGCCACTACATTTTTGGGGGAATTAATAAACAAACTACTGTTGGAAACTGACTTGTAAGTTGTAACCCCTCTAAGAATTTCCAAGTTCACTGTACTAACTGTGGCACCTATCAAGAATTTTTCCTCCTAGTAAAAAAATATAGTTTCCGAGTTATCATATGTGTGTGCTCTACTACACTGTTTTTCTCACTTACCATCACCCCCATATTTTGGTGTTTTGATTTTTGTGGTTCTATGTGGATTTCTAAATAATGGTAGAGGAGTTTGTAGGAAACTGATGGAAGAAGAGCTTGGAGATATACCTTACTTTAATGGTGAAAGCTTTGGTTTTTTGGACCTGAGCTTTGTACCCTTTAGTGTTTGGTTTTACACCTATGAGAGAATTGGGAATTTCAGCATGGAAACTGAATTTCCAAAACTGGTTGGTTGGGGTAAAAGATGCATATATGGAAAAGGAAAGCGTGTCCAAGTCTCTTGCTGATCCACGCAAGATTTATGACTTTATTATGGGACGTAGGAAGTTAATGGGATTAGAGTAAGGAGACTATGGAACAGTGAGGTGAGATCTCACAGAACAGCTTTAAGGAGTTCCCAACTAATAAAGCTTCCCTTGGTTTTCTGTTGTCTTCCCAATTTGAGTCAAAGAAAAAGAAGCCCAAAGTTGAGAAAAGTGTGATCTGCAAGTCAACTTGATGTATCAACTGAATAATGAAATCAAATCATTGTATCCCATGTATGATGAGAGATGATTTGTTACACTAAAACTGTAACAAATGAAATTGCAGGTATCAGAAAGAAAAATGGTATTGAACACCATAATTAAAAGTTTTGTGATATCATATTCTTAGTACCACTTTTGTTGATATATGTCAATATATGCTTGGTTAATTATCAATGATCATCCCTTCCATTCAAAAATTTTACATATTGTTTTTTCAAGTTCTTGATCTTAATATATTCATGGAAGATAGGAGATCATAAGGAAATATATATTCCAAGAATTTCTTTATGAGTGATAAACAAACACCCGGGCTTTCTTCCCTTTTTTTTCTTCTTCTAGTTCCTCTACGGAGTTAGAGGAGATCTTTTGGGCAGATAACCCAGATTGTACCACTGCTTAAATTCTTAACAACAAACGAAAATGAGTACAAGGAAGAAATCTCTGCAAAAGAGCCCTTAGCTTCTCCAGATGAACCCTATTCATAAGAAAATCCCCTGTTTAATCCATGGTGGGAAATCAGTCTGTTTGTCACTTAACATCATTCAAGACATCGATGAAACCTGGAAAGATAACTCTCCCTTGTTGCCTTCAAATCCTTACCGTATGCTCAAGCCAGGTTCTGGGCTGACTTTGTTGACAAGGTGAGTTCTCTTCTACTCAAACTCAGGATCTAGCTTTTCATTTATGACTGGATTTAGATGAATCTGCTATCAAATTGTCATATTGATTAGCTGACTTTTGCAACTGGTTTTAAAATTGAAGTGGGAGCAACAGTATGGAAGACCAATGGAGAAGAGCAAGAGAGAGCAAAAAAGGATTATAATGCTTGAAACTGTTGAAAGGGGAGCTTGGTGAAAAGCTTTACTTCAATGGGGAGACCTTTGGGTTTGTAGATGTGAGCTTTATCCCCTTCTACTGCTGGATAGAGGTTCTATCCATGTGAAAGCTGTGCTAACTTCAGTATTGAAGCCACTAGTCCAAAGCATAGTTCCTAGGCCAAGAGGTGCATGGAGAGGGAGATTGCGTACAAATCCATTCCTGAGCCTAAGAAGATTTATGAATATGCTGTCTACCTTAGGAAATTTCAAGGGATTGAGTGGGTGAGAAAGTTTGATATCTGAAATTACAATTCACCTTCTTAGTGAGGAGGAGTTGCTCATAGCCCTCTACCCTTAATGGCATGACTATATGTATTTAGTGGTATAATTTTTTTTTTAATATCAATGTTTGGGAGAGGTTTCTCTACACAAACACCAAGTATGCATCAATAAGATACGGTAGAATAGAACCTTACAATAAATTTGGAGGCCTAAAGATGTCATATAGATAGCTTCTAAAGCATTTGAGGAGTTTTCAGCTGCAACCATTATTTCTGGGAAAAATCCTTTTGTTGCTGATTTTTCAGGTTCTGATTTAGAGCAAATGCTGTTAAATGGAAGTCTCCAGCTGCTAGATATTGTATATTGACTTGTGATGGAGCATGGGTAAAAGAGGAGAATAGAGGTGATATTGGTGCTATTCTTAGAGTTTGTCATGGAGAACTGAAGCTTGCAGTTTCTAGTGGAATTCCTTGTAACTCATTGTTAGTTGCTGAAGCTTTGGCTAAGTGAATGGGTGTTGAAGCCATTAAAGGAAACTTTGGAAATATAGTAGTGGAATCAGAGAACCAAGATTTGTTTCTGCAGATGAAGAGACTTTCTCCTGTTAAATCTAAGATTTTAACTCTAATGCTTGTTAATTCTTGTTTACTGGAATCTCTTGTATCTTGTGTATTTGAATTTTTTTCTAAACAATGCTAATAGTGTGGCGGATTCTTGTTTAGGCTGGACATATTGATAGAGTTTCCAACTAATTTGGTCATTAGCAGAATATTTTTACTACAGATGTCAATATTTCTCATAGCTATATGATTGAATAGAATTTCTTCTTCATAAACAAAAAGTCCTATAATAAAGAGTAGCAAAATAATTTCACAAAAATAGGCAGACAGATGCCAATTTGACCCACACCTAGAGTTCACATAACCAAATCTGTATTTTAAGTTCTAGTCAACTTTCAATCATTGTCATACTAGGTTCAACCTCTGCAATTAGGTGCCACCCATGTCTATGGAAAAGTGATTAATATTGATAGGAAGACCTCATGAGTCATGACAAATAAGGTGGTCCCGGTACTTGTGAATTTGCATCCACGATGCCACTAAGGAGTGAAAACCCATGCCGTTGTTGTAATTTGACTAGTAAAACCTCTAAGAATTTCCTTGTTTATTGTACTAACTGTGCTGCCTATCAAGAATTTATTTCCAAGTAGATCTGAACATCAAAATGAGCTTAGAGGAATATATATATATATATATATATATATATATATATATGAGTGTTCTGCAACTGCTTTTCTCGCATACCATCACCCCTTGTATTTTGGTGTTTTGATTTCTTTGGTTCTCTGTGGATTTCTAAACCATGGCAGAGGAGTTTGTTCTCTTGAACTTTTTCACTAGCCCTTTTGGGATGAGAGTGAAAGTGGCCTTGGCTGAGAAGGGAATCGAATATGAAGAGAAGAGCGAGAACCTGTTGGATAAAAGTGCTCTGCTTCTGGAGATGAACCCAATCCACAAGAAAATTCCTGTTTTGATCCATAATGGGAAACCCATTTGTGAATCTCTGATCATAGTGCAATACACTGATGCTATCTCCAAGGACAAATCTCCTCTGTTACCCTCTGATCCCTACCAGCGTGCACACGCCAGGTTCTGGGGTGATTTTGTTGACAAGAAGGTCAGTTCTTTACATCTAATTTTCCATTTCTCCAATTCTTTTAGTTCCTAATATTTACTTTGCAGGCTATGTTTTGAAATTTCCTTAAAAGAAATGGATCTGCTTCTCTACCACACTCACACCATTTCCCCTCTTGTTTAAAATTTAACTTTGTAGGCCATGTTTCAGAAAATCCTAAAACCAAAAATTTGATCTTTTCACTAAATTGATATTGAAGCTAGCATCAATTTCTGGGTAATAGTATACAGAAATACGAATTACTAGGTTGTTTCCTTTTCTTTTCCCCCAACTTTTTAAATTTGATATTTTCACTATAATTGATTTTGAAGCCAGCATCGTTTTCTAGGTAACAGTATAGAGAAGATAAATCGAATTACTAAAAGTTGCTTCCTTTTCTTTTCCCCCAATTTTTTTCAATCTTTAATTCTATTCTGAAAACAATTCCTATAAACGGTGAATGCGAATGCAGATTCACCCAACTGGAAGGAGGTTGTGGGCAGGGAAAGGGGAAGACCAAGAGGCAGGCAAGAAGGAACTGCTTGAAGGATTGACTCTAATGGAAGAAGAGCTTGGAGATAAACCTTACTTCAATGGTGAGACCTTTGGTTTTGTGGACCTGAGCTTTGTACCCTTTAATGCTTGGTTTTACACTTATGAGAAAGTTGGGAATTTCAGCATGGAAGCTGAATTCCCAAAACTGGTTGCTTGGGGAAAAAGATGCATGGAAAAGGAAAGTGTGTCCAAGTCTCTCCCTGATCCACACAAGGTTTATGAATTCGCTATGGGACGTAGGAAGCTAATGGGATTAAATTAACGAGATTTTGGACACAAAAATGAGGAGGTCTCACAGAACAGCTTTAAGGAGTTCCAAACTGATAAAGCTTCCCTTGGTTTGCTATTGTCTTCCCAATTTGAGTGAGAAAAAAGAAACCCAGAGTTGAGAAGAGTTTGATCTACAAGTCATCTTGATGTATCAGCTGAAAAATGAAATAAAATTATTGTATCCCAAGTATAATGAGAGCTGTTTTCATAAAGTTTTAGAGAGGTGGATATCAGTAGAACTTGGGCATCTATTGCATGAATATATTCTCTATATTCAGAAACTATTTGTGGAGGTTCATTGTATAAGATGTTACATCATTAGGGCTCTGATGATCTTATTCAAAGTTTATTACCAATTTAACTTCCTTTGTTTTCTATTGTGAGTAGCCTTTTCAATCCACAGAATGAAGTTCAATGAACCATCATTTTCCTCTTCTTTCTTTATCAAAAGGATAATATAAGTAAAAGAGTAAGGCTACTACTTCAAATCTTTTTAGAACTCTCCATTTAAAGTTAAAACAAAATCACTGAATAAAAATGAGATAAACATTGAAGAGGGAAACAATTGATGATTAATTTAAGAAGTGCAAAAGAAGGAAAAGTAGAGAAGCTAGACTATACAGTGAAAAGGCCAAACCTAACATCCATTTATTTTATAAAAATGAAGAGAAAAGAAGAAACTAGAGTTATATTCAACACCTTTTATGAAGAGTCTACTATGGCAGCTTGTCTGCTTGCCAAGTCCCTATGGGCAAATCCTCCAAAAAAGCATATTCTATACATATTTTATTGAACATTAAGTTTAAAAATATGATAATTCTAACACTATTGTGGAGGTTAATTTGTAAATGCATCCTCTTATTTATCAGGTTCATCAGCCCATGTTTATTGGGTTACTTTGGTTCAGTCTACCTTGATCCGGCGCTAGTTACTTTGATTGAACTGGGATGTCCGAGGTATATATCACAGTTTTGTTGGGTCATTCATTCATTTGAACTAGGGTTTTGTTGTGTTGTTCTAGGTTTTCTCCTCTTCTTCTCCTTTATGTTTCGGCGCTTGCCGTAGTGATGATTCATGGCTTCTCTTGCCTTTTTTTTGTGAGGTTTATGAGTCTCAAACTCTCAGGTAAGAGGTTCATGTTATCAAGTCATTTTCCAACAAGATAGTGTAAGATTTGAACTCATTCATAGTGCATTGGGTTCAAATGCTGTTAAATGGAAGCCTCAAGCTGCTGGATACTGTATATTGAATTGTGATGGAGCATGGGTAAAAATGAGAATAGAGGTGGTATTGGTGCTATTCTTAGAGTTTGTCCTGGAGAGCTGAAGCCTGCGGTTTAGGTTTCTAGTGGTATATCGTGTAACTCAATGTTAGTTGCTGAGGCTTTGGCTAACCGAATGGGTGTCGAAGCCGTTAAAAGAAACTTTGGAGATATAGTCGTGGAATCGGACAACCAAGATTTGATTCAGCAGATGAAGAGACCTTCTCCTGTTAAATCTGAAATTTTAACTGTAATGCTTGTTAATTCTTGTTTACATGAATCTCTTGTATCTTGTGTATTTGAATTTTTTTCTAAACAATGCTAATAGTGTGGCTAATTCTTGTTTAGACTGGCCATATTGATAGAGTTTCCAACTAATTTGGTCACTAGCAGAATATTTTTACTAAGGATGTCAATATTTCTCTTAGCTATATGATTGAATAGAATTTCTTCTTCATAAACAAAAGTAGCAAAATAATTTCTAAAAAATAGATAGACAAATGCCAATTTGACCCACACCTAGAGTTCACATAACCAAATCTGTATTTTAAAAGAAAAGTTCTTGTCAACTTTCAATCATTGTCATACTATGTTCAACTTCAACCTCTGCAATTAGGTGCCACCTATGTCTATGGAAAAGTGATTGATATTAATTGGAAGACCTCATAGTACCAGCATGTGGGGTCTGACTAGTAAAAACTTTAAGAATTTCCTTGTTTACTGTACCGGCTGCGCCGCCTATCAAATATTGCTTTCCCGTGTAAATCTGAACATCAAAATGAGCTCAGAGGAAAGATATATAGAGTTTCCGAGTCAATATATATGTGTGCTCTGCTACTGCTTTTCTCGCATACCATCACCCCTTGTACTTTGGTGTTTTGATTTCTTTGGTTCTCCGTGGATTTCTAAACCATGTCAGAGGAGTTTGTTCTCTTGAACTTTTTCGCTAGCACTTTTGGGATGAGAGTGAAAGTGGCCTTGGCTGAGAAGGGAATCAAATATGAAGAGAAGAGCGAGAACCTGTTGGATAAAAGTGCTCTGCTTCTGGAGATGAACCCAATCCACAAGAAAATTCCTGTTTTGATCCATAATGGGAAACCCATTTGTGAATCTCTGATCATAGTGCAATACACTGATGCTATCTCCAAGGACAAATATCCTCTGTTACCCTCTGATCCCTACCAGCGTGCACACGCCAGGTTCTGGGGTGATTTTGTTGACAAGAAGGTCAGTTCTTTACATCTAATTTTCCATTTCTCCAATTCTTTTAGTTCCTAATATTTACTTTGCAGGCTATGTTTTGAAAATTCCTTAAAAGAAATGGATCTGCTTCTCTTCAACACACACACCATTTCCCCCCTTGTTTAAAATTTAACATTGTAGGCCATGTTTCAGAAAATCCTAAAACCAAAAAATTGATATGGAAGCTATAGCATCAATTTCTGGGTAATGTATACAGAAATACGAATTACTAGGTTGTTTCCTTTTCTTTTCCCCCAACTTTTTAAATTTGATCTTTTCACTATGATTGATATTGAAGCTAGCATCGATTTTTGGGTAACAGTAAAGCGAAATAAGTCGAATTACTAAGTTGTTTCCTTTTCTTTTCCTCCAATTTTTTTTCAATCTTCAATTCTATTCTAAAACAATTCCGGTAAACTGTGAATGCGAATGCAGATTCACCCAACTGGAAAGAGGTTGTTGGCAGGGAAAGGGGAAGACCAAGAGGCAGGCAAAGAAGGAACTGCTTGAAGGATTGATACTAATGGAAGAAGAGCTTGGAGATAAACCTTACTTCAATGGTGAGACCTTTGGTTTTGTGGACCTGAGCTTTGTACCCTTTAATGCTTGGTTTTACACCTATGAGAAAGTTGGGAATTTCAGCATGAGAGCTGAATTCCCAAAACTGGTTGCTTGGGGAAAAAGATGCATGGAAAAGGAAAGTGTGTCCAAGTCTCTCGCTGATCCAAACAAGGTTTATGAACTCACTATGGGACGTAGGAAGCTAATGGGACTAAATTAAGGAGATCATGGACACAAAAATGAGGAGGTCTCACAGAACAGCTTTAAGGAGTTCCAAACTGATAAAGCTTCCCTTGGTTTGCTGTTGTCTTCCCAATTTGAGTGAGAAAAAAGAAACCCAGAGTTGAGAAGAGTTTGATCTACAAGTCAACTTGATGCATCAACTGAAAAATGAAATAAAATTATTGTATTCGAACCATAATAAGAGTTGTATTAATAAAGTTTCAGAGAGGTGGATATCAGTAGAACTTGGGCATCTATTGCATGAATATATTCTCTATATTTAGAAACCATTTGTGGGGGTTCATTGTATAAGATGTGACATCATCAGGGCTCTGATGATCTTATTAGAGTTTATTACCAATTTAACTTCCCTTGTTTTCTATTGTGAGTAGCTTTTTCAATCCACAGAATGAAGTTCAATGAACCATCATTTTCCTCTTCTTTCTTTTATCAGAAGGATAATATATGTAAAAGAGTAAGGCCACTACTTAAAATCTTTTCATAACTCTCCATTTAAAGTTAAAACAAAATCACTGAATAAGAATGAGATAAACATTGAAGAGGAAAACAATTGATGATTAATTTAAGAAGTGCAAAAGAAGGAAAAGTAGAAGAAGCTAGACTAGACAGTGAAAAGGCCAAACCTAGTTAACATCCCATTCATTCTATAAAAATGAAGAGAAAAGAAGAAACTAGAGTCATACTCAGCACATTTTATGAAGAGTCTAATATGGCAGCTTGTCTGCTTGCCAAGTCCCTATGGGCAAGTCCTCTAAAAACGCATATTTTATTGAACATTAAGTTTAAAAATCTGATAAAATCTAACATTATGAGAAGGTTAATCTGTAAATGCATCCTCTTATTGATTAGGTTCATCAGCCCATGTTTATTGGGTTACTTTGGTTCAATCTACCTTGATCCCGTGCTAGTTACTTTAATTGAACCTGGATGTCTAAGGTATATAACCCAATTTTGTTGGGTCATTTATTCATTCGATCTAGGGTTTTGCCATGTTGTTGTTCTAGGTTTTCTCCTCTTCTTCTCTTCTTCTCTTCTTCTCTTCTATGTTTCGGCGCTTGCCGTAGTGATGATTCATGGCTTCTCTTGCAATTATTTTTTGAAAAGCTTACAAGTCTCAGATAAGAAGTTCATGTTATCAAGTCTTTTTTTTGTTGTAAAGATGTTATCAAGTCAATGCATAGCAAAATAGTGTAAAATTTAAACTCGTTCATAGTATATTGGGTTCAATTCTGAACCATGAAGACATAGGTCAATTGATTAAACTCCATCAACAAATTTTCTCTTTCTTTCTTATTTCTTTTATCTGATTTATCTTGTTCTCCTAACAAATTTTCCTTTTTTTAGTGACATTTATCAATATATGGACCTTAACTAATAAAAATGTACTAATCATGCAGTCCTAGGGCCGATATATCAAATCGTAAGCGATGACGTCTGCTTGGAATTTATAAACTTGCTGTTCAGACCTGTTTGTGTGTATCCTCTGCTCTGCTGTGTATTGTAAGGCTATTATTTCCTTTGGCCTCTGTGGATTTCTAAACCATGGCAAACGAGTTCGTTCTCTTAAACGTCAGCGGAAGCCCTTATGGAATGAGGGTGAAAATTGCATTGATCGAGAAGGGAATCACATGTGAACACAGAGATGAGAACCTGATAGAGAAGAGTCCTCTGCTTCTGCAGATGAACCCAATCCACAAGAAGATCCCTGTTTTGATCCATAACGGGAAACCCATTTGTGAATCTTTTATTATAATTGAATACCTTGATGAGATTTTCAAGGACAAGGCTCCTTTGCTACCCTCTGATCCTTACCAGCGTGCACACGCCAGATTCTGGGCTGAGTTCGTCAACAACAAGGTCATTTTTCTACAACCCTCTTTCTCAGTTTCTGTTTTAAGTTTTACCTTTACAGTTTGTGGTATATTGGTTAATTCCTGCAAAATTGGCTTATACTTGAAGAGACAGAGCTTTGAGAAGAGAGTTTCCTTTTAATTTGTCGAAACTGTGAATGCAAATACAGATTCACCCACCGTTGAGAAGGATGTGGCTCAGCACAGGGGCAGAGCATGAGGCAGGAAAAAAGGAATTGCTAGAAGGATTGAAGGTGATGGAAGGAGAGCTCGGAGACAAGCCTTACTTTAATGGTGAGACTTTCGGTTTTGTGGACCTGAGCTTTGTCCCCTTTAGTGTTTGGTTTTTTCTCTATGAGAAATTTGGCAAGTTCAGTATGGAAGTCGAATTCCCAAAGCTGGTTGCCTGGGGGAAAAGGTGCATGCAAAAGGAGAGTGTGTTCAAATCCATTCCTGATCCACAAACAATGGTTGAATACTCTGTGAAACGTAAGAAACAATTGGGTTTTGAGTAAAGAAGATTATGAATATAGGCATGAAAGAGATGATCTTTCCCGTGTTTTCTGTCAGTTTAGTGTGACCCTAAATAATGATAGCAAGGATTATATCTTTAGTATCGATAATGCTTTCACAAGGTTTCAGAAGAGGTGGATTTAGGAGTGGGTCTTACCATTTGGCATCCTCAGCATGAACTACTCACTGTAATCTGGAAATTTTTATATAAAAGTATCTTCATTTGAGAATTCTGAGCTTGTTACCCTGTTTCTGTGTTTCACCTGGCTTTTGACCCTCTACTGGACCTAGTCCTATTATGTCAAGTGAGCGATCAAATTTGTGAGAGATGAAATTAATTACATAAACATACAAATTTCATAAAATCTTCTTTATTCCGTAGCAACTCCTTGATTACAGATTACAGTAAGCAAGAAGCACAACCGAATACACCCCATGAAATTGAAAACTACCAAAGCCCTCTATATTGCAGTCATTACTATGGCTTGAAGTCCAAAATCCTATGCATCTCCTCTGCCCAAAATACCATTCAGTTTCTTGAGTTTCAAAAGCAAGTTATCTGGGTCAGGTGGGGACTTGGCCACACTCTTCCTCTCCATGCACCTGTTGGCCTAGGCAAACAGTTTTGGATATTCAGGTTCTATACTGAAGTTGCCAAATTTCACCATGGGCGTAAATCCGAGAACTCGACTGTCACTGTTAAAGCTGTAACGATGGGAGTCAGCAAGTGGGTCAAAGAAGAAGCAATGACGATTGAGAAGAACAAAACCCATACTAATCATGAGGTCCAGGATCGACCTAAGCAATGACGTCTGCTAAGTATTTAGAAATGAAGCTTTACTCTTCATGTCACGCAACAGTCAACATATACAGCAGCTGCTCTGAGCGTTGCTATATATCCTCAGGTATGGTGTTTTTCAGATATCCATTGTACTTGTCTTTTGGGTGGTTTTTATTTTATTAGGGTCTCTGCAGATTCCCAAACAATGGAAGACAAGTTGGTTCTCTTGAACCTCGCCGCGAGCCCTTTTGGAATGAGAGAGAAAATTGCCTTGATCGAAAAGGGGATCACATGTGACCACAAGGATTGAAGCAGAGGACGGCATCCACAAGTAGGTCCCTGTTTTGATCCATTAATGGGAAACCCATCTGTGAATCTCTAATCATACTTCAATACCTTAATTGATGAGATTTTCAAGGACAAGCCTCTTTTGTTGCCATCTGATCCTTACCAGCGTGCACACGCCGCTAAGTTCGTCAACAACAAGGTTAGTGTTCTCCATCTATTTTTAACCTTCGCAGACTATGAAGTTGTCCAGAGGAATTAAAAATGGATCTTTATCATTATCTTGTTGGTAAAATCCTTTGTAAGTAAATCCAAATTCCTTTTAAATTTGTATTGTATTTTTGCTTTAATTAATTTCTTGCATTATTTCACATTGGGTTGTTGTATTTAAGATAATTACAGCAAAATAGTTTACACTCGAACAAAGCAAATGCAGATTCACCCAAATGGGCGAAGGATGTGGCTAGGTGCAGGGGAAGACCAAGAAGGAGGAAAGAAGGATTGAAAGTGATGGAACGAGAGCTCGGCGACAAGCCTTGCATCAATTGCAACACCTTTGGTTTTGTAGACCTGTGCTTTATCCCCTTTAATGCTTGGTTTTATGTCTATGAGAAATTTGGCAAATTCAGCATGGAAGCTGAATTCCCAAAACTGGTTACCAGGGGGAAAAAGTCCTAGCAAAAGGAAAGTGTATCGAAGTCCCTTCCTGAGCCACAGATGATGTATGTATACGCTATGAAACGTAGGAAACAAATGGGATTAAGAGAAAAGAAGATTATGAATACAGGCATGAGATTGGTGATGCTTCCCCTATTTTTTCTCTGTGAGATTTCCAACTAAAGGCAACCTCAACCTCTATATCTGCTTAGACCAGCATTAGGTGTGCACCACATCTAACATACCCCCACATTTCATGAACTACACTTGATTAAGGGTCAGTCACTCATTCTAGCAATGATATGGTGGAACTACTTTACTATATTTATTCCAAACGGGTATAGTAGTACAAGCAGGTCATCTAGTGACTTCGTTGCTTACCCTTTGAACCTAATTCAGGATTAAACTTCTTCCCATAGGTTGGGTATCCAACATGTACATGACCTATATCCCAAGTCTTAATCCCATACCCATAATGCTTCATTAAAAGCTCTTGGTGGCATAGCTTTAGTGAATATATTAGCTAAATTCTTCTTGATTTCACATAATCAATTGCAATTGTTCCTTGATCAATATATTGCCTAACAAGATTATGTTGAATTCGTATGTTTCTTATTTTCCCATTATATACCCGATTCTTGGCCCTTCCTATAATTGCTTTACTGTCACAATTAAGTGATATAGCTAGGTGGCACTAGTTCCCTCCTTGCCACAGCAAGCTGAGGAGTAGAAACAATCTCCCTCAATAAGATTGAAAACTGTTTTTGTCACACCCCACCCAACCGGATCCAGTCATACCCGAATACTCGTGGGTTGTAATACACTGCAAGACCTAGGTTCAATGTAAATTTCATACAAATATGAAATAGCATAATCAAAATGACAAGAACAAGAATAATAATCATTCACATAATTTTACCTTTCGTTCGTACAAAGTCACACACAATCACGTAATAATAGATGTCAAAATAAGGCAAGATATCATCTATGAAATTTAAATAATGATATGAAAATACACAAGACATAGTTAGTTTATTCCTCACCTTTCAACTTGATTTTCGTTTCTCAAAGTCACAAATTCACTCTCGAGGGCCGGTGGTTATACTCAAAATAATCCTAATCATATAAGAGAAATATTAGACAAAAATTAGAATTTAATTGGGTTTCAAAAGATATCCAAAATCATCCCACAAAAACCCAATTTGTAATTTGGTTTCAATCCCGCCGTTCTCAACCTAGTTTCGCGAAAAATCATTATTTCACCACAGATTTGAAGTCGAATCGAAATGAAACCTTGAGAATGTTTAATTAGTAATAATAAGGTCCTAAAGGTATCATCAATTTGACCCAATTCGATCTCAATCAAAACGCCCCAAATTTTGGCTCTCACGAGTGCTCGCCGACGTCTATGAGAGTCAAAACGCAAAATCGTTTGCAATGATTCGCACAAACTACTTACAAACTAATAGGAATCATAAATAAAACTATTTACATGCATTCATTACACTTACTGAAATCTAACGTTTATTGCAAAAGAAACCCCACAACTTATGTTAAAGAAGAGGGTTAGAAGAGTTCTCACTTTTTCCAATGATTCCGTTAGGATTCGAGTCTCGACACGTCTCCGTGTGGTTGGGAATCAAGCTTCTCCTTGGTTTCTAATCCTCTCCAAGGTTCAGCCTCGCACTAGCACTATAAAATGCATGTAGGAGTGAATAGAAGCTTAAAATAGGGTTTTAAAACACAAATTCCCGATTTTGCCCTGACACTGGGGGTGGTCGGTCTAGGGCGATCGACCAATCCATTCGATCGGCCCTTGGTTGACCCCTCGACCAAGGTTCGAATCCAGTGATTAATGGCTTGAAAGAAAGGTCTTTCGATTATCTTCGTTTGGGTACATTTACCTCGTCGTTTGAATTCACTATTGTCGGTCTACGCAAGTGCCAAAATTGTCTTTTAATACCGTCGTGATTGTCCTCTCTTTTCTTAAATCCTAGGAGAGAGGTCGAGTCATAACAAGGTTCATCCACTAGCATTGGGTCCACTTTTGAATTTTTAGGCTCGATTCGAATGGTTCAAAGTTGTTGCCGAATCAAATTCCGGGATTTCACAGTTTTATTGAATGAAACAAAAAAATGACAATAAAAAGTTCAGGGAAAATTTCCCAAATGGTCTAATTTAAATTATTTACTCAATATTGTTATAAAATAAAGAGAAAATATATTAGATACAAAGAAGAAAGACAAGATGAGTTCAATCAGAACTAATTCATTCAGTTGAGTGCATTACATATTTATAGTAGAAAGAGCATCTACTCTGATATGGAAATACAATATATGATTCTTGCACACAATAAAGATATTCTTGATATGGAAAGATAGATTGCGCCAAGATAGAGGTGCATAGAATGGAAATATTGATGCAATATTGTGTAATGAGATAGTTGTGATCTTCACCAATATTGCATCCGGGTATTGAGATCTTCAATTGGAGTACATTTCTTTGGGATAATGGACATCCATAATAAATATTATTTATAACACTCCCCCTTGGATGTCCATCAATAGATAATGTACCTCGTTAAACCTTACTAAGAAAAACCCTGTGGGAAAAATCTTGTGAAGGAAAGTATACATATCTAAATAATCGTGTTGGTAGGCCTCATTAAAACCTTACCAAGAAAACCCGGGGACTAAACCTTAGTTAAGGGAAAAAGAGTGCGCGTATTTTACTCCCCTTGATGATAACATCATTGAGTATCTTTAAGTCGTACATTCCAATATCATATACCACTTCTCAAGATTTGAAGTATGCAACTTCTCGGGATAAATCTCAAATTATCACTTGAGCGAGTTTGTTGAACATCGATTTCACCATTTCATTGAAGACCATAAATGAAGAAGAATTTCATGAAATATATATCGTTCCATCTCCTTTGATGTATCATCGCTTCAATTGGCTGTGCATACGATAATCTTCATATAATATTGTTCAAACCCCTTTTTTCTAGTAGAAGACTCATGCTTCCGAATGTGTTGTATCATTGGTCTAAACCAAATATAAAATAGCTAACATTTACTTGTGAATAAATAGCCTGTTTGAGATCTAATTGTATATAGATCAGATAAAAATCTTGCATCTGCATAACAAGTAAATTGATGTCCACATTCATAAAATAATATCATGTCAATAATTTCTCGAATATACTGAAATATATAATTTAAAACATTTCAGAGTCTTCGTATTGGAGACAAGATAAATCTTGCTAATACACTTATAGATAATGCTATATCTGGTCTTATACTATTAGCAAAATACATTAATGCCCCAATTGCACTAAGTATGGTACTTTATGACCAAGAAAACTTCCACTATTTTCTTGGGATCGAAATGAATTTTTCTTTATATTGAGCGATCTCACAACCATTGGAATACTCAATGGATATATTTTATCTATATATAATCTCTTCAAAATATTCTCTATATAAGTTAATTGATGAACGTATATTTCATTCGTCAAATGCTCAATTTACAAGTCAAGACAAAACATTGTTTTTAAGGTTTTCATTTCAACTTTCTTTAAATAATCTTCGCTTTTGGAAACTCTTAAGGAGTTTCGATGATATTTAAATCATCATCATATACACTTACTAAAATTAGATCCATATCCTTAATAAAGGTACAGTAATAAATTGGATCATTTTTATACTTTTCATTTAGTAAATATCCACTAAGGAGATTATATCATATATGTCATAATCATCTCTGAAGCCTTATTGAACAAATTTCCTAGGAATTTTTATGTGCTTCAGGCATTTTGAATCCTTCAGGGATTTTCATATATATTTCACACTCGAGTGAGCCATATAAGTAGGTTGTAATAATATCCATTAGCGCATGTCAAAATTTTCATATCTTGCCATTAATAAGATATCTAGGTGATTGCATCCACCACAAGAGAACATGTTTCCATGTAATCAATGCCAGGCATCTGCGAAAATTCTTATGCCATAATTCATGACTTATATATCACGATTTCATTCTTTTTCTCATTTCATTTTTTCGTAGAAAACTCAATTGTACCCCACTGGCTTTATACCTTCAGATGTTGGACTACAGGTCCAAAAACTTTATTTTTCAAGCGAATTCAATTATGCTTGAATTGCGTCTCTACATTTTGGCCAATCATTTCTTATTTATATTCATCAACAAATTTATGTTCAAGATCCTCGTCTTGTTGCATTATTTCAACAAAAACATTATATGCAAAAATTGTTGTCGACAACTTTATATTTTCGGTTCCATCTTTTTCCGCAATGACATAACTAATCGAGATCTCTTTATTATTTTCGTGTACCAACATCTTCCTGGGTTTCATAGGTTATGTCTTGGGTTTTCATAATCAATTGTCTCCATTTTATGACCATCTTGATCATTTGCTCCTTTCTTTTTCTAGGATTTTATCCTTGGAGCCGATTGATCTTCCACGTTTTAACGTGGTTTAATTTCATTTGCACTTGATAGATTGTCCTGCTGGAACATCAATTCTAATTGGAGCATTTCGTGGAATATGAGATTTAGTAACTCTTAGCGGTCGAAATTTGGCGGTTGATTTATAATATTTATTGTATTATCCTTTGAACTTCAAGTTCACAGTGCTCAGTGCGGGGATCTAATGAGATAATGATAATGCATACAATCAATATCTTTTTCCAACTGTTTATTCTCTCTCCCTCATGTTAGAAAAACTAATTCATCAGAATAATACTCAGTAACTATTGCATTAAATAAATCTCCTATCCTTAGCAATATATTGAATTATATAAGGAGATTTTTATCCAACATATATTCCCAACTTTATTTTGGGACTCATCTTTGTGCGTTGTGGTGGAGCAATTGGAACGTAAACCGCATATCCAAAAATTTTAAGATGAGAAATATTTGGCTTCTAACCATAAGCCAATTGTAATAGGAAGAATTTATGACAACCTTTTGGCCTGATGCGTACAAATGATGCTTTGTTCTCATAACCAATGGTTTAGCTATTAATTGGAGACATTTAATAAATGATTTTGCTAAACCATTTTGGATATAAACATAAACAACAGGCTATTCAACTGTGATCTCAGTTGTTATACAATAATCATAAAGCCTGAGATGTAAATTCACAAGCATTATCAAGACAAACTGTCTTTATCTTATAATCCATAAATTATGCTCTTAATCTTATTATTTGAGCAAACAATCTCACAAACACCAAATTGCGAGTTCATAATGAACATACATGTGACCACTTTATAGATGCATCTACTAAAATCATATATTATCTGAATGGTCTACATTATGGGTGAATGAGCCCATATATTTCACCCTCTATACGTTTTAAAAACGTAGAATGTTTAATCTCAACTTTAGCTGGTGAATATTTAATAATAAATTTTTCTTGAGAACAAGCAATACAAGAAAATTCACTTAATTGAAGAATCTTCTGGTTCTTCAATGGATGACAATTGAATTTTCAATAGTTTTTTCGCATCATACTTGATCCGGGATTGTCCAACCGGTCATGTCAAATAATAAAATTATTGGAATCAATGTTCATTTGATTTACCCAAGCATGTGTTTCAACTATGCAATATTCGTGTAATACAAATTGGGAGAAATATCTAATACCTTTGTATAGATATTTACTTATACCATTATTTGTAGTCTCAATCTGATAATCATTTTGGCAAATAGCTTTGAAACTTAATAAGTTTCTTTGAGACTTACTACAAAATAATGAAATATTCATAGCCAATTTTATCTCCCAGATAATAATAGATTAGCTCTTTCGGAGCTTCCAATCAATGTTGTACTAACAATTCTTGTATGAACATTGGCTTCCGTGTCATCAAATAAAATAACCATAACCAAATCTTCAACTATTATCTTCAAAGGAGTTTGCAGCATCTAGATGTGTAGTATCTATGAAGCCATTAAAATCATCATTTTTTTTATAGAAAAAAATTGCTCAAATATCATGATTTTGGAAAATCGAATTTATTTCCATATTATTTTTATTTCTTTAATTAAGGCTTGACAAAGCTTAATTAAATATTGTGGAGTATGACAGATACATGTCTAATGGCTTTCATACCTAATCGGTAACAAAAATTATCTTTACTCCTTGAATTGTTATATTGAGAATCCTTATTATTCTCTTATTTATTTTCAAAATAATGACTGTAATTATTCCGTTTTTTGTCTCATCCTCTTCCACAGTCATGACCATAATTTTAATTTTGCCTTCTTTCAGGCATATCATGAATTGTTGCATTCACTTCAAGGAATGGAACATAACTAATAAGACGAGCTTCATGACTTTTCATTAATAGTCCATTATTTTACTCAGCCACAAATAGGCATGATATCATTCAGAGTATTTCTTAAAATTCCTTTTACAATATTATTATTGTAACAACAAATCTGAAACTTGAAAATTTGTTGGGATATTTTCATGAATAATATTTTTTCCTTATAATTTCAAAAGAGAATTAATTTAAAAAACTACAGAACTGTATTTATTTACAGTTTCAAATCTTGCAACTTCATGTGCATCTGCAGAACTGTATTCATTTACAGTTTCAAACCTTGCAACTTCAAGTGCATCTGTAGAACTGTATTCATTTACATTTTCAAATCTTGCAACTTCAGGTGCATTTAACAATATTTGTAGTGCAAAGCTAGCAACCACTATATACAATAAATAAAACCACAATCGTTAAAGCAACATAATATCTTATTATTTGATTGATTCTTAGATTCAATAAAACACATACATTTTTATCATGATGCACTTATCTTTCAAGATGAACAAGGTAAACTCCATTGTTTACAAAAACGTGCGAGGAGGTCGATCATTCTTTTCACTTTGGAATAGAAAACATAATGATACATAGTCTGCTGTTTTTCTTCTCAAAACACAATACTTCGAGCGGATTCGTTCTTCGAGCGGAATCGTCCTGATAACGTGTTATAAAATAAAGAGAAAATATATTAGATACAAAGAAGAAATACAAGATGAGTTCAATCAGAACTATTTCATTGAGTTGAGTGCATTACATATTTATAGTAAAAAGAGCATCTACTCTGATATGGAAATACAATATATGATTCTTGCACACAATAAAGATATTCTTGATATGGAAAAATAGATTGCCGCCCAAGATAGAAGGTGCATAGAATGGAAATATTGACTGCTAATATTGTGTAATGAGATGGTTGTGATCTTCACCAATATTGCATCCTGAGGTAATTGAGATCTTCAATTGGAAGTACAATCTCTTTGGGGTAATGGACATCCATAATAAATATTATTTATAACAAATATGATATTTTAAAATAGTTTTACTCAAATGGATTCTATTTTAGAAAATAATTACCAAATCTCAAATTTTGTGATAATTTTTTCCGCCCACTTATAATCCTCCTATGAACTACCCAAATTACCCTCAAATCTTTATATATATAAATTTAGTTAGTGTTTTTTACCTTAAAATTTTTTTTTTTTTACCTAATTCAATTCCTAGACAATCTATAACGTTTGAGATTTTTTAGTAAGTTACAAGCATTCAAAATTGTTATTTTTATTTTGACATTGTACTCTTGAAAATCCAAAGTTATTTAGAAAGGTAAAAAAATACTAATTAAATTTGTATACAATGGAGTTGAGGGTAATTTTGGTAGTTCATAAGAGAATATTAGTTAGGTGGGAAAAATATTCACTAATTTTAGAATTTTAGAATTATTTTCGAAAATAGAAATCATTTGAATAAAACTTTTTTGAAAATATATATCTTATCGGAAAAATTTTCTAAAGTTTATCTGGTCATACCAAGAACATATGCTCATAGAGATAAATAAATCGAACAGTTTCCAATTAATTTGCCGGTTGGTATGTACGAAATTAAAGCAGTGTTCTCACTAATTAATCAAAGGTATGTTGGTTGGATTGCGTGCGAGGAGATATTAAAAAATGGAACTGCACTGCTAGGGTTATCAAAATGTATTATATTATCATGAAGTAAAAGTCTAACTCTCCCTTCGAATGTTAAGATATCTGTTCTATGAACAATGATCTTATCTATCTGGATTTAAATTTTTATATAGATCAACTACTATCCATCGTTGACCGATTAAGTTCTCATGATTAGGAGAATCAAATTGATGGAGATTGCTTTACGTGTGGAATATTAATTTGTATATACTTCTAATAATAAATTAAGTTTGAATTTCTTCTCTGGTTCTGTAGTCTTGATCGGAAAACATCCTTCCCTGTGCACACCTCTCTGCTGTGCATAACAGTGCACATATATACCAAATGATTGGTTGAGAAAACAAAGTAAATACAAAACTATTGAAGATTTTTATAATTTAAAATTAAACTTTTAATCTCAACAAATCATTTGATACAAAAATGCACTACTGTGTACAGCAGAGAGATGTGCACAACAAAAGATTTTTTTTCCGTCTCGATCAGTATTAAAACTTGGAAAGAAAATACAAAAAACGTACCATATTGAGGAAACATAAACCCCATAAATAGTTATGGTCTTCCTTATCATTCATCATTAGGATTAGACTGACTATACTTCATGATTTACCTTAAAAATAAATTTCGAACTACATCAAGAAAACTTTCTTTTTATATAATATGATACCAAAACGATAATGTATGTTAAGTTTTGATTTCGATTTCGTATAAATAATGTATCCTTAGTCGAGCTCGTAAGCATCTTCAAGTATTTATATTTTTTCTCCAACAAGTATGGCATTATATATATTACTTTATAAGAGTGAAAACGTTTGCTATATTACACAACATAATATTTTTTCTGACTAATCAATTAGAGATGATATATTCTTCCTTACCCCCAAAAAATAATAATATATTCTTCAAAGGAAGAAGCACATAGAGTCGTGCATGCACGTATTACATTAAGAAATATCATATTTCATTAATGCTATTTGAACGCATGATTAACATTTGGGTTGGTACATGTTTGGAGGTTGGTAATTCAGAATGAAATTATTAATTAATACAAGTGTTCATTCCATAATAGATTGAAATAGATTTGCATATCCTCACGGCCAACTTTGCTGGTGTAACCACCCCGCTATCCACTATTCCACTAAGGGTGTCAATCTAGTATCGAAATCAAAACGGACTATATAAAAACCCTATTATATCAAACCGCTTTGAAAAACCAAATGGTACACTTTGGAAAAACAATTTCTAATTCAGTTATAGTACTATATCGGTTTTTGATGCCATACTGATGGTATGTTTCAAACCATGCCGTTTTCATACAAGTCTTGTACCATTTTCGTATTGAAAATATACCATACCACATTTATACAATTCTTGTATTAAAACCATACTATATATACCAATTTTCCTTATTATTTTCGTATCAAAGCCAAATAGTATCCATAGGTACTATTTTGCAAATGTAAGATACAAAAATGATATGGTAAAGTTTCAATTTTAGGTGCCGAATTTCTGTACCATAGATATACAATATATTTTCTGCAAATAATTAGAAGCCGTGAAGTCTAATGTGAGATTATATTATTACTTCCAACTTAGCGAAATCATTTCCACAGTCTCCTGAGATGAATTTATTATTAGACAATACGACTTGTCAATTCTATCATACATGCTCACAGCATTTAGTCTTCTATCCGTTCCTGAATTTAATTTATTTTGCAAGAATTTTTTTTTTTTTTTTGGGTAAAATCTTACAAGAATCTCGTGTTGTTAGAACGTTGAGATGAAGAAATTAAAAAGCTCAACACTCGAATTCGTCTTTGATGCAATTCAAACCCAACTGGTATAGAAAACTATATGCGTAGAGAGAGAGGAAGAGATAGAGATGATCGATAATCATTAGCATAAAAGTCAGAGAAGCAACAAATAAATAAGCATCTATGATCTACCAACTCCAAAATTCCTTCTCCATTAAAGAAAATGAAAATCGTTTTCTTGTACGCATGTACCAATTCAAACTCTCTTGACCAAAAAAAATTTTTAAAAAAATACCCATTCAAACTCAAACTCAACAGTATTTAAATGGGACCAACCCATGAAGATTTCACACACAAACCCTACCTCCATCAGTGGAAACCCAAGGTTCAATCGAGCAAGAACCCTTTCATGGCTTCTCAATCTCCTAAACTTCTGTTTTCCTTCTTCTTCTTCTTCCTTGTCAGTTTTCAGAGTTCAATACCATTCACATCAGCAGCAGATCCATTAGGCGAATGGAACCTTCTCCAAAAAAGCATAGGAATTTCAGCCATGCACATGCAGCAACTCTACAACGACCGTGTTATCACCTTCGATCGCACTGACACTGGAGCTTCCAATATCTCCTTACCTGATGGAAAATGCCGTAATGACTCATCTGATCAGGCACTCAAGTATGATTGCACTGCTCACTCTGTTGAGTACAACGTGCTTAATAATTCTATCCGAGCCCTGATGGTCCAAACTGATACTTGGTGCTCTTCTGGTGCTCTCAACTCCGACGGTATACTCATTCAGACTGGTGGATCCAACGACGGTGAACGCGTCGTCAGGAAGTTCCAGCCCTGTGATACTTGTGACTGGGAAGAGATTTCTAATGGACTCAACGTCAAACGTTGGTACGCCACCAATCACATTTTACCTGATGGAAGGATCATCGTGATTGGTGGTCATCAGGAATTCAATTATGAGTTCTACCCGAAATCTAACACCACTAATCAAGTCTTCTCCATGCCATTTCTATCACAAACCAAAGATACATATGAAGACAACCTCTACCCTTTTGTTTATCTCAATGTCGATGGTAACTTGTTCATCTTCGCCAACAATCAGTCAATCTTGTTCAACTACACGAGTAATTCCGTCGTGCAGACCTTTCCACAATTTCCAGATGGAAATGCTCGAAATTACCCAAGCACAGGTTCGTCAGTTCTTCTTCCACTAAACCTTGGTAGCTCAGCAATTGATGTCGAGGTCCTCATCTGTGGTGGAGCTCCACAAGGAGCAATCAAACAAGCCAGCTCCGGGAAGTACGTTGGAGCCCTTCAGACATGTGGAAGGATGAATATTTCCGACGCGAATCCAACATGGACCATAGAGACAATGCCTCTCGCAAGAGTAATGGGAGACATGATTTTGCTCCCTAATGGCCAAGTCTTGATCATCAATGGTGCTGCAAGAGGGGTTGCCGGTTGGGAAACGGGTAGAGATCCAGTTCTCTACCCGGTGCTCTACCAACCCGATAACCAGAACGTGTCGGCCAGGTTTCAGGTTCTCAACCCAACGACCATTCCTCGCATGTACCATTCGACTGCAATATTACTACGTGATGGGAGAATTCTAGTGGGAGGAAGCAATCCCCATAAGTATTACAATTTCACCGGCGTTCTTTACCCAACAGAATTAAGCTTAGAGGCTTTCTCACCTCCTTATCTTGATTCAGAATACGCCGGAATTCGGCCAGTAATCACTGCTCCGGTGTCATATGCAAAGATAAAGTATGGGCAACGATTGGCAATGCGGTTCTCTCTGTCAGGTGCTAATGCAGCAGATAGAAAGGGGGTAAAGGTGACCATGGTTTCGCCGTCTTTCAACACACACTCCTACTCGATGAACCAGAGGGTGTTGGTCTTGAATATGGGGCATGTGTTGCCTGCGTCGACGAATACTTCGTATGGCATGGCAGCTTGGGCTCCCAGTTCAGCCATCCTAGCACCTCCAGGGTATTATATGCTCTACGTGGTTCATCGAGATATACCCAGTGAAGGAATCTGGGTGCATATCCAGTGAGATGCTCACCACGTACCGGGTTTAATGTGATAGCTCCTCAAAGAGGAGAGTGTATTATTAAATTTGTGAACCACTAGCTTCTCTGTATCTTCCTTCCTCGTTGGTTCTGTATCCAATTTGTTTCTAGCTAGGAAAATGTAATCCCTAATTACTTGTGACTTCTTCTTTTTCTTGCTAAATGAATAAACAAACAAGTGTACGTATTTTTGTTTGTCATTTTGAATGTGTACCATTTGTTTAAGGAAGAACAAGCACGTTGCATTAAGTGGTGGGTATCGAGAACGATTATTGTAAGAAAATAAAGAAAGAGATCACATAGCTAGAGACTAGCTCACCCTTCTCTGACAGTTCACAGTTCACGTACACTTGTGTGGGGACAATTTTTTTTATTTTTTTTATACGAAAAAGAAAAATATATATAACTAACAGTTGCAATAAAAAGTTTGCAAGCCATTTGTTTGTGTGCCTTCAAAAGTGGCTGTTAGAGCTAGATTATTAAGCTAACTATGGACTATTGGAGATGGGAATACGTAAAAATTAATATTTTAGATTCTACTAGTTATCTCCATTATTTTAGGTATTACATGGAGTGGCCAAAAAGTATTAACTTGTTTAGGTAAGAGTATTTGTAGCATATTGTGATTACTCCAAATCTCTCCCACAGTTAGTCTACGTTCTTTTGCTACTGTTAGTCCTTTTTGTAAGCCCACAAGTGTTCCTTCCAATATGTCTTCACAATCTAGTTTACCAAAATTGACAGACGTTGTATGTCCATCTACCGCTATCCCCATGCTCCATCCTACAACCTTCAGCCGTTTGTTAAGAATCCCTGCACACATTAACACAATTGTTGAATTAGCTGGTATTAAGGAGCAAATATTTTCTTCTTCAATATCCATTAAGCTTATATCATCATTCATCAAAGCATTCCAAGGAATTTCTAGATTTTCATCCCTCATTTGTTGTAATTGAAGTGCCATGACCCATTTGTTAACACTAGCCAAAATCTTTAAAGGGTTAGGAGAAGTTTCAAAAAACTTTACAATTCCGTTCATGCCAAATAAAATATCCAATTATAATAAACACAGAGAAAATCCATGTGGTTGATTTCTTATCCATTTGGCAATGGATATTTTGGCACAAACTTAAAAATGAAGTATCAATCCAATACTCCTTTCTCAAACCTAATGGCCCAGCCACATGAATTCTCTTTGTCCATTTACATGAAATCATCACATGCCATATTGTTTCTACTTCTTCACCACATAGAGCGCAGGTAGGTTCAATTCCAGTCCATCGAGCAAGTGTTTCCCTAATCGGTAATCCACCGTTCAACACTCGCCAAAAGAAGATTTTAAATTTTGGATGAATGGGTAACTTCCATATAAATTTCCACCAACCAGTTGTATGATCCACATGAAATAAATATCTCGATTGTATTATGGTATGAAAGGCCGATTTAACCGAAAACTCCCCCTTAGAGGTCAATCGGGAAGCCCAAGCATCATTTTGATCAGATAGATTTAATGGTAAATTAATGACTGGGATGGGGATAGAAGAGTTTGAGGAAATCTCCATGTTTTGCGTATTGACGACTTCTGCCACTGTGGCCTATCTGTGCCATGTTAAGAAATTTGGTGTATTATGTAGCTGTGGATCTTGTTGTGGTAGCCAAGGATCGAACCAAAACGAAGTTTGTTCTCCGTTCCCTATACTGCGTCGCACCATAGTTTTTAACTGCGGGAGATTTCTTGCAATGCTATTCCACGTCTAGGACCCTCTTTTTGCCATTACCTTAGGGTCAAAAACTGAACCTTTTTTGAAGTATCTTGCTCGCAGAATTTTGACCCATAATGCCTGTGGTTGAGATATCATCCGCGAGCCTTGTTTTAACAACAAGACCACATTAACATCTTCTATCTTCGTGAACCCCAACCCTCCCTTTTCTTTAGATTGACAGAATTTCTCCCAAGAAATCAAATTCAATTGTCGTGGCTTCCCCACTCCTCCCTTCCAAAATCTTTGGCAAACCTTATCCATTTTATTGCAAACTTCCTTTGGGAATCAGAAGCATTGCATCTGATAGAGCGCGACTGACTGAATTGCTAATTGCATTAGAACACCTCGACCTGCATAGGAAAGATTATTTGCCTTCCACCCTGTCATTTTCCTGGACATCCACTCAAGCACCGATTGTACCAGTCTTGTTTTCCCTTTTCCTGCCAACAACGTTGTACCCAAATAGGATGTTTCTTTCTTGACTTCTTTGACCCTAAGGATATCTAAAATCCGGTTTCTATCTTCCCTTGAAGCACTCCTACTGAAGTAGGCCCCACTTTTTTCAAATTTATTTCTTAGCCTGTTAGATCTGAAAAAAGTTCCAAGACAGCTTTTAAGGCAAGTATTTGTTCTGTATCTGTTTTACAGAACAAAAATATATCATCAGCAAAGAAGAGGTGTGAGATTTCTGGTGCCCCGCGCCCCACTCTAATTCCGCTTAAAAGGTTCAAGTTCTGTACTCATCAAGTAAACAAGATAAGACCTCCATAATTAACAAGAAAAGATAAGGACTCAACGGACATCCTTGTCTAAGTCCTTGCGAGCTAGAGAAGAGAAAGTAGGGTGATCCATTCAATTTTATTGAGAAGGTAGGCGAGGAAATCAGTGCTTGGATCAGTTTGCACCATTTTCCTCGAAACCAAGAAAGGAGAAGAGTTTGAGGATAATGTCCCTATCAGCTCTATCATACGCCTTAGACATATCCAGCTTCAGGGCCAGATATCCAGTCTTGGTTTGAGACGTTTTCATATAATGAAAAATCTCATGGGCAATGACAATATTGTCCGTGATTTGCCGATTAGCCACAAAAGCACCCTGATTGGGTGATATAAAGCATGATAGAAGGGGTTTCAACCTATTGGCCATAATCTTGGCAATGATCTTGTAAAACACATTACACAAACTAATAGGCCTGAAATCCGACGCTTCAACCGGGTCATCCTTTTTGGGAATAAAACATAAAATGGTATGATTAACTCCTGGAGGTAGACACTCATTAGTAAAGAAGGATAATACAAAGTTTGGTACCTCAAGTTGGATTAAATCCTAGAACTTTTGAAAAAAGAAGGCATTAAACCCATCGATTCCTGGAGCTTTAAAGGAACCCATAGAAAAGAAAGCGTTTCTTACCTCCTGAATATCCGGAATAGATGCAAGACCTCCCAAAAAACCATGAAAGGGGGGAAAGAGACATTTAACTAAGTCAGGATCCAAGGGATTAGAAGCCTGATATATCTTTGTCATGTAATTCGCGAACACTCCGGCAATCTCCCTTGGATTACAAAAAATTTGACCATCGGCTTTGATTTTCTCAATGCTCCTCCTACTAGAATTAATTTTGCAGGACAGATGATAAAATTTTGTATTTTAGTCCCCATCAGAGATGTACTTACTTCGAGATTTCTGAAACCAAAACATCTCTTCAGTATTCAAAGTCCACTCAAGCATCATCTTTTTTTATATGAGTTTCCAATCCGGATCCCTTTCATTTTCCAAGACTTCAATTTCTAAAGACGTTCTATGGAACAAATTATCAAAGTTTCCAAATACTTCATAATTCCAACGTCTTAAGAAATGGAATAAATTGGTCAATCTACCGGTTAATGGGATACCACAATTTGCATTCCAAGCCGCCTAGAAATCAGACACGAAGTTGAGATGTGAAAACCATGCATTTTGAAAATGAAAATGGTCATGGACAAATTTGCCCTCAGAGTCCAACAGAAGTGGGTTGTGATCGGATCCCAACGCAGGAAGTTTAGACACCCGTGGATTCAGAAAAACATCCAACCCAAATGGGGGGGGGGGAGAAAAATTCTATCCAACTTTTCTTTTACAAGGTTTGGGGGTTGTTGTCTATTTGTCCCCGTGAAAGGGCTACCTGGAGGCCCCATCTCAATCAAAAGGTGGTCCAAGATCATTTTTTGCAAAGTAGACAGAGCCCCAGAAGGTTTAAAAAAATCCCCCCAGCTTGTCTTTTGCCTCTAACAATTCATTGAAATCTCCCATAAGGATAAAAGGTTACTTCACATTTTGTAAAAGAGGTTCTAAAGATTCCCAAAAAAAGTTCTGATCTTAGTATTGAGGCGGACCATAAATAAATCCAACCACAACAGAGGACTCTCCCATGACAAACTGAATAATGATGATAGAATGGTCTGAGAAAATCACTTGGGATTGAAGATCGGCCTTAGCCAGCACCATTAGACCCCGCTTTAACCCTTTAGACCCACGACTATCAACACTTTTGACCAGATATACCCCTTGAAAAGATTGTTATAGATCCAACCAGAACTTCCTAGCCTTACTTGCCTGATTCCACTACCACTTTCCCCAAGCAATACACATTAATCGAATAGTAAGAAAATTGAAGTAAATGAGAAACAAGAACATGAAGGTGAAACTAAGATTAAATTACACCATCCCCTAAGGTTCAGAAGCACAGTCATTTAGTCACAGCACGAAGAAAACAATACATACATCAAGCAAATAATCTATTCCAGGAAACAGGATGAAGTCTACTCACCCAGCTCATAATGATTGCAAGTATAGAAATGAAAAGAACAATGCATAAATCAAAAAACTCAGAATAGTTATGGTATGGGAAAACCTAGGAGATGTCAGCTACTGGGTCCACCACCATGTTGGTCTGAAACGCCATCAGAGGAATATCTTGATTTGGAGCCAGTTGTTGTATTGGTACTACAGTGTGAGGACTACGAAGATAACGGGCCTCCATAGAACCCCAAGTAGCCCAGAAAAAAGTATTAGGATCCATAGACTCGACCATCAGATTATCGAAAAACAGATTAAAGCGATCCAGTGGTTGTAATTGCGTAGAATCTGAGGACATTCTTCGGCATTTGCAAGTGGTCAGTGGCTGAAGCAGAGTTATATCGTCCCTTCCTATCTCCAAGAAAGACCCAGCATCAACACGTGTCGGGGCAGCCACTTCATTTTCATCAAGTTCCTCAAAAACCAACGGATCATCAGTCTGGGTCTTAGCATCCCAAGTCATCTTCTTCGTCAATCCAGGTTCCATCGACTTGCTCCCCATCCCATCCTTAGGACAACCACATTTAGACACTAGTGTGACCGCTGAGTGTTCAAAGATTGAATAGTAACCCTCTCCATCTGCTCCATCCTATCGAGCATCCGTTGTAATTTTTCAGTCAAACTTCGATGATACACCTCCTTAGCCCCTTCCTCTCTTTCTTAACTTTTCCTTTCCTTTTTTCTTTCTTTCCTCGGCAGCTTGTGAAACCATTGTTTCTATTTTTTTCCTTGAGAAACAGCTTCTCGGCATGGGCGTTGGTAGAATGATGGATCAAATTACCATCATCCACCTGCATATCATTCACCCTATTCTCCAAAACAATCTGCAAACCTTTGGTTCCTCCAGCAGATAGGTCACCCATAGCCTCAGGTATGTCGCCAACTAAAATCCTTTTTCCCACTTCATTTTCCTTCTCTTTCACCCTCAATTCCTTTGAAGACACATTCCATTTAGATTTCAGTTTTTCAGACCCATAAACTTTCCCTTTCACACCCAACACAGACTAATCCTTGCTTTTTAATCCAGCCACACATCTGGATTTCTTGAGACCCAAATTTATCTCTTTATTCCCATGATTCCCTTCCAACAGGTTCAGTTCATTGTTGAATTCACGAACATTCTTTACCCCATCAGAACTCCTACCAGCTTCGTCTCCCATCAAACTATTAACTCAATAATAGTGAAAAGACATTCAAGACTCGCCATTGATAACACCCGAGACCCTCCCATCCGAACAGTTGAATAAGGAGATCCTTGTAAATATTACCCTGGTAAGATTGATTACCTGCACCACAACCCCTTAATGGGCACTTAATCAATGGATGATTTATCTTCCCACAATACATACACAGCATATGAAATTCGTATTTTAACTCTACATGCACCCATTCATCCCTGCAACTTTTGAGCTGGGCATAAAGCCTGACTGGATACTTGAGATTATGCATAATCTTGATCCTTGAGCCAGCTTTAGCACCGCCATCTCCATCTGTACTTCAACCACCTTCCCCAGTTCTCCAGCGGACTTAAGAATAAGCCCATAGTCGAAACAGTCCAGTCTGATATTTCGCATCTGCACCCACATTGCAATGGGGGGTAAGAAGCCTCCATGTGAATCTTCTGGAATCGGAGTCAATGCCAGGTGGAGCAACAGATGATCAGCCCACCAAGGAGACCTAGAGACCACTTCATTCCTGTTATTCTCCGATGCAAAAATAGCCCAAAAACCAAATTTTCCCATCAGCGAGATGTCAATCTCATCCCTAATGGCACCCACAGTTCAACCAAACGCCAGCAAATAACAGATAAGTGCTTCATTCCTTCTCCTAGAACCTGGCCATAAAGTGTTTTTTCTGCCAAACATCTAGCAGCAAACTTCGATGATCCACCTTCGCTCCATCCTGAATAACTAGAACTCGTCTTGATATTATCCCTTATAGAAGAATGACCCCGAAATGACTGATCCGCATCACCAAGAAAACCTTCAGCCGAGTTCTTTGAGATCGGGCCATGATATTTCCCATAGCTTAAAAACCCAGAAAACACCCCAAATCCGACAATCACAACCACTGAAAGCCCATCGATGACCCCACCTACAAACAACAAAGAAAGCAGTGCAAATCAACTAGAGGATACAGGCAAGAACGACAGCACTGCTAACCTGAAAAGGAAAGACGAACAAAAAAGCAAAAACTAGAAAAGCATAGTAGAGAATAATCTAAAAGAGAACCCCTGGTTTGGAGCCGTGATAGAAGGACATAGGTCAAGAAGCAACGATATAACAACACGAGACATAGAGGGCATTAATCACCGCCATCAACCCATAGACAAAAAAAAAAAAGGGATAAAAAATGGTTGGTGAGCCATTAAAACGGTAGGAATAAGTCCCATAAGCAGCATGAAAGTACCAAAACCCTGCAAAAAACCAATACAGCAACAGCTCTTAGGCATTTATTGCTTTGTGTGTTTCCACAACAGATGGCTTTACCAGGACCGCTGCATCCCCCAGATAGAAATTACACCGCCATTGTGAAGGGCCACAAGCAGGAGTTAGAGAGGGGAAAAAGAAGTTAAAAGGGGAAAGTGAGAGTGGAACAGGCATTAGTGATCATAGTAAGCAATTAAGTTAGCTAGGAATGAAGTTGATGTGGGAGAAAACTATTTGAAAATAGAAAAGCTTTTTAGGGTTCCAAGATCACTCATTGTAGACAATTTTGAGTGCCAAACCACGAGGGTCCTCTGGGAGAAAATTATTTGATGTGCTTACATGTTATTTGATCTGATAAAAGGTTTGTACGTTGGGTTCTTGTGGATTTGTATTTGTGGCAGCCGCTGCTGGCAGCAGTGGCTGCTGCGATTGCGCCATGTGCACAAATATAAATCCAACGGTTGTGAATAAAAGTGCAGGATGTAAGTGTAAATATGAACTTTTTATTTGACAAAATCTCAACTGATTTTTTGAAATTTACATTTACAACTCCCTGTGTTCATCGACTGAGATGAACTCCCAACTCTATTTAGGGCTTTTCAATTCTCCTGCTTTCTTCTTCCTCTCTTCCTTTCCTCTTCTTCCACTTGGTTTTTAGGAGAAAAATATCAAAAAACTGAAGAATCCAAATGAATAATCAAGGACGCTTTTTCCCACCAGAATAAACCCTAAATCTACGATCCATTAAGCGACAAGACTGTATCGTCTGCAAGATCCAGGTTCAAAACTTGTTCTTCTTAGGAAACATTGATCGACAGAAACTGATTGATAGGTCACTTAATTGCATTAATATTATATCAAATCTTTTATATTTTAAAGAGACTAATTGGTTGTTTTATTTGAATATGGACAAATTTATAGCATTTGGATATCAAATCCATAAAAAGAATGGTTACAACCATATTGCCACATTTAAATCAAATCAAAGAATCACACCCAAATTAAGATGGATGATTTAATTATGTCCAAAGCTAGAGATTTGATTTTGTCCAAATCAGAAGGATTTATAAGCAAATATTTCGTTCTCTCTTGCGATTAGACATCTAAGGAAGAAGCTGAATTGGAAAGTGACTAAATTATAAACCATTGCATTGGCAAAGAAAAATATGGAAATAATCAAATGGGTAAGGAGAAAGAAAGGAAACAACTGAATTGGGAAGAATTGCATTGCTAAAGCGAACAATGGAAATGACAAAATTGGAAAGGATGCAGAATTGGCAGGAATCTCCTATAAGAAGGAACGCATTTTCAGAGATTGAGGCACACAAGCTACAGCAAGAGGAAGCCATAGTTCTAAGGAATAACACACAATGTTTTCTATTTTCATTTTTTTATTTTTCTTTTCCATGTCTAGCTAATTTCATCTTTCGATCAAAATTAATGGAAGTTTGATTTTCGCCAATTGTGAGACTTCGATTATTAGTTTTCTTTAATTCTCAGGTATTTATGCATTTTCCATGCTTATTATGTTATTGTATTAATCCTTAGACAAAAGATCTATTGTTTGATGGTTAATATAATACCTAGTCAATTAGAATAATTTTATTATTCTCATATAAGTGACAAATAGCATGCTCGAATGGGTAATCAATGCCCTAGAGGGTTTGCTATGAGAATGTATGTCCTAGTTTAAATAAACAAGGCTTTTCCGGGTTTACTGACTAGGGATTGGGTCTTTCATTCTTTATGCGATTAATAGACATTACTCAAATGACAGATCCAAGGTTATGTTTATTAATTAGAGACTAACTCAAAGGACATATCCTAAGGTTGTCTATAAAGTAGGGAAACATTGGTTGTTAGAGGATTGATCATCAATGACCATAATCAATCTACCTGAAATTAAAGTTTTTGTTTTTAAGTCAATGATCAATTGAGAGAATCAATAGTGAAATTAAATCTTGATTGAAAACTTTTATTATTCTGATTTTCTTGTTAATTACTGCATCCATTTATTTTTATTTAGTTTATTGATTCAAACACCCCCCCATTTTTATCAAGGAATAAATATTCACCAATCTCTGTGGATTCGACCCTACTCACTGCTATTACAAATTCAGTTGAGAGAAGGATTATCTTTGGTGGATTTGACACCCATCATTGATCAAGAAATATTCGTTCTATTAATTAACAAGAGCCAAATAAAATTTAAAGAAACAAGAAAAGGTAAAGGTGCGCATTCCGTCCTCTATGGAATTATGCTTTTTTAGATCTCATTGGAGCAACTAGAACAAGTTGATTGCTCAGAGATTTACAAAAGAAGGTCTCCCAAATCTCCGAGAATGCTTCTACGATGACTCCATGGTGTTGCCGTGCGTTAAGAGAACGAAAACAATGGAGAAGCTGCTCCATTTCCCTAGGTTCGATCACGAACATTTCTAATATAGAACGCTTGAAATCCTCATATGGGTCATCTGATTTCTTTATCACCGCAAAGCTTTCTCTTACCTTCCCATCCAGCGTACATGGGATTAGCATCCGAAACATCGACAACCTTGGCAGCGTATCAGTACCCGGCGATGAAACTAACATCCCCTTCCCAGCTTTCTCACACTCTTGAACCTTTGTGATTCTTCTTTTTCTTCTTGTGCCTTGATCCATTTTCGGTGGGAGATTCCTTGTGGTCTCCGTGAGGATTGAAGTCCGGGAGTAGTCTGGTGATACTTGGAGAGGAAGAAACAGGTTTCCTTCTTCTCTTTGTCATCCTCTTCCACCTTAGCTGAACCAACCGCTATCGCAAATCTATCCAAACCCTAGTTTCATTTCTTCTTTTTCTTCCTTCTTATTTTTGAATCAAAGAAGATTTAAACCTTTAAACTGAATTTCGAGATTTAAAATTTTTCAGATCCAAATCAAGCAGAGCTTGAGTGACCATAACCGACATTTCAGTCGGTGAACCCAGAGAGTTGTAAATGTAAATTTCAAAAAATCAGTTGAGGTTTTGTAAAATAAAAAGTTCATATTTACACTTACATCCCCGCACTTTTATTCACAACCATTGGATTTATATTGGAGTACGTGGCATGATCGCGCCGATAGCTACTCACAGCAGCGGCTCCCAAATAAAAATCCGGTTCTTGTTTGACTGAAATTAAGTGTACTTCCCTTTTGGGGACACACTTGATCAGTTTAGTTCTATGTAGCGTGTTAATGAGTTGGTCGACCGGTTTCGTAGGTCTGGGCATTTTGGTTCCAGGCTGAAAATACCAAACTCCAAGTATACACCATTTGTGAAACTATGAGTCCGGTTCAGTTTTGGGTTGGTATGGGTTGAGCTTGGTTGGGACTAACAGTTTAAATTAGGATTGGATCGATTTTGAGACCATTATCACACGGTAGCAACCCTTTTTAACTCGTTTCCAATTGAAAGTTATACTGGGTCTCAAGTGTTGCGCTGAAGACATATATATAAACATGGCCTTTAAAATGACTAAATTACCCTTATACCCTTATTTATATTTAAAGTATTTAAAATTTGATTTTCAAATTACCTAAAATACCCTCCATTAGGTATCCCTTCACCCATCTTCTTCCTATGTCGAAAACTCCTCTCCCCACTAAAACGCTCTCCCCACCACAACCACCCCACCATGATCTAGCTAACCCCCCCCTAATTTTTTCTTCTCTCAAGCACCAATTCAATTAGAATCATAGTTGAAAATTTAGAATAATCAATAAAGTTAAACAAATTAAAATAATCCATCAACCGATTCAATTTCAGAACAATCCTCTTCTTGAAAACTCTTTACAAATTGAAACTTAAAAGTTAAAGAAAGATCAAATCGAGAAACCATTAAAAAAAATTTGAAAATCAACACAGATATATAATTTGGTGAAGGAAATGAAGAAATGGGCAGAGGAGGATCCATGTAGCTACATCTCCGAAGATTTGCATGGAGATCTTCACTACTGCACCAATGTCTCCACGCTGTTCCGATGTAAGAATCGAAAAATCATTTTCATGCTTTCTACTTATTCAAGGTTTGGGTTTACTGTCAAATTCGTTTCTAGGTTTTTATTTTATTTTTTTTTGTTTTCCAAAAGAATATAAATGATAAATACATCCGTTACGATTCAACCACTAAGATTACAAATACCGGGGGATTATAAATATTAGATCTCATGTGTCATCTTCAATCTTCAAAAGCCGCGTGAACATCTCTCTCATACGATAGCAAAAACATTCTGTCAATTCAACACATGTTTCTAAATTCCCGTAATCAATCAAAGAAAAATAAAAAATTATCGTTATCAAGTGGTGGTCCTAATATGTCGGCTGCCAACCTAGCATGCTCAGTCAAATAGGTGGGGCCCACTATGTACGCAAAATATTTGTTAAATCCTTATCCGGTGAAAAATTAAGAGTGTCAATCGGTAAAGTACCAACTTTGAATACTGAAAACCACAACCGTACAGTACCTAATTTATATGGTACAGTACGGTTTCGCTATGGTTTTTTCATTAAATCGGTGTAGGAAAGCGGTTTAAATACAGTATCTAGTGTGGTACAATTTTTGTACGAATGAACTTATGCCACTTTTGTTATTAGTTCATTAAAATCCTAATGAAATTACGATTGCTCAATCGATAAAATTTGATACTAACAGAGATAAAGCAAGTAAATCTAATTAATGGAGACAAAACAAGTAAATCTAAGAAGATGAGTGAATGATGAAACAAAAAACTGAAATAAGGAATTAATGATAGGGTAAAGTTAAATTGTTTTAATTGTAAACATTATAATTTATATTCCTTAATTTGGTACTGTACCAATTCGGTATGGTTTCGGTACATACCGACGGTGTGAGTACCTAAAACCTGAATTGTACCGAAGAAATTCTGTTTCGATACGTACCGTACCGAATTTTGAACGGTACGATACAATGTGATTTTAAACAGTTTCGATACGCAATTGACACCTTTAGGTAAAATCTTAAGAGTTGTTACCAAAAAAAGAAAAATGTTACACAGGATGATTGGGTTTCTTTCAACCTGAATTCTGACCGGCCCAAATTGTAAGTTTAGAGCCACAACGCCCACAACACAATTGGGGTCGGTTGGACTTTTTAATTTTATTTAGACCTCTTGGTTTATCACATTTACTACTTTTGAAAAGTCAATTATAAACACACCCCTAAAAATTAAAAACACCATAATACCACTATTTATAATCTTAATATTAGTTTATTTGTCCTAATTATCCTTACCCACTTAGAACCCAAATTTTTTTTTTTTTTTGGTTCGGGCGGGGGGTGGGGAGACGGAAGGAAACTTGTATTAAACTCTAATGTAATACTAGAGGTGTTCAGAAAGTTTTGTACGATACATGATATATAAACATGGCCTTAGATCAGGCTGGTTCTAGTGTTAACAGGACGACTCGATTTGAGTTCAGCCATTCAATCCCAGAGTTGGTACAATTAACTTTATGATAGGAAGTAATAACTAAGATTGCTTTAGGGTCTGTTTGGTTACATGAGTTTGGAAATTTCAAATATCTAGAGATTTCAAATCTATGGAGTCATAATTCATAAAACTAACTGTATGGTTAACCTGAATTCATGCAAATTTCATTATGAAAAACTGCTTGGTCGACGTGATTTTTGTGAATGCGCAAATATTTAGTGCTTTTATAGTAGGGGTGAAATATCTGGATTTCATTCCATACTCATAAATCTACAAATTCATATTTTTATTGTAAAAATATAATCTTTAGAGTTCATGAATCTAAGATTTTCACATCCAAACGGTATACACATTCATGAATCCAGAGATTTCAAATCTCTGGATTCATGTAACCAAATATGCCCTTAGATTGTTTCGTGTACGAAACATACCATGAAAATATTTTAAACCATTCTAACAGATTGTCTGGGGATTGGTTCCCCATCTCCAATGATTTTTGTGTATGCTGACGCCTCATATGTCTACTTCTGTAGGATATTAAAAGATGGGGAATTAGAAACGTCACAGGAGATTCTAGAGAAGTAGGTTGAGAGGAGAGAGGTAAGGTTGACATTCGACTCTAACATATTTTTCCTATTAATTAATCAAATATGATCTTCCGAGAATGTCATGCATACATGCATACAACATCACATTAATTCATTAGTTTCATCCCATTATTTAGTGGACATTTAAGGAATAATTAGGACAAGGTGTTGGTAAATGTTCGAAATTTGGTGTTTATTTGGTTGGGTGTTCCTATTCATTTTGGTAAATTAATTTTTTTCTTGTAAAAGGTATAATCAATTGGGGACATTAAAATATAAGATTTTTTTTATATGGACAAATCAGTCATGTTTTCAGAGATCTGAATGCTGTACTTAATTGCACATTGAACGTGTTCGCTAAGAAAAATTCTCTTCCATTTTTTCCAAATCCTCCACAGAAGTGAGAGAAGATCCTCAAGGTAAACATTTTTAACTTTACCTATGCTTAGATGTTTCATTTACCTGAATCTTTGACCCCTCTATGTACAAGAAAGGAATAAAACTAAAAAAATGGTTTTTAATTTTTAAATACATAAACTTTATGGAATGATCTCCAAGCTCATTTCTCAAGTTCTGAATTTGGATCCTCAAAATTTTTTTTCCGAAGGCAAAAGATGCAAAATGGAATAAAATTATAAGGGAATCTAAAAATTGTTGCATATCATTATAACAAGTTACACTGATTTCTTTCATTACAACATGTACACTCTATAGCATGAGATATATTATAGATAATCCTTGAGGAAGAGACTCCTGACTTTAGCAATCTATCTACAATTTATCCTTGATGGATCAAATGCTGGGTTCTTTTCCTTCAAAACAATGAAAATTTTAATTTTCAAAGTGTACAACAACAATAAGTCTTGTCCCAACTAAATGGGGTCGGTTGTACAGATTCTTGCCCTCCAAACAGTTATGTTTGATGTTATGCTAGATACAAGCCTAAGATATGCATATCATTTTTCACCACTTTTTTAACGTTATCTTAGGTCTACTCCTAACTTTTCTAATTCCTTCAATTTGGATTATATCATTTTTCCGTACATGGGCATTTATATGTCTCCGTTGAATGTGGCCATGCAATCTCAAATAACTTTCTTATAGCTTATCACTTATGAGAGCAACTCCTAGACCAACTCTAATCTGATCATCTTTATCTTATCCGTCCTAGTTTTGCCACTATTTTAGCATCTTCATTTATGCTATACTGAGTTTATATATATGATTCTTTTTAACAGCCCAACTGTCTGCACTATACATCATAGCTGGTCGAACGATGGTGCTATAAAACTTTTCTTTAACCTTTAATAGAATACATCAATTACACATGACCTTGGACGCACCTCTCCACCCCATCCACTCTATTTTGATTATTTGAGAAACATCATCATCTATATATCACATTCTTTATTTATGATTGAACCAAGATACTTAAAATAATCATTTTGAAGAATCTCCTTATTGTCAAATTTCACCACTTCATTGTCTGCCCAATCATGACTGAAGTTACAAACTAGATTTTGTTTTCGTTCTACTTAGTTTAAAGCCTCTTGATTCCAATGCTCTTTTTCATGATTCTAACTTGGTATTAAACCATATTTGAGTCTTATCTATCAACACAATATCGTCAGCAAAAAACATATACTAAGGAACCTCGTCTTGAATGTCTTTGGTTAATTCATTCATTATAAATACAAAAAGATATATACTTTAAATTGATCGTTGATGTAGCCCAACTTTAATTGAAAATTCATTACTTTGTCCTCCCATTGTTCTTACACTTGTCACTGAACCATCATACATATCCTTAACTATGTTTATGTAGTTACTTGCGACCCTTCTTTTCTCTAGGACTTACCAAATTAATGCTCTAGGAACTCTATCATAAGCTTTTTCTAGGTCAATTAATATCACATGAAGGTCTTTCTTACACTCTCTATACCTTTCCATAAGTATTCTAATAAGGTAAATAGCCTTTGTCGTAAATCTTCCAAGCATAAATCCAAATTGGTTTTTCGTAATGGAGGTTAATGTTTCAAACGGGTTTCAATTACTCTCTTTTATAATTTCATAGTATAGCTCATCAGCTTAATGCCTCTATAGTTATTACAACTTTAAATATTAATCTAGTTAATCAAGCTAGCCCATGGGCTCCTAAGCTCTTCCATACTTCTATTGGGACTTCATCAGGACCCTGTGTCTTGCCTAGTTTCATCCTCCTTAATGCTTCTTTTACTTTGGAACATCGACATTCTCCATATATATGTTCAAAAATTTAATTCTTAGAGTATGACTAATAAAATTTTGAAAATTTTGTAATAGTAACAATTATGAAAGAAATTTTCCTTCAAATCATTTTGCCAAAAAGGAATTGATACACTCATCAATGATAATATTGGTATTCTTATGAAACATTGCACATGCTATTGTTGAACATGCTCATTGACTTTCAATCAAGCTCACAATAAGGTTAAAGGTTTACATCATAATGGCCTCTTCATCATAGGACAGGATCATCTTGCCCTTGTCTTGACAAATTACTTCAAGCATATCTACTTTTCTACCCACACTCATACTCCATCAGATTACCTGTCTATAATTGAAGGTTGGGTGAAAGAGAAAGACAATTTGTTTATAATAAACCCTGTCATGGTGGAGGAAATCTGAGCTGTAGTCTTTGGCTCAAATGGTCTAAAGGCACCAAGACCAAATGGGTTTCAAGGCTTATTCTATTAGATTTCATGGGATACTGTCAAGCAAGATATTATTCACATGGTTTAGCAATTCTTCCATGAAATTTTTTTCCCCCTCCGCCTTTAATCATGCATACATTACCTTGATTCCTAAAGTGGAAACCCCCAAATCAGTGAGAGATTTTTACCTATTAGCTTGTATAATATAACTTACAAAATTATTTATAAGATCATGGTGAACATGTTGAAAGTCATCTTACCATGCCTCATCTTCTTCCAACAGAATGGTTTTATCAAAGGTAGGCATATTCAAGACATCATCACATGCATAAGATTCACATGCATTAGAAGCGCAAAAAGGGTATAATGGCAGTAAAGCTTGACATGAGTAAGGCTTATGATACATTGGAGTGATAATTCATTCAAGCTACCATAACTCATTATGGCTTTCTTGCCCAGTGAATATCTTGGATTATGTTGTGCATCACTACCCCTCAATACTCTATTCTGTTGAATGGCCCACCTTTCTCCCCTTTCAAGCCATAGCGCAGTCTTCGCCAAGGTGAAATGCTCTCTTCGTACATCTTTCTCTTGTGTGTAGAAGTTCTGTCATCTTACTTGGATAAGGCCTTGCATGATAAAAAACCAAAAGAGGTTCAGACTTCAAGAGGTGGAGAAATATTACCTCATCTTGCCTTTGTAGACGATCTGATCCTATTTGGGAAAACAATACAGTTCGAAGCAGGGTGTTTCATGACATCATACAACCATATTGCTCTTATTCTAGACAACAACTCACTATCACTAAAACAAGGGCACATTACAGCTCAAGTACATCCATAAGTATGAGGAGGGAGTTCTCTCATTTCCATATTGCCCCCTCTTCCAAACTTGATATTTATCTGGTTGTACCTTTAATCTGTAAAAAGTTGAAGAAAACGCATTGCAATAGCTTGATACAAAGAGTCAATTATAGGCTATAGGGATGGATACCAAAATTACTGACAGTTGCAGGAAAAACTATACTCATTTAGTCTACCATCGCAGCCATGCCCACCCACTTTATGTCATGTTTCAAACTTCTGGTGTTGTCTATGATAGACAGAGAGACTCGCAAGGAACTTCTTTTGGTTATTTGGGTATAAGCAACTTGTTCACACAGTTGACTGGGAAACCATCACTCAGCCCAAGGGAAATGGTGGTTTGAACTTCAAGATCTAGAATGTTGAACTATTAAACCTCATGCTTCTGTCTTGGAAGGCATGGGGACTCCTCAATCACTCTTAATCTCTTTAGGGACAGCTTATGAAACTTAAGTATTTCATATCAACATTCTTTCATGAAGCAATGGATTCTACCTTAGATGCTGGAAGTCACTTTTGATGGCTTGAGGACTTCTCAGAAAAGGGCTCTTCAAGCAAGTGGGGAATGGAAGAAATATTGTTAATTCACACAGGTTAATGTGGTTCAATTGTTTAGTGCAACCGACGTCCATAGAAATGACAATTGTAGTTCCTTAGTTCAGTGATTGTGCTACACCTTACATATATAAACTTGAGTCTTTGTTCATCACAAGTTTAGGACTCTTACACTCTAGAGTTTTGTTTACACAAGTATAGCTAGGTACTAAGGTTTTACAATGATTGTGTCTCTTGCATGTTTAAGATGAGGTACTACTCTGAGTGTTCTTTAGTTGTGAGATAATAGACTTTTGAAAATCTTGCAGTGTTTGAGATAATGTTAACTTTTGAAACCCCAACTATTGTTGAGATAATGTAGGCTTTGGTGTTTTAGATAAGCTAAAACACTGAGTCATACCTACTATTGAGGAATAGGGTTTGGCCAAGGCTATTGTGCATCCATGTGGTCTTCCAAAAATACCCTTGATGAGTGGAGATGTAGTAGTAGCTAGGGTAGCCCTAGGTTCGGCTAAGGTTGTAGGGGAATTGCTAGAAACATCCTTAACATGCTCCCTTTGTCACACACCACTCAACCGGATTCAAACTTATCCAAATACCTGGGGGTGATACACTACAAAATCTAGGTTCACGGCCAAACTATATAACACAATATAGCATAATCCAAGAGTAAGAGAATAAAATATAACAAATATCAAAGTTATTACAATCATCCTCATCTTATTAATCAAAGTTAATCAAAATCATAATCAAATTGAAGGAAGGTTATAGTTATTATAGTGGAAGTCTAAGTATTGTTATCAAAGTTTAAGAGTATAAGTAGCACCCTCGCTTAACAATTATATAGACAATGTTATAATCACATTATGGCAATTACTTTCTAATATGATATCCCCATGGCTTCGAAAAGGTTGGACTCCATAGGAGCAGTCCGAGCAAGGGCACTACTCTCTGTGTCCTCTCCCACCGATCCCTCATAGGACTTTGCTGGCGGCTAACTCTCCAAGTAAAGGGTGTTCTCATAACCTGCAACATAATCTAAGAATAATATATTTTAAGGAATGAGTTCCATAGAACTCTGTGAGGTCAACATAGTCATACATCACGCATCTATCACACACATCAATATGCAATATAAATATAATGAGATAATAAATGAATATACAGTTATGTTCCTAGACTCTAACAAATGTAGTCTCTTTGGTAAACCTACATTAAAATTACAACTCTAGCCTCCTCTGAGCAGTCTTGTCACTGTCCCTCACGAACTGGTTACCTCTTTTGGGAACCCGCAACGACAATGGGATTAGATCACATCACACTGTGGCTAGGGATTAAGTTGTCGCTCTCTCACCAACACCATTTGGTCTGATAACTGACGCATGTCATGATTAAATCTATCCCAATGTAAAGTAATAAGATAACATACTACATGTGGTCCAAATACCTTTCCTCATGCTTAATGCCTTTTTGGTCTAGTATCATTCTCCACTTAGGAATGTTATTCCTCTCGGCACTCAAACCGTCTTTTGGACTATCATTCCTTAGCCCTATGGTCATCCACATATGCTGGGGCAGATGCCTCTCAAGTCTCCACACAAAACTCAAGTTGTCTTTTAGATGTCAATGAGCCCAACCTTGACATATGCAACCCTACCACTGCATGAAAACAATGGGTTAGTGTCTCCTCACGACACTCAAGTCATCTTTTGAATGCCCATAGGACCCAACCACTGAAATCATGGGTCACTCGATTTCAATACTCCTGCCGAAATGGTCGGAGCATGTGGGGTAACCTAACCATGTGTCTAGTCACCTACTAACTATGTATATAGTAATCTAAGTGAGTGCATAGGCACCAGGGGCAATGGGTAAACCCACAACCCCTGGGATCACATTCACAATCATCATTTGAATGAATTGAATAGTAACATAAGCATAAACATCATATTACGTTTATCGCGCAAAGTCTCACACACAATTCATAAGAAGGTATTCGACATTCGTAATAACAAGACTTATAATTTAAATCAAATACACAATACATGATTACGTATTCCTCATCTGTCAAGAACACTAATGATCTCTAAGAGTCAAAGAAATCCACAATTCAAGAGTGCCAACATGCTACAAAAACCCTCAAAACATATAGACTAAGTTAGGTTTAAGTCGGGAATAAGACTAAGCATCAATCGGAGCTAACTTGCACACCCGGACAGGGGGTGGCAAGTCAAGCTCACCAGGGCCGATCAACCGCCCTTCCTTAGCTGCGACCAAAAACTCAAATTTCAAGCTCATTTCAAAATCAATTGATTTGGGGGGGTTTTTTGGGACTTCAATGGAATAGTAGTATTGTCCCAAAAATGCCTTTCAAACATCCTAACTAGTTTCAAATAAAAACTCCCCAATTTGGTTCTCAAAGTGTTGCTCGCGGGCTTCTCTAAGAGAATGAATGTGTTTCGAATGAAAAAGGTAGCATGATTCATTGCTCAAAGGGGTTAACAAAATGATGGGGAACATAAATGATCATTCATCTCAACCCAACTTCTATAGCTACCATCATTATTGCAGTCAATCAATTCTAATACCATAAAAAGTAGTTGGAAAGATGGGTTCTAGGTCTTCTTACCTTCACATGAGATTATCTTCGTAATCCACGATTCGGCACCATCTCATGTGCAAGGATTTCTCCAAACTCCAAGATCTTCTTCTCTCCCAATCTCTTAGCCTCCAAGGAATGTAAACAATTCATTTATGAGTTTAGAAAGCATTGAACCTAAAAACCCGGAATTGCCCCTTTTTTGGGTAGGGGGCAGTCAGTCAAATTGACCAGCCGCCCCTACCAACCCTCCCTACACTTTCACATGCGAATGCGGTTTTTGAAGGGTTTCAGAGGGTAGGAGTCTCTTAACTTGCTTAACTCAATGGTATATTTTACCTTGGCATTGGGGTTCTTTTGCATTGATTTTCATGCATGCCAAAATATCCTTTTTAAGTGACCGGGTCATCTCCTAGTTCATCCAAGTCCATAGGTTCGAATTCTAAACTCCCGGACTCAACTCCAATAGCCGAAAGTTGCCTTCTACTAGAACTCCGAGTTCATAAACCTAAAACGACAGTTTATCGAGTTAGGATTTTAGGGGATTTTACACCCTAAAACTCAAGGGTGGAAATTAGACCTTAAGGTTGAACAATAAATTGTTGAACCATTGATGTGAGAGAGTTTTGGGAAACTATCAACAAGCTGGTCTTTAGTAGATAAATACCAAAACTAAAGATCTCCTTTTGCAACTTTATTATGAACAAAGTGAATCAATCTCAATATGTTTTGTGTGTGCATGGAATACAAGATTGGTAGTGAAATAAATGACACCAACATTATCACACCAAAGAATAGGGGCAATAGGTAGACAAATATATAACTCCTTGAGTAGAGATTGAAGCCAAGTGAATTCAGCTACTGCATTTTTTCGGTGCTCGATATTCAGCTTCAGTACTAGATCAAGTCCAAGTGTTTCGTTTTTTGGAACTCCAAGAGACAAGATGACAACCTAGAAATATGGCATATCCACCGGTAAATTTATGATCATCATAGCCCAATCAGCATCCAAAAAAGCTTATAAATTTATTAGAGATTAATGATGAATAAAAATACCATGAGAAGAAGACCCTTTCAAATAGCTCAAAATACCATCAAGAGTAGGAGAATGCGTGAGCTGGTAGACCTTCTTAATAGTAAACTGAATATTTGGTCGAGTCATAGTAGCATACTGAAGAGCCCCAATTAACAATGCTACGAATTGTAGGATTGGTCATTAATTCTCCTGTGAACTTACTCAATTTGACAATAGTAGACACATGAGTAGAGATAGGCTTATAGTTTGACATATATGACTCTTTTAACTAAATCTTGATATACGAATGTTGAGAAAGATGAAGTCCATCATGCATTCTTGAGACAGTTATGCCAAAAAAAATAATGTAGAGGAGCTAAATCCTTGATAGCAATAACATAACCAAGCTTGAATAGAAATTGGGTCAATATAGACTCAAACTGTCAGTCAACCTAATCTCATCAACATAAACAAGAATATACATACCCTCAATAGATCCATGACATATAAACAATGATTTGTCAGTCTTGGAGCCAATAAATCCATACTTAAGAAGAAAAGAGCAAGGTCTATCAAACCAATCACAGGGAGCTTGTTTATGATCATAAAGAGAGCGATGAAGTCTGCAGACATAATCAGGATGATGAGAATCAATGATCCCATGAGGTTATTTCATATAAATAGTCTCATTATGGAAACCATGAAGAAAGGCATTTTGAATGTCCAATTTTCTGACGGGCCAAGAGTGAGACATTGCGAGTGCCATAACTAGTCGAATGGTAGTGGGTTTCACAATAGGACTGAAAGTTTCATTGTAATCCAAGCCTTCTTGCTCTTGCTAGTTAAAAGCAAGTAATCTGGCCTTGTATCTTTCAATAGAGCCATCAACCTATTGCTTGATCCGGACAACCATTTACACACAATAATATTATGGGATGGAGGAGGAACAAGAGACCAAATACCATTTTTCAAGAGAGCAATGAATTCATCATCCATAGCCTTCCACCAGTGAGGAAATTTATATGCAATAGTAAAGGAGGTGGGATCAACATGGGTAGGGTTAAGATTGGTATGAGAGGCAAGGAGAGCCCTAGGATTGGCCTTGGATTGAGTGATCATGGGTGGTGGTTAAGTGATTGTTGGATGGTGGTGGAGCATAGGGTTACCAAAGATTCATAGGGGAGATCAACAACTAGTTGAATGGGTGAGGGTGATTCGGCCAACGGGGTGGAGGAAACCCTAGAATCGAGGGGGCTAGGAGCCCTAGGTGTGGGACCCAGTAGGTGGCATAGGGGAGTAAGAGCCAGTAGAAGAAACCCTAGGTATCAAGACACTGAATAATTACATATCCGGTTTGACCTATGGACGAATATGCAAGCATACGTTTCATGCTTGTTTGAGTAATAGCAATGAGATTCCCCAATATCATGCTAAGAATAGCTAGGATTTCCAAAAGAAGATGCCATTCGTTTGATGAGAAATAAAAAGGAATATCGAAAATTCGAGTGGCTAAAGCTGAAGCAACTACTTTCGAAGTAATAGAAAGAAAAGCAACAACTGGAGTGGGAGAGTCAGAGTCGAAAAGAGGACTCCTCACTTCTTTCTCTCATTCAAAACCATTCATGAGACTCTGTGCTCACCACACATTCAAAATTGAACCATGCTGGAAAGTTCATAACATCATAAAAGATATCAAGACACTGACTGCTCAGTATGCACAGCTGAGTCTCTTTGCAAATTGCGAAAAAAAAAAAAAAGGCTTACTTTCATTCATACGAGCTGCGTTAGAGCTTGTAAAAGAAACTTCAATTCTTCCCTCGATTGTGCAATCTTCCAATATATTCCCTCTCCTTAAACAATAATCCTCTCGATTATTATTGTTCTCTTGACCAAGTTTCACCATTCTGCAATAAAAAATTGCAATGATTAAAGTCAAAGGTTTCGACAAATTTCATTCGTAAAAGCTAGCTATTAGGAAAAGGCACCTACCATGTAAAAGTCTTCATATGGTGTAATTATTGCTTCTATTTTCAGGAGAGAGTAACACTTTTAATTTATGTGCCTTTTGAAGCTAAGCCAAAGTTCTAAAGCTACCAACTTCAAAGAATTATATCCTCTGCGGCCTGCTAAGTTGTATTAAAAGATTAATTCTATCATACATCTCATGTAACGATCAATATCATCTTCTGTCTTAGAATGTTGAGATGAGAGAAGAGCCTTACCAACCAAAACGATCCGTCACTTCCCAAAATGCTACCAATACTTCAATCCCAACTACTACAGAAAACCATAATTTAAGAAGAGGGAAGCTAGATTAAACAACATGCTAGAGATGATGAACTAATCATTAGCATAAAAGTCAGACAATGAGCATACAAATAAACAACTACCAACTCCTAAATTCCTTATCACCTAAAAGAAAAATAAATTTTGATTTCTTTAATGCATGTAGAACTCCAACTTCTTCTACTAAGTTAGTATATAAACGAGACCATCCAAGGCACATCCCACCCAAAGCCTAATCTCGATCAGCGCAGAACCAAGAACCCTTCATGGCTTCTCAATCTCCTAAACTTCTGTGTTCCTTCGTCTTCTTCTTCTTCCTTGTCAGTATTCAGAGTCCAATACCATTCACATCAGCAGCAGATCCATTAGGCGAATGGAACCTTCTCCAAAAAAGCATAGGAATTTCAGCCATGCACATGCAGCAACTCTACAACGACCGTGTTATCACCTTCGATCGCACTGACACTGGAGCTTCCAATATCTCCTTACCTGATGGAAAATGCCGTAATGACTCATCTGATCAGGCACTCAAGTATGATTGCACTGCTCACTCTGTAGAGTACAACGTGCTTAATAACTCCGTTCGAGCCCTTACGCTCCAAACTGATACTTGGTGCTCTTCTGGTGCTGTCAATGCCGACGGTATACTTATTCAGACCGGTGGATCCAACGACGGTGAACGCGTCGTCAGGAAGTTCCAGCCCTGTGATACTTGTGACTGGGAAGAGATATCTAATGGACTCAACGTCAAACGTTGGTACGCCACCAATCACATTTTACCTGATGGAAGGATCATCGTGATTGGTGGGCACCAGGAATTCAATTATGAGTTCTACCCGAAATCTAACACCACTAATCAAGTCTTCTCCATGCCATTTCTATCACAAACCAAAGATACATATGAAGACAACCTCTACCCTTTTGTTTATCTCAATGTCGATGGTAACCTGTTCATCTTCGCCAACAATCAATCAATCTTGTTCAACTACACAAGCAATTCCGTCGTGCAGACCTTTCCACAATTTCCAGATGGAAATGCTCGAAATTACCCAAGCACAGGTTCGTCAGTTCTTCTTCCACTAAACCTTGGTAGCTCAACAATTGATGTCGAGGTCCTCATCTGTGGTGGAGCTCCACAAGGAGCAATCAAGCAAGCCAGCTCCGGGAAGTACGTTGGAGCCCTTCAGACATGTGGAAGGATGAATATTTCCGACGCGAATCCAACATGGACCATAGAGACAATGCCTCTCGCAAGAGTAATGGGAGACATGATTTTGCTCCCTAATGGCCAAGTCTTGATCATCAATGGAGCTGCAAGAGGGGTTGCCGGTTGGGAAACGGGTAGAGATCCAGTTTTGTACCCGGTGCTCTACCAACCCGATAACCAGAACGTGTCGGCCAGGTTTCAGGTTCTCAACCCAACGACCATTCCACGCATGTACCATTCGACTGCAATATTACTACGTGATGGGAGAGTTCTAGTGGGAGGAAGCAATCCCCATAAGTATTACAATTTCACCGGCGTTCTTTACCCAACAGAATTAAGCTTAGAGGCTTTCTCACCTCCTTATCTTGATTCAGAATACGCCGGAATTCGGCCAGTAATCACTGCTCCGGTGTCATATGCAAAGATAAAGTATGGGCAACGATTGGCAATGCGGTTCTCTCTGTCAGGTGCTAATGCAGCAGATAGAAAGGGGGTAAAGGTGACCATGGTTTCGCCGTCTTTCAACACACACTCCTACTCGATGAACCAGAGGGTGTTGGTCTTGAATATGGGGCATGTGTTGCCTGCGTCGACGAATACTTCGTATGGCATGGCAGCTTGGGCTCCCAGTTCAGCCACCCTAGCACCTCCAGGGTATTATATGCTCTACGTGGTTCATCGAGATATACCCAGTGAAGGGATCTGGGTGCATATCCAGTGATGAGATGCTCACCACGTACCGGGTTAATTTAATCTGATAGCTCCTCAAAGAGGAGAGTGTATTATTAAATTTGTGAACCACTAGCTTCTCTGTATCTTCCTTCCTCGTTGGTTCTGTATCCAATTTGTTTCTAGCTAGGAAAATGTAATCCCTAATTACTTGTGACTTCTTCTTTTTCTTGCTAAATGAATAAACAAACAAGTGTACGTATTTTTGTTTGTCATTTTGAATGTGTACCATTTGTTTAAGGAAGAACAAGCACGTTGCATTAAGTGGTGGGTATCGAGAACGATTATTGTAAGAAAATAAAGAAAGAGATCACATAGCTAGAGACTAGCTCACCCTGCCCTAACAGTTCACAATTGCGTGGGGACACACTTGATCAGCTTATTTCAACGTGGGGGTGTTAATGAGTAGGTCTGGACCGGTTTCATCGGTCTGGGCATTTTGGTTCCAGGCTGAAAATACCCAACTCAAGTATACACCATTTGTGAAACTATGAGTCCGGTTCAGTTTTGGGTTGGTACTGGTTGCGCTTGGTTTGGACTAACAGTTTAAGTTAGGGTTGGATCGATTTTGAGACCATTATCCCACAGTATTAAACCATTTTAACTCGTTCCCAACTGAAAGTTATACTGGGTCTCAAATGTTAGGCTCAATACATGTATAAACATGGCCTTAGATCAGGCTGGTTCTGGTGTTAACAGGACGATTCGATTTGATTTCAGCCATTCAATCCCAGAGTTGACACAATTAACTCTATGACAGGAAGTAATAACTAAGATTGCTGTAGATTGTTTCGTGTACGAAACATACTATGAAAATATTTTACACCATTTTAACAAATTATTTGGGGATTGGTTTCCCTCGTCGATCTTCAATGATTTTTGTGTATGCTAATGCCTCATCTGTCTACTTCTCTGGGATATTAAAAGATGGGGAATTAGAAATGTTAGAGGAGATTCTAGAGAAGTAGGTTCACAGGAGAGAGGTAAGGTTGACATTCGACTCTAACATAGTTTTCCTATTAATTAATTAAACATGATCTTCCAAGAATGTCATGCATACATGTATACAATGTCACATTCATTCATTAGTTTCATCTCATGATTTAGTGGACATTTAAGGAATAATTTGGAAAACAAGGTGTCGGTACATGTTCGAAATTTGGAGTTTATTTGGTTGGGTGTTCCTATTCACTAACGCGCTCTTTTTTATTTTATTTTATTTTAATTAAAATCACAGATGTCTATATTCTAGAAGGTAGGTGTTTTTTTATGAAGAAAAGTATAATCAATTGGGGACATATTAATATATAACAATTGATTTTTCTTATATGGACAAATCAATCATGTCTTCAGAGATGTGAAATAAGGTTGTATGATTGTATGATTTTTTTCTTTTCTTTGCTGATGATTGTATGATTTTTTGTCTCGGCAAGTGAATCAAATGCTCATCATATCAATTTTCTTCTTCAAGAATATATGCATGTTTCCGGACAACATATTAATTCTGCTAAATCTTCTGTGGTGTTTAGTAGAGGTATAGTTCCGACTGTTCGAAGAGCTATCACTTCTATTTTGCAGATTGCTGAGGTAAATTCCCATGGTACTTATCTGGGTTTACCTTCTACTTTTGGTAAATCTAAAAGTCAACTGTTTGCTTATTTTCATGATAGAATGGCTAACAAATTGGCTTATTGGAAGAGTAAATTATTGTCAAGTGCGGGCAAGGAAATATTAATAAAGGCAGTTGCTCAAGCTCTCCCAACCTATGCGATGTCTATCTTTTTACTACCGAAACAGGTAACAGATGGATTGTCTCAACAAATTCGAAAATTTTGGTGGGGAAGAGGTTCTCAGCCAGGTATTTCCTGGGTTTCATGGGAGAAGTTATGTATATCAAAAAAGCATGGGGGTTTAGGGTTTCATGATCTTTACCTTTTCAACAAAGCCTTTTTAGCTAAACAAGCTTGGCAAATGCTGCAGCATCCCAATTCTTTGTGGGCACTAGTTATTAAATCCAAATATTTTCCTAATGATGATTTTCTTGATGCTAGATGTTCGCGGGGATGTTCCTGGGGATGGCGGAGCTTACATGAGGGGAAGACAGTATCTTAAAAAGGGTTTGATTCGAAACATAGGTAATGGTCATCAAACAAAGGTATTCTTTGACCCTTGGATTCCTGATTTTCCTTTACACCGTATTTGGAGAGATCCATCTCCTGGCAGTCCTTTATGGGTAGCTGAATTAATTCATTGGCCATCAAGATCCTGGGACTATTCTAAATTGTAGCAATGGTTTTCATTTCATGAGATTAATGCAATTCTTAAAATTCCGATTATATCTGAGACAGTGCCAGATAGATGGATATGGAAGCATACTCGAACAAGGAATTTCTTGTTAGATCTGCTTATTTTGTTGAGTTACATGATTTTTTAGGCTTATCATCCAGGGGAACTAGCTCAGCCTCTTTATATTTTTGGACTTCCATGTGGAAAGTTCATACGTTGCCTAAAATTAAGCTATTTATCTAGAAATTAGGACATAATGCTCTTCCTACAAATTTAAATTTGTTTTTAAGAGGTGGTTGCTACACTCCTTTGTGTTTTTATTGCAAACGTGCCCATGAATCGATTGTTCATCTTTTATTTCAATGTCCTTTTGCAAAACTTTGTTGGAAAGTCTCTCTACTTCCGGCCCGGGTTGAATATTGGGCCAAGAACAAAGTCAGATTGGGAGAACAAATGCTTTCCCACATATTGTGTGGCCTTTATAAGACCCATTGGGCTTCCACCTATGATTATTTTATTATATTAAAATATGCCCACATATTTTGTGGGGCCCACCTATTGCAAATACGTAATTATTGATAATTATTTTTTTCAACAAGATATAGGTAATTAAGTATCAGCTTTCACCATAAAGTCAAATGCAAACTATTTTTTTTGGTAAGAGATACATATATAATCAAATAGCAAAAATAACAAAAGAAATAAAGAAACAAAAATACAAAATCTAATAAAGAAAAACAAAAAAAAAAAATATAAACAATATATAAATTAAAATACCTTTGTGAGACCCCTTTTCCTTACCCACCACGCTATGGTTGAGAGATAAATAGGAATAACGAAGAGATAAAAGAGGAGATGGAGATATAAATAGGGATTGAGGAGGGTTAGTTTCTAATTAGGAATGGCATTTTGAATTTCTAGTAAGATTTTTTTCAAAAATTTCTTTAACCCACGATTATAGAAAGAGAGAGAATAAATGGAAAAGATGTGAGAGAGAGAGAGGGGAATAAATAGGGATTGAGGAGTTGTTTTTAACTAGGGATGACAATTATACCCATTATTTTACCTTTCAAAATTATTCTCAAAATTGAGGGGGGGCCAAATAATGATATTTCACATGTGAGAAGAGAAAAACACGGAAAAAATGAAGAAAATTAATAATAAAAGTGAAATAAAAAGGGAATTATTAAAAATATTTAAAAATCCGGGGGGGGCCTGGCCGTGAGTCCGCCCCTCGTTTGGATACAGATATATTTCGCGGCCATGACATTGTGGATTGGTGGAACTTCGTTGAATCCTTCTATCGGCCTAATGGTAATTTAGATTGGGTGCATGCTATTTGGAGTGCAGTAGCTTGGTTAATTTGGAAGGCAAGAAACGTTTACTGGTTTGAAGGGATTGCACCTAGTTTAAGTATGTTTTCATGGACCCTAAATGGTCTATTGCAGGATATTCATGGTCACTTTTTTGATACTTTATCTTCATCGGCCACGACAGGAGTGATTGAATCTCATATGTTGATTGCTTCAACTTTTCTATTTAATACTTTGAATACACAACTGATAGATATTGATGACACAAATTTCTTTCATATTTTTTCAGATGGTTCATGGGATCCAGCAACTTCTCGTAGTGGTCGTGGAGGGATTATAAAGACTTCTTCTGGATCTTTTATAGTTGCTCGCATGAAAGCAGGTTGGGCTTTATCTGCAAAGCAAGTGGAGTTGGAAGCGATATATGACATCATTCAAGTGGCATCAGCAATAGGGATCACGAAAATTAAGCTCTTTTCTGATTGTCTGGCCGTGGTCTCTAGTCTACATGATCAGTCTAGTGCTTTAGATTGGTACTGTCTCAACTTACTTCAGCTTATTAAGACCTCTTTGTTGAGGTTTGACAACTATGTTGTCTTATATATTTCTAGAACAGAGAGAATATCTTGGCTAGAGGTCTTTATCCTTTGTGATGTGTTCTGCTGGGGAGAATTTCCCCAGACTTGTTTCTTTAAATACATTTTCTGTGTTTGGCCAAAAAAAAAAAAAAAAAAAAAAGGTTGTATTAATAACCACATGGTTAAATAAGCAAGGACTGAGGGAGAGGATGACAAATATGGATTTGTTGACATGGAAATTGTTAGAGGAAATAACAGTAAAGGAATCCAACATTTTTTATCAATTGACCCTGTAGAGGCTGGGGAGAAACAGCCTCACGTGTCATCATGAAACTCTTATGTTGGGATTGTCAAGGTTTGAGAAGAGCCTTGACAATTCAAATGCTTAAGAATCTTCTCAAAGATGAAAAACCTAGTGTACTATTCTTGATGGAAACTAAATGCAACGTGAAGGTTCTTGACAAGTTAAGAAGAAAATTTCCCCAATACTCATGTTTTGTTGTTGAAGCAGAAAGTTTGAAAGGAGGTCTCGCATTACTCTAGTGGAATGGGGCAAAGATTGAGATAATTAGATCGTGCAATACTTTGTTGATGCAAAGATTTAATGCCATGGCTTCCCATCTTTCTTCTTTATAGGAGTTCATGGGAATCCAAGAAAACAACACAAAAAGGAAGTGTGGGATTTAATTACTGATTGGTGAAACAAGAAGTGAAAGCTGGTTAATGGCAGGAGATTTTAATTCACACCTTAGTTGGAAGGAAAAAGAAGGTGGCTCTATATCAAAGTCTAGAGACTGTGATGCATTTAGAAATTTTATGAATGACTGTAGCATGATTGATTTGGGCTACAAAGGACCATTGTATACATGGAGTAATGGCAGAAAAGGAAATGAGAATATAAGAACTCGACCCGACAGAGGGATGGCAAACCCGAATTGGATAGAAGACTTTCCTGAAGGTATGGTTATGGTCAAATCTGTTGTTGGTTCTGATCATGCAGCAATTGTGATTGACACTGTTGGAAAGAATAAGAGATGCCCACTTTTCAGATTTGAAGACATTTGGTTCACTCACCTTGATTGTGGACAGATTGCAAATCAAGGTTGGACAGAACTGATAGTGGGAACCCCTGCTCAACAACTCAGCCATAAACTTGATGTTTCCAAACACCTGTTCCAAAATTGGAACAAAGAAAACTTTGGGAACTTCCATGAAAAAATTAGAAAATTAAAAGAAGAGTTGGAGCAGATTCAGATGCAGCCAAAGGGAATTTATACTATAGAGAGGGAAATGTGCATTAAAAAGGAGCTTAAACATGAGCTCAAGAAAGAAGAATTTTTTTGAGACAAAAATCTAGAGTGGACTGGTTGATGGAAGGAGATCAAAATACAAAGCTTTTTCATATTAAAACTCTCAGAAGAAGACAACAAAATCACATTTCTAAGTTAAAGTTGCCTGATGGGAGATGGACTCAGTCAGAAATTGAAGTACATAACCTGATTTGCTCACACTTTAAGGAGGTATTCAAGGAGGATCCGGTGAATGAGATGGCTGTAACTCAGGCTCTTGATCATGTGCAGTCAGTTGTTAATGAAGACATGAACTCAGAATTATGCAAGATTCCAAGCAAAGAGGAGATTAAATCAACACTTTTCTCTATTGCTTCTCTTAAATTGCGCCAGGGATTGATGGCTTTCTAGCAAAATTTTTCCATAAATTCTGGGTTGTAAGCAAGATATTGAGGAGTTTGTGGTGGATTTCTTCAAAAAGGGGAATCTCCCAGCTTTCCTAAACAAGACTCTCTTGTGTTTAATTCCTAAAGTTGAAGAAGCAAATTCCCAAAGCACTTTTGACCTATTAGCCTTTGCACAGTCCTGATCAAGATAGTAACCAAGATCATGGCAAAAAGATTAAAGGGAGTGCTTGATACATCATAGACCAATCTCAGTTGGCTTTCGTCCACACTGGCAGGTACATTTCTGACAATATTTTAGTTGCACATGAAATCTTTCATTATATTAAGAAGAAGGGGAAAAATAACAGTAGATTTATGGCAATTAAACTCGACATGAAAAAGGCTTATGATCGAGTTAATTGGATCTTCCTTGAGAAACTCCTTTTGAAGCTGGGCTTCTCTACAGCTTGGATCAATCTTGTATGATTTGCATTAAATCAGTTTCATATGTCATTCTTATCAATGAATCCGAACAAGGGGAAGTTAAGCCCAATAGAGGGATCCGTCAAGGATACCCATTATCACCGGCCATTTTAATTAAATCTTGATATACTAATGTTGAGAAAGATGAAGTCCATCATGTGTTCTTGAGACAGATATGCAAAGAAAATAATGTACAGGAGCTAAATCCTTGATAGCAATAACATAACCAAGCTTGAATAGAAATTGGGCCAATATAGAGTCAAAATTGTCAGTCAATGTAATATCATCAACATTAACCATAATATACATACCCTCAGTAGATCCATGACATATAAACAATGATGTGTAAGTCTTGGAGCCAATAAATCCATAATCAAGAAGAAAAGAACAAGGTCTATCAAACCAAGGGAGCCTGTTTAAGACCATAAAGAGAGCGATGAAGTCTGCAAATATAATGAAGATGATGAGAATCAATGATCCCAAGAGGTTATTTCAAATAAACAATCTCATTCAGGAAACCATGAAGAAAGACAATTTGAATGTCCAATTGTCTGATGGGCCAAGAGCGAGACATTGCAAGTGCCATAACTAGTCAAAGGGTAGTGGGTTTCACAACAGGCCTGAAAGTTTCATTGTAATCCAAGCCTTCTTGCTAATTAAAACCTTTAGCAACTAATTTGGCCTTGTATCTTTCAATAGAGCCATCAACCTTTCACTTGATCCGAAAAGCTCATTTACACCCAATAAGATTATGGTATGGAGGAGGACCAAGAGACCAAGTACCATTTTTCAAGAGAGCAATGAATTCGTCATCCATAGCCTTCCACCAGTGATGAAATTTATATGCTATAGTAAAGGAGGTGGCTCAACTTGGGTAGGGAGGAAATTGGTATGAGAGTCAAGGAGAGCCCTAGGATTGGCCTTGGATTGAGTGATCATGGGATGGTTGTTAAGTAATTGTTGGGTAGTGGTGGAGGGTAGGGTTTCTATAGGTTCAGAGGGGAGATCAACAACTAGCTGAATGGGTGAGGGTGATTCGGCCAATGGGGTGGAGGATACCCTAGAATCGTGGGGGCTAGGAGCCCTAGGTGTGGAGGTGTGGGAACCAGTAGGTGGCGAAGGGGAGTTAGAGTTAGCAGAAGAAACCCTACGAGGGAAGTTTGGCCTAGGTGGGGTTCTCAATAGAGGTGGGGGTCCTAAAATTGAGTGAAGTAGTTGGGTTGGTGTTGGAGTTTCCTCACTGGCAAGAAAAAGGAAAACATTTTCTATCAAACACAACATGGAAAAAAATAATATTTTTCCCAGTACTAGGGTCAAAACACTTATATTGACAATGACGGGAACTATATATATGCCAAGAAAACATGTAATGCATAATGAAATTTCAACTTGTGTGTTATTATATGGTCTCAAGCAAGGATTGCAAACACAACCAAAATCCTCAAAGAATCATAAACAGACATCACTTTGAACAATTTGAAATAGGGAGATTGCCAGACATTGACCACTCACCACACATTCTAAACCCTAATCTCATAAGTATGGGTGTCAATACGGTATTGAAACCATTTAACCATATTGTACCATACCGTTTAAAACCGCACCGTACCATACCAATTCAAATTATGTACGGTATGTATCGAAACCGTTTTCTGGAATTTGGTACGGTATGGTTTTGATTTTAGACGGTATACCGTTGGTACATACTGTATACCGTACCGAATTACCGAATACCGAATCGTACCGAATACCGTTTTTACTATTAGTTTTGTAATTTTAGTTTAACCTTTAAACCCTAATAGGTGAATAACCAAGGTGCTAAAGGACTATAGTTGTAATAGATGGTTTTTCCATTTCTGTAGATTTTAATCAGTTAGTCTCTAAACAACTTGTGCTAATTTTGGATTATATTTCTATTATTTGTTTTCCCACCAAACAAGTTGCCTAATTGCCTAATAATCATTAACCTCCTAGTAGCAAGAACCAAGAAAGCATAGCGTTTCATTTGTACTTGCAATTTTCCAAGCATTTCAACTCAAAAATTTACATTGGTGTTTCGTTATATTGAAAGCATAAAAAATGTTGTCTTGTATATGAGAGAACAGACAAACATGTAGGCAAGTTTGAATTCCAGAATAGCTAATGTTGTCTCCATTTTTTTGTCTCATCCATGTCCTTCAGGCTATGTTAAGGGTATGTTTCCCCTGGCTGTTATTTGGTTTAATTAATCTCTTCTCTTTCTCATCTATTGGAGTGCCCTTCTAAATTAAGGTTCATTAACAAAGTGATATGATTTTATACCGAATTCATACCGTACCATATACCGAACCGTTCCATTTTGGTCATACCGATTTCATACCAAAACCGTATCGAACCGTTTTTAAAATACCGTTTTCCAACCGTACCGAATTTATATGGTATGGTACGGTTATGGTTGGACGGTTTGAAATGTGGTACGATTCCATACCGCACCGAATTACCGATACCGTACCGTATTGACACCCTTACATAAGTGTGCTCACCACACATTCCGAACCATGCTGCAAAGTTGCGTCACTCCCATCCATTGTGAGTAAATGTCTTTGCAAATTGCGAGGGGAAAAGAAGAAAAAAAAAAAAAAGAAGACAAGAAGAAGAGGAAGACTAACTTTCATTTCAACGAGCTGCGTTGGAGCTAGTAGAAGAAACTTCGATACTTCTCTCGATTGTGCAATCTTCCAATATATTCCCTCTCCTTAAACAATAATCTTCACGATTATTATTGTTCTCTTGACCAAGTTTCTCCATTCTGCAATAAAAAATTTGCAATGATTAAAGTCAAAGGTTTCGACAAATTTCACTCGTAAAAAACTAGCTATTAAGAAAATCACCTACTATATGAAAATCTTCATACGGTGTAGTTACATCTGACGTACAATTATTGCTTCTACCTTCAGGGGAGAGTAACCCTTTTAACTTATGTGCCTTTTGAAGCTAAGCCAAAGTTCTAAAGCTACCGACTTCAAAGAATTATATCCTCTGCGGCCTGCTGAGTTGAATTAAAAGATTAATTCTATCATACATCTCATGTAACGATCAATATCATCTTCTGTCTTAGAATGTTGAGATGAGAGAAGAGCCTTACCAACAAGAACAAAGAGAACGATCCATGATCACTTCCCAAAATGCTACCAATACTTCCATCCCAACTATTACAGAAAACCATAATTTAAGAAGAGAGAAGCTAAATTAAACAACATGATAGAGATGATGAACTAATCATTAGCATAAAAGTCAGACAAGGAACATACAAATAAACAACTACCGACTCCTAAATTCCTTCTCACCTAAAAGAAAAATAAAGTTTGATTTCTTGTATGCGTGTAGAACTCCTACTTCTTCTGTCAAGATAGTATATAAACGAGACCAACCAAGGCACATCCCACCCAAAGCCTAATCTCGATCAGCACAGAACCAAGAACCCTTCATGGCTCTTCTTTCTCCTAAGCTTTTGTCTTCCTTCTTCTTCTTCTTCCTTGTCAATATTCACAATTCAAAACCATTCACATCAGCAGATCCACTAGGCCAATGGAACCTTCTCCTTAAAAGTATAGGAATTTCAGCCATGCACATGCAGCAACTCAACAACGATCGTGTTATCGTCTTTGATCGCACTGAGTTTGGCCGTTCCAATATCTCATTGCCCGATGGGAAATGCCGTGATGATCCCACAGATCAGGCCCTCCAGCATGACTGCACTGCTCACTCTGTTGAGTACAACGTCCTTAATAATTCCGTTCGAGCACTTACGGTCCAAACTGATACTTGGTGCTCTTCTGGTGCAGTCACCGCCGACGGTATCCTCATCCAGACTGGTGGATCCAATGACGGTGAACGTGTCATCAGGAAGTTCCAGCCTTGTGATACTTGTGACTGGGAAGAGATTTCTGATGGACTCAACGTTAAACGCTGGTATGCCACAAATAACATTCTACCTGATGGACGGATCATCGTGATCGGCGGTCGCCAAGAATTCAATTATGAGTTCTACCCAAAGTCTACAACCACTAATCAGGTCTTCTCCTTGCCATTTCTATCACAAACCAGTGATACATATGAAGACAACCTCTACCCATTTGTTCATCTCAATGTTGATGGCAACTTGTTCATCTTCGCCAACAATCAATCAATCTTGTTCAACTACACAAGTAATTCCATCCTCAAGACCTTTCCACAACTTCCAGATGGAAATGCTCGAAATTATCCAAGCACTGGTTCCTCAGTTCTTCTTCCACTGAAGCTTACCAGCTCAACAATGGATGTCGAGGTCCTCATCTGTGGTGGAGCTCCACAAGGAGCAATCAAGCAGGCCAACTCTGGGAAGTACGTTGGAGCCCTTCAGACATGTGGAAGGATGAAGATTTCCAACACGAATCCCAGATGGACCATAGAGACAATGCCTCTCGCTAGAGTAATGGGAGACATGATTTTGCTCCCTAATGGCCAAGTCTTGATCATCAATGGTGCTGCAAGAGGGGTTGCCGGTTGGGAAGTGGGTAGAGATCCAGTTCTCTACCCGGTCCTCTACCAACCCGATAACCAGAACGTGTCGGCCAGGTTTCAAGTTCTCAACCCAACGACCATTCCACGCATGTACCATTCGACTGCAATATTACTACGTGATGGGAGAATTCTAGTGGGAGGAAGCAATCCCCATCAGTATTACAATTTCACCGGCGTTCTTTACCCGACGGAGTTAAGCTTAGAGGCTTTCTCACCTCCTTATTTGGATTCGGGATATGCCGGACTCCGGCCAATAGTCACTGCTCCGGTGTCATATGCTAAGATAAAGTATGGGCAACGATTGGCAATGCAGTTCTCGTTGTCAGGTGCTACTACAGCAGATAGGAGGAGGGTACAGGTGACCATGGTTTCGCCATCTTTCAACACACACTCCTACTCGATGAACCAGAGGGTGTTGGTCCTGAATATGGGGCATGTGTTGCCTGCGTCGACGAATACTTCGTATGGCATGGCAGCTTGGGCTCCCAATTCAGCCACCCTAGCACCTCCCGGGTATTATATGCTCTACGTGGTTCATCGAGATATACCCAGTGAAGGGATCTGGGTGCATATCCAGTGAGATGCTCACCACGTACCGGGTGTAATGCGATGGCTCCTCTAAGAGCGAGGAGAGTGTATAATTAAATTTGTGAACCACTAGTTTGTCTCTATCTTCCTCCCTCATTGGTTCTCAGTACAATTTGTTTCTAGCTAGGAATGTAATCCGTAATTCCCTACTTTTATAGTTCTGATAGGGAGGGAATTACTTGTAACTTCTTCTTGTTGAATCAACAAAAGCAAGTGTAAAGTATTTCTCTTTCTCATTTTGAATTAATGTATATCATTTTCAGTGAAATTCTTCGCAAGAACCTTACCAATTAGGTGGCCAATTATGTAGATGCGCATCATCTGAGGAGGTTTATTAAGAAAGGTCCTATTAGTTTAAGGATAAATAAGGTTTAGGCAAAAGAGTGATTGAAAAACAACGGAACAGTTTCTGTCTAAGAACATTCCATTTAGTTTGCTAACCGTTGATGCCATATTTAGAAAGAAGATAGAAGAGATGGAGCAGTACTTAATGCTAATAATTTGGAAGAAAGTGATATCTTGTTGGAAAATTTTCAGTCCTACCCCTGAGTAATAAATTGGGTAACTCAATGGTTCTAGATGTTTAAATAAGATAAAACCTTGAACGAATTCAAGAGATGGAACAATTGAGTTGTAGTAAAAGAATGATTTCAAAATTCTTTGGAACTTAAGGAAGATGATACAACATGAGAAGAAAAAGAGGCAAAACTTATCAGAATCCCTCTTGTAAGTTGTCTCCTTCCTGCCTCTGATAGAGAAGGGTAGATGAAGTCTTTTCGCTCCATTATACATAAGGGCATAATGGTCTTTACAATTGACAACTAACCATTCCTACAAAATAGGACCTGCGTGTTTTTCAAACATAAAGTGGGGTGTCAGTGCTTTACTGCCTCCATTTTGGGGTGCCCGTGCAATTGCCTCTTAATTTTAAGGGGTAATTCAAGGGGTGACACTACAAATTTCCCTATCTTCTTTTGGCATGCATTGATGTCATTGATTAAAGGAAAAAAAGAAAAAGATATGGATATAGAAGGCTAGCTTACCCTACCCTAACAGTTCACACTTGTGTGAGGACACACTCTTAACTCTATGTAGGGGTGTCAATAGGTCGGTCCAAATCAATTTCATCGGTTTAGGCATTTCAGTTTTTGGCGGCTGAAAGTACCCAACTCAAACATGCACCATTAGGGAATGTTCGGTACAGTTTTGGGTTGGTGTGAATTGGGTTTGGTTCGGGCTAATAGTTTAAGTTCAAGTTGGAGTAGTTTTGAGACCATACCACATTTTCTTTTCGGTAAAAGGTCATTTATATTAATAAAATAAAAAAGAAAAAGGAAAAAAGAAAAGGTACATTTGCAAAGGATTGATCTTTGCCTTCTTCTTCACATCCCTGATATTTTTAAAAGAATGTCTTCATAAAATTTATAATAGAAAAACCCCTTTCCTATCAAAAGAGCTGATTACCTAAGTTTGATTCTTGATCTTACTGTTCTCTTTCTCCACCAAGAGTGGATCAATTCTTGCAATTTCTTCAAACATAATCTCCCTTCACCTACTTTTTGTTGTCCTTAAGATGTTCAAGCACCGAGTGAGGCAGCTTCTTTCCTTCTCGCCCACCAAGTCCATTGATTTCCCCACACCCCACCCCCCCACCCCAACCGATTAATCCCATAATTTGTATTAGAATGTCTTGGCCTAGCTATAACGTCCGACCAAACTGTTGGATTAACCCTAAATCATGAGACATTTTAATGGCCCACTCACCCTCCACGTGGGCCTCCTCAATTGAATGCGTGATAGACTCCAAATTTTATCCATACACCGAAATTTGAGAATCCCCATCTCTTGCAAATTGCTTTGAGTGGACCCCCTCTCTTGGCATTATGTCTGCTGCTCTATCATTTTCAAAATTTTCTGCATTTTTTAAATTTAAAATTCTGGAATCCACTTCACCTCCTCCCCATCTCTTGTTGTGAATTATGAGAGTCCATGACAACTTAATTAACCTCCTCCCTTATATTAGGCAATACGAGAATCAGAGTCTCTGCAGAGGATGATTCTAACTTCCTTTATCCTAAGGAGTGTGAGCCCCCATAGTAGGCAATGACTCACTCACTTGTGCACTTTTCACATTATTTAATTTTTTAAAATTTAACTCACCTGAATTTGCTTCTTCCTCAAACTCTTCTTTGTGGGATACAAACAGATCGGATGGCTTCAATGCATCAAAAGATTTCAAAATGAGTTTCCACCAAATTCTCCTTAGAAAATACAGAGTTTTATACAAAGAGGACACCTTCCTATCATGAGACCTCCTGAACCTTGTCCTGTGTTGGCTTTTCTGACACTGGCAACCTCTCATCCACCACAAGGTTTCTAGATTTTTTGAACGAACATAGCAATGCTACATTCCCAAAGCATTTGTAAGAGGCACACATATTTTCCCCATCTTCATACACAATAGATAGCGTAAAACTAAAAACCTTCCCTATATCAGGTTTTGTTCGTTCGACTTGGACTTCAAGCACAAGCTCCACCCCCTTTTCCACCTCAACCAAGATACGGACATAACTACCAAAAAAACCTTGTTGCTTAGTTCTATTTCAAGAGTGATGGGACACCCCATTGCTTTAGCTATTGAAAAAAGTACTTGGATATATCAATACTCCCAAGGAAGATCTAGGAAACGAATTAAAATTAACTAATTTAATCAATGGCTGAGCTGTATTTACGTTAAAATCTAGCCTCCAACATTGAAATCAGACCACTTACAAAGCAATCCGACAAGGATTGCATCTCCATACTTCAGACATGTCCTTCTCAGAACCAAACTGAAAAATACCAAACCTCTACCAATGGAGTGCAAACTCACCTGAGTATCTATTTTCCAATTTCTCATTTCCTTCCTCACAGCTTTCAGGTAGCTTTCCTAAAATCAAATCATTTGATCAAGGAGAATCTGAACAAATTACGCTGATGCTCATAATCACCTATGGAATAGTCACATGAATAAACTTTCCTGCCTGAATCAGTTCAAGTAGATCTTCTTGGGACATCTCCGAACTCCACCTCACTACTCCAGCATAAGAAATGACACCTTCAACTACCGGATTTGGCAATATGCCATTAGCAGCAGCCGCCATGACCAAGTATGAAACAAGCTAGTGAACACAAAGCTAGTCTAGCCGTTTGAGACCATACGACATGTTAGCAAACCACTTAAGCTCGTTTCAGATTGTTTTTGTGTGTGGAAAATTGTATGAAAATATTTTGTACCATTCTAACAATTTATTTGGGGATTGGGTTCCCTAATCTCCAATGATTTTTCGTATTTAGGGTCTCATGTATTTATTTCTTTTGGGTATTAAATGATGAAGAACCTGATAATAGCAATCTTTGAGGAGACTCGCGAGTAGTAGAGGAGAACTAAGGTTGATATTCGACTATCCTTCATTTTGTACAGGGAAAAAAATGAACATGACAAACATTAATTTTTCCTATTTAATTGATTAAACATGATCTTCCAGGAATGTCATGCATGCATGTGTCCAACTTTAGATTAATTAATTAGTTTCATCTCATGATTATTGGATAAGGACAGGGTGTTGGTAAATGTTCAAATTTGGTGTTTATTTGGTCGGGTGTTCCTATTCCACTGATGTATATATTTTGTTTTTAATTAAAACCACTTGTGTCTATCTACCTACTAAAAGATATATATATTAGTTGGAACTTTTGTTTTAAAATTTTTTTTTTTTTTTTTTTGTCGAATTAACTGGGACTTTTATTTTTATATGGATAAATAAGAAATCAATCCTGTCGTTAATTGGATGTTGAAGGTATTGTTGACTAAAATATTTTTTGATATTCATTCAGGATCTCCCAAAGAGTTGCGGGAAATCCTCAACAAACCTTTCTAGTTTTGTTTATGCTTAGTTTTTTTTCATTTAACCTAGATTTTTCATTCCATTTTTGTAAAAACGATAAGAATTTTTTTTCTTCTTTTCCTAAGAAAATACATAAATTTTGTTAAATGATCTCCAAGCTCATTTTTCTAGCTTTGAGCTTGGATCTCATATTACAAGTGAGAGAGCAACATGCGAGTTTTTCTTTCTTTCTTCCTTCTTTCGTCTTCTTCTTCTTTCTCTCTTTTTTCTTTTTTTTTTTTTTTTTTTTTATTTTTTCTATATTAAAGATAAGAGATGCAAGCATAGAATAAAAGTATAACGAACACTAAAATTTATTCCATTTCATTGTAAAAAATTAAATTGATTTCTTTAATTGCAACATCTGCAACATGGGGATATACTATAGATAACCCTTGAAGAAAGATGCTACTGACTTCTTTCTTTTCCTTTGAAACAACGAATATAGTTCTCAGGTATTACTAAAAAAAATTTGAAAATTTTGTTATATTAACTGTTATGAGCTTTCCTTCAGATCATTCCGCCTCAAAGGAATTGATACACTCGTATGAATGGTTGAACATACTCATTGACTGAATTTCATTCATACAATCTGCTTGAGAGTTTGTAAAAGAAACTTCTTCTCGGAGTTGTCCACTCTTCTGAGACACATCTGCTCTGTATTGGTTGATCAAATTTCTCCATTTTTTTATTAAAGAATTGCAACGAATAAAGTCAAAAGTTCCGACAAATCTCATTCGTAAAAGCTAGCTATTAAGAAAACTTAGAAAAGACACCTACCACGTAAAAGTCTTCATATCGATCTAGATACATCTGATGCAAAATTTTTACTTCTATCTTCAGAGGAACCACTTTAATTTATATATGGCATATTTTAAGCTAATCCAGGGTTTTAAAGCTACCTACTTCAAAGAATCTCTGCAGCCTGCCGAGGTTGAATTAAGATATTAACGACATTAAGACCGACCAATTCTACATCTTATGTAATGATCAGTCTCATCTCCCCTTCGAAATTCATTATATTTTGCAACAATCTCCATGGACTGCCTTAGAATATTCGATGAGAGAAGTGCCTTACCAACAAGAAAAAAGGAAACGATCGCGTCCCAAAATGCTACTGAAACTTCCTTCTCAACTACTACAGAAAGAGATTGAGATGATGAACTAATCATCAGCATAAAAGTCAGAGAAGGAACATACAAATAAGCAACTACCAACTTCCAATGAGCGATTATAACCAATCTTTACTACTAAAACAATGATGGCAAATACTCCAAAACCCGGATTCACTCTGGGTCAGAATCCTGAAAGGAAAATATTTTCTAAATACATCAATATTTGATTTTCATGTACAGACAACAAAATGAGTCCTGGACATCGAACAGTGTCAAGAGCATTCTATACCTACTGGAACAAAGGGTGCTTTGACAAGTAGGGAAGGGCAGAGATACTTTCTTTTGGCATGATTCATAGGAGCAACAAACAAAAGACCATAGAGTGGCTGGTAAGAATCCCAAACTTTGGCCTTCAAAGGTAAAGATGCAGAAGTAATGGAAGATTTCTTGAGAGGAAAAATGTGGTTCTCTTTACTCAACTTTTCCCAGCTTTTCTGACAAACCTCACTCAAACACTAGAGCCTTGGAAATCTCTGATTTCATCAAGTGGGGACTTCTCTACTAAATTGCAAGAAAAAAAAAAACTCTACGTATAATGTATTCTAGAAGCATCCTCATGAGATTTCGAAATGGTGGATGTTTCTCTAGGCTTTACAAATCCTCTCAAAGTTTAAGACCTTTTGAATGCAGATCTACCCATTAATGCGATTCTATTAAAATGGATGCAAGCCCAACTACATTGCTCTCTATGTGAACACCAAGAGGAATCCATCAGGCATATCTTTAAGAATTGCCAATGAACTAGACGAATCTGGTCATCAAGACCTCTAGGATTGAGGCTTGAGGCTTGAAGTTGTCAACCAGACCTCAAAGAGTGATTTCTACATGGCAATCTATAGAAATCAACACCTAGACAAGGCGACAATCAATCATACTATAATAACCATAATAATTACGTGTTAAATATTCTATTTGGCATGCAGTAAATGGTAAAATCTTGCATAATCACTATTGTTCCCAATATACTATAGCTTAATTACTATTTTATCCTCTAAACTTTTTCAAATTACTAATCCAAGTATCCAAAATTGGGCTATTCCTCTAATTATTGTTGCCCTTCTGAGCTTTTAAACTCCATTAGATAAGTGATGATGTGGCATTGTTATTTATTTAAAGATCCAAAAATAACCCTAAGGTTTTATATTTCTTATTTACGATTATATTAAATTAATTATTATTACCCTTAACAATTAGAAGAAAAAAAAAATCCTAATTATAGAAGGAAGAGGGAAAAAAATCATTGTCTTCTCCTCTTACCCGGCCCAAGGAAGAAAAAAAGTTTTCCTCTTCCTTTGGATGACCCTCAATCCAACTCCTTCCTCTCCGTTGATAAAATCCAAAATCAAGATTCAAAATGTAAGATAATAGGAAATGACATCTTCTTCTTATTATTTTTTTTTAGCTTTTATATAGTTACTTTTCAAGTTAGTGTCATTTTTTAGTTTTTATTATTAATATTTCATTTGATGTTATCAATTCTAAGAAGTTCTTATTCCCAATAAATTTTTATTTATTTATTGTCTAACTTGACATTATCATTTTTCATTGTCTTACAAAAGAAAGCATCATTTAGGAAATTTTTTTTTTTTTAGAATCCAAAATTATTAGAATACAAGCGTAAACTTCATATTTCAGATGCTCTCTTTCTTTTCTTTTTTGTAATCGTCTTTTGCTTTTTAATTCTGGAAGGAAAAAATAGGCATTAAATATTCAATTGTAATGGTCTCTTAATACCGTTAGAACTGATAGGGACAATACTAATTTCATAAAAGGTATGGTCTTTTTAATAATTAAGTTATAATGGCGGCTAAGAGTAATTATCCCTAAAATATTTAATAAACCACCAAACCCAACCCATATAATGAATCATATAAATTATTGGATACACCAATCCAACAAGTAATGTTTGGAAATTTCTCCACCCATTGAGGCAGCGAGTGACCAAATAACGGAGGATAGTGATTTTCGTTTTCGTCGAGCTTCAAAAGATCTGACCAATTTCAGCAGGAAGTAGAGCACCTAAGCTGGTGGGGACGACTCCACTGGGAAGGGAGGTTTTGCCTACCAAACTCAGCAACGTTGGATTCAAATGATGGGCTAAAAGAATACGTAGAGTAACCAAACCGTGGTATCAATCAAGTAAATCAACTCAACAAACAAATACAGCAAATTTGGAGCTACATAGAAGTACTTGAGATGCTACCTAAGCCTAGAAAACCATGGCCTCTTAATCTAGTAGATAGCTTAGCCAATATTAGTAATAGATGTAGTACTGCTGACATATGTAACTTTAAATCCGAACCAATTCTCTCTTCATTATTGAGAGTAGCCGAGAAGTAGTTCCCATACCCAAACTTCTTTCAAAGTATGTAACCATAATATTTACACTTGTTTTGAGTAATATTTCATCTCTCATTTCTTCTTCTCCTTCTCTTCCTTTTTTTTTTTTTTTTTTTTTTTTTTTTTTTTAATTCCAATTTCCTTCTCACTTCATAAAATAAAATGTATTTCTTGTATGCATGAAGGACTCGGATTCACATTATTTGCAATTCCCCTCTAAAATTGTGACATGTAGCATCTAATTATCCTATTTTTTACCTAATTCAAATCAAATCTGAAAAATCCCTAAAATCTCTCTCTATTTTAGTTGGTCCGTGTTCAGGTGATTGGTAACTGTACTTTCTACTGGTTTATGAAATTCTTTTTGAGTTATGCTTGCTGTTTGGGTATTAGATGAGCCTGTCTGGTATGAATAATGGTATTTCATGACAAATTGGCTGTGATTCAGATCATCGCTAACTAGTTGGCAATTGCAATGCAATGAGAAAAGAGAAAATAAATCTGGACTGACTTCTCTAGGAGATTACACATAAGACGATAAGGTTGATTCTATGAGATTTTAGCTACCAAGCACTAGCATCAAATACGAAAGTGATCAGAGAGAGAGGGGAGTTTCCATGGAGACGAAAATAGATATTATCCGCCATGAGAAGAGGAGAGACAAGAAAATCGCTAGAGATTTTAGGGATTTTTCAGATTTCATGAGGAGAGAGGAGGGTGAAAAATAGAATCTGAGAGATTTTAGGGTTTTAATAATTATAGGGATTTTTAAGTGTTTCTTTGTAATTAAGCATCTAATTGTAGAAGGAATTAGAGAGAATTTCATGCAGGAAAATTGTAGAAGACGTAAATCCAACTTCTATCCATAAGATGGTATATAAAAGAGACCAAACAATGCACATCCCACTCACAAAGCCTAATCTCAATCTGTCCAGAAGCAAGAACCTTTCATGGCTCTTCCTATTCTTCAACTTCTGTCCTCCTTTTTCTTCTTCTTCCTCATTAATATTCAAAGCTCAATATCATTCACATCAGCAGATCCACTAGGCCAGTGGAACCTTCTTCTTAAAAGCATCGGAATTTCAGCCATGCACATGCAGCAACTCAACAACGATCGTGTTATCATCTTTGATCGCACTGACTTTGGCGCCTCCAATATCTCATTGCCCGATGGGAAATGCCGTGATGATCCCACAGATAAGACCCTCCGGCATGACTGCACTGCTCACTCTGTTGAGTACAACGTGCTTAATAATTCCGTTCGAGCCCTTATGGTTCAAACTAATACTTGGTGCTCTTCTGGTGCTGTCACTGCCGACGGTATACTTATCCAGACAGGTGGATCCAACGACGGTGAACGCGTCGTCAGGAAGTTTCAGCCCTGTGATACTTGTGACTGGCAAGAGATACCAAATGGACTCAACGTTAAACGTTGGTATGCCACCGATGCCATTCTACCTGATGGAAGGATCATCGTGATTGGTGGTCGTAAGGAATTCAATTATGAGTTCTACCCGAAATCTACAACCACTAATCAAGTCTTCTCCTTGCCATTTCTATCACAAACCAGTGATAGATATGAAGACAACCTCTACCCTTTTGTTCATCTCAATGTCGATGGCAACTTGTTCATCTTCGCCAACAATCAATCAATCTTGTTCAACTACACTAGTAATTCGGTCATCAAGACTTTTCCACAACTTCCAGATGGAAACGCTCGAAATTATCCAAGCACAGGTTCCTCAGTACTTCTTCCACTAAAGCTTACCAGCTCAAGAATGGAAGTCGAGGTCCTCATCTGTGGTGGAGCTCCACAAGGAGCAAACAAGCAAGCCAACTCTGGGAAGTACGTTGGAGCCCTTCAGACATGTGGAAGGATGAAGATTTCCGACGCAAATCCGACATGGACCATAGAGAGAATGCCTCTCGCTCGAGTAATGGGAGACATGATTTTACTCCCGAACGGCCAAGTCTTGATCATCAATGGTGCTGCAAGAGGGGTTGCCGGTTGGGAACTGGGTAGAGATCCAGTTTTCTTCCCGGTGCTCTACCAACCCGATAACCAGAACGTGTCAGCGAGGTTTCATGTACTGAACCCATCTACCATTCCGCGTATGTACCATTCGACTGCAATATTACTACGTGATGGGAGAATTCTAGTGGGAGGAAGCAATCCCCATAAGTATGACCGTTTCAGCGGCGTTCTTTACCCAACGGAACTAAGCTTAGAGGCTTTCTCACCCCCTTATCTCGATTCGAAATATGCCGGAATTCGGCCAATAGTCACTGCTCCGGTGTCATATGCAAAGATAAGGTATGGGCAACGATTGGCAATGCGGTTCTCGCTGTCAGGTGCTACTACAGCAGATAGGAGGATGGTAAAGGTGACCATGGTTTCGCCTTCTTTCAACACACACTCCTACTCGATGAACCAGCGGCTGTTGATCTTGAAAATTGGGCATGTGTTACCTGTGTCGAATACGTCGTATGGTAGGACCGCTTGGGCTCCAAATTCACCTTCCCTAGCACCTCCCGGGTATTATATGCTCTACGTGGTTCATCGAGATATACCTAGTGAAGGGATCTGGGTGCATATTCAGTGATATCCACCACTTACTGGGTGCAATTGGATAGCTCCACTAGGAGGAGAGTGTTATTAAATTGTGAACAACTAGCTTCTCTGTCTATCTTCCTCCCTCCTTGGTCCTTAATCCAGTTTGTTTCTAGGTCGGTATGTAATATGTAATCCCTTCTTTTATAGTTTGAATCCAGAAGGAATTACTTGTACTACCTTCTTCTTTCTGAATCAATAAATTAATGAAAGGTGATCTTTCAAGAAAGGGCAAAAACAACATTTGAATAAGAATGTCATGCATGCATGGGTATCTAAATCACATTAACTAACTGTACTATTTGATTAGTGTCAAAAAAAAAAAAAAAATTCCTCATGCAGGAGTGGTGTGTCACCTATCTCGAAAGTTGTTTGGAAGACCATTTGGTTTTTCCAAACCTTACCGAAAATTAACAGATTATTGTGGAGATGCTATGTGGATGCTATAGCAATTGATGATGCCTTGCAAAGGAGACAAGTTCCCTTAGATCCATCATGTAATCGCTGTGGAGAGCTTGAAACAGTCGGATATATTTTTCTGGTTTGCAATGTTGTGAGGGTTGTTTGGTATGGTAGTTCGGTTGGCACACCACCGGCAGGTTCCTTTCCTTCTTTATCTAATTTTATTTGTGAATGGATAAGTTTCCAGTGATTGGGCAAGGAGGAGTTTCATGCAATCTATACAAGGTTCAGTTTCCTCATATGGCATATATGGCAGTAATATGTTGATTTTTCGACAAAAAGACACTCCACCAATTGTGGTTGCCCAACCAACACAAAGGGCTTCGGATGAATACTTGAAGATTTTGTAGGAAACAAAAGGTGCAGATGAATAGCAGGAGGAGTCTCAACAAGTGGGCAGCAATCTAAATTAGGTGTCTTCCCTTCTATTTTCTTCCCAATCTATATCTACAATGCTAACAGTGTTGTGCGATGCTTGTTTTACAACATCTGAAGAGAGAATGGGATTTGATATGCTTTTCTTTCTCCAAGTGGAATTCTGTTGCATGTTGATTCTGCTCCAAAAATTATTCCTCTATTTTAATGGGTGAAGCTTTATGCCTACGTGATGCTAAACATGATGTGATTCAATGTGGATATAGGTGGATTTAATTATGTTCAGATAATCAACCTATTATCATTTTCATAAAGGCATCAATTTGGATTTAGATTGGGATGTTTGTATTATTTTAGGTGACATTTTACGGCTTTGTCAAGCTATTGATGTTAGTGATTTTCTTTTTATTTTAGGAGAGTCTTATGTTCTAGTAGACACCTTAGCTAGGAGGGCCGATCAACGTTGAGTTTGACTGTTTGGCATGTTTCCTCTCCTTGGCTGTAGATATCCTACCCCAAGGTTGTTCCTCTCTGTAGTCTTTTTATGATTGAAGTTCTATTACCCCCCCCCCCCCCACACAAAAAAAAAAAGAAAAAGGGGGGGGGTTTAAAAAGTCAATTATATTAATAAGCAGAAAGGATTACACTTATATCAGCATGTTTGGAAACCACCATCACTCAACCCTCAACAGTAGTTCCCCCCCCCCCCCCCCCCATTAAGCCCAGTCTCACTAATCCCCTATATAGAAAAACACAACCCAAACAAACACAACGACGACAAGGACCAAGTTTCAGAAGTGAAATCTTGGTCGTCTAGAGGCATCCCAAGCTAGTCCTTTACAATAGCTGGTCATAAAACATTCATGATTGAAGATCTATGTTTAGCTGTCAGTTTTGCCAACAAATCAGCTATAGTGTTTGTCTCTCTATAATAATGGGTAATTTTACAAACCATTGACTAAAAATACGAGCAAGTACCTCTCCAACATTGTTGAATCCACCAAGGAAACACTTTTCTAAAGCTGCACAATAGTAGCAATTGAATATATCACACTCAAACTATTAAAAGCCATGAGTTAGGGTAGAAAGACACGTTTTTGAGTGATAGAGAGACAGAGAGAAAAACATGGGAGGGAGAGAGAGAGACTTAGTTTTACGTGTTTTGATTGATCTCTGCAACCTATGTCCACAGGAATGTGATTTATTTCCTTGAGATTCGCTGTAGTACAAATTACATATTTATAGTTACAAGAGTGCTGCTCAACATTAATCTTGGACTCTAACTCGAGAGTTTGAATTACTCAAATTATCTATTTGTGTTTGGTATGAACTATGTATGTGTGTTTGAGTGCAACTCTGAGTTTGATCCACTTGTGGATAAGATATAATCTGCTGGAGTCGCTTGAGTAGTTGAGTTTGAGTCTGGTTCTTGAAGTCTTGCATGCATGGAGGTAGTTGAGTTTGAGTGGAGTTCTTGAAGCCTTGCACTCATGGAGTACTGGTGGCTAGGGCAACCCTCGATTCGGCTAGGGTTGCCTGTGATTTTTTTTATTTTTCCCTTAGACTGCGAAAGACCATTATTATCCTTAACATGCCCCCTCAAACTCAAGGGCAGAAATGAGACCTTAAGGTTATACAAAAGAGTATTGAACCATTGATACGATAGAGGCTTTGTGAAGATATTTGCAAGCTGACTCAGTAGATAGATACCGAACTTGGAGATCACCCTTTGCAACCTTATCTTGAACAAAATGAAAATCAATCTCCACATGTTTAGTACATGCATGGAATACAGGATTGACTATAAGATATGTGGCCCCCACACTATCACACCAAAGAATAGGAGTAGAAGGCAGATAAACCATTAACTGTGTTAGCAAAGATTGTAACCAAGTGAGTTCACCAGCCACATTTACTAGGGCTTGATATTCTGCCTCAGTACTAGAGTGAGCTACAGTTTGTTGCTTCTTAGAACTCTAAGAGATAAGATTGCAGCCCAAAAAGATAGTGTAGCCACCAGTAGATTTTTGATCATCAGGGCAACCAGCCCAATTAGCATCAAAGAAAGCCGATAAAGAATTCGGAGACTGATGATGAATAAAAATACCATTAGAGGAAGTGCCTTTTAGGAAGTGTAAGATGCGCTTGATGGCAGACCAACGATCAACAATGGGAGAGTGCATGAATTGAAAAACTTTATTGACTACAAATTGAATATCAGGCCGAGTCATAGTTGCATACTGAAGAGCACCAATGATCCGCTGATAGAGAATAGGATCCTCCATTAATTAACCTGTAAACTTACTAAGTTTGTCAATGACGGAGGCAGGAGTAGAGACAGGCTTGCAAGTAAACATATTTGCCCTCTTAAGAAGATCTTGAATATACTGATGTTGAGAGAGATGAAGGCCATTGTGAGATCGAGTGATAGACATGCCCCAAAAATAGTGAAGAGAGACCAAGTCCTTTAGGGCAAAAACAAAGCCAAGATCACTAAGGAATTGGGCCAATAAAGCGTCAAAAATGCCAGTCAGAATAATATTATCAACATATATCAAAATAAACATAGTGACAATAGATCCACATTCTCAATCTTAAAGCCAATAAACTCATATTCAAACAAAAAGGAGCTAAGCTGGTCGAACCAAGCACGAGGAGTATGTTTTAAACCATAAAGAGACTAGTGAAATTTGCAAACATGGTTAGGATGGAGGGAGTCAATGAAGCCAGGTGGTTGCTTCATATATACAGTTTCATGCAAAAACCCATGAAGGAAGGCATTTTGAATATCCAGTTGGCGAATAGACCAAGACTGTGAAACTGCAAGAGCCAAGACAAGCCGAATGGTAGTTGGTTTGACCATCAGGCTAAAGGTTTCATGATAGTCAAGGCCTTCCTCTTGATTTAAACCCTTAGCCACTAAGTGGGCTTTGTATCTGTCAATAGAACCATCTGCCTTTCGCTTGACTCAAAAAACCCATTTACATCCAATGGCATTATGAGAAGGAGGAGGAACAAGAGACCAAGTGCCATTCTTCAAAAGTGCAATGAACTATTCATCCATAGCCTTTTGCCAGTGAGGGTATTTGTTGGCAATAGTAAATTAAGTAGGTTCAATGTGGGTGTGTATGGGTGAGAAGAGCCCTAGGGTTTACTTTTGATCTACTGATCATGAGATGAATATTTTGTGAAAGTTGGGAAGTGATGGGTGGTAGAGTAGTCTGGGAGTCAAAGGGTAGGTCATCAACTAGATGAACAGGAGGGAGAGACTCGGCCAAGGGAGGTGAGGAGGGAGAAAATTCACCCAAGGGGGTGGGGGAAACCCTGGAAACGTGGGACTAAGAAAAGAGGCCATAGGGGAGGAGGTGTGGGATCCAATGGGAGAAGTTGGGGTCAAGGATTCTCTAGGAGAGTGCAGCTGAGGTGCGGATCCTAAAATTGAGGGAATGGGGTTAGGGTTTTCCACTAAAGGTGGAGGCCATAGGGGAGGAGGTGTGGGATCCAATGGGAGAAGTTGGGGTCAAGGATTCTCTAGGAGAGTGCAGCTGAGGTGCGGATCCTAAAATTGAGGGAATGGGGTTAGGGTTTTCCACTAAAGGTGGAGGCCCTAAAATGGAGGGAAGTGGTGGGGTAAGGAAGGGAGTTACCCCATTGGCAAGGAAATGAAATCTTCTTTCATCAAATATAACATGTCGAGAAATAAATAGTTTTCTAGTAATAGCATCAAAACACTTGTATTCTCTATGGCAAGAACTGTATCCCAAGAAGACATGTAGTTCAGACCGAAATTCCACTTATGTTTGTTATATGGTCTCAAACATGGATAACATGCACAACAAAAAAATCCTTAAAGAGTCATAATCAAGTTGAACTTTAAACAATTTGAAATATAGAGAGGAATTTTTCATTACTGGAGTAGGCAAACAATTAATTAAAAAAGTTGCAATTTCAAAGGCTTTTATGGCAAGAAGCATGAGCTAATAAAATCAATCCAGTTTCCACAATGTGCCGATGATGGCGCTCAACAGCACCATTCTACTCATTACTACAAGGATAAGAGAGCCTGTGTTCAATACCATGTTCTTGAAGGAAAGTGGAGATCTACAGTTTTATATTCGCCACCCCAATCACTATGAAAACGCTTGATTTTTGAAGAAAAGAGATTTTAATAAGCAATTCACAAAACTCACATAATATCGAAACCCCTCAAAAGACTCCATAAGAGAGGGGCCTCAAACATCATAAAATATTAAGTCCAAAGGTCTATCAGAAATTGATTTTGATGGGCAAAAAGGGAGTTTATGATTTTTTTCTTTCTGACAAGCATCACAAACATAAACAAAATCATCTGAACTAACTGGCAACTCAAAATTAGAAATTAAAATTTTAACAACTTTGGAAGTAGGATGCCCCAAACACGAATGCCAATTCCAAAAAGAAGTATTTTCTCCAACAAATGCTTTGGGAGAGTGATTGGAGCACAACTGAATTTGGTACAATCCATCATTAACGCTGCTCCGAAGAAGATATCTCCTCGTTGTACGATCCTTCACATAATAGATATCAGGATAAAATTCAAATAGAGTATTATTCCTTAGTGAATTGGGAAACCGATAATAAATTTAACAACCTATAGGATAAAACCAAATAAATTTGCTGAAATTATCTACAAAAGTCATATAATATCAAAACCCTCAAGACACTCCAAAGGAGAGGGGCCCCAAACATCATAAAATATTAAGTCCAAAGGTCCATCAAAAATTGATTTTGATGAGCGAAAATGGAATTTATGACTTTTCCCTTTTGACAAGCATCACAAACATAAACAAAATCACCTGAACTAATTGGCAACCATGGTGCAACTTTTTAGCGAAATTCAGCCAAGTTTCGATGAATTTTGGTAGATGGCTAACTGAAACGACACCCCAAAACACCTCTTGTGGGGGGGGGGTAACTTGTACAACATTTAGTGGTATCTTCAAAGATTTTGCTAGGACCAGTGCTTCAAAATTTAATTGCCTTCCCCTGAGCACAAACATCTACTTGCAATTGGCTGTGATGATTAAAAAAAAATGTTTCTCTTCTTTTAAGAAAAAATTAAGTTCTACCAAATATCTTCAAACTCATTTGTTTAGTAATTCTTTACAAACTTTTAATCGTGTAATTATAACTTATTAGGTGAGAGAGCACAAGACGCAAAATGGAAATTTACCAAAATCAAAAGATGCAATATGGAATAAACATAAAAGGGAATCTGAAAGTTGTTGCTTATTATAATACATAAATAAAAATAAAAAAAAAATAAAAAAACTGAATTGTTTTTTTAATGCAACATTTTTAGCTTGGATATATCTCCTAGGTAACGAAAATCATGCCCTGGCTTTACTAATCTACCTACATTATCCATAAAAAGATTAGATAGATCAAGAAGTACGTTCTTTCCCTTTTAAACAGTGAATTAAATTTTTAGAGTATTAATAAATTTTGAATTTTTCATTATACTAACTATTACCAGAGAAGTGTTCCTTCAAATTATTAAGATGTGAAAGAACCAATATATCATGAATGGTCGTGCTTTTTCACATTCTTTATGAATGAACATACTCGTTGGCTAACTTTCATTCATTAGTCCTGTTTCAAAGTTTGTAGAAGAAAAATATTATCCGGAATATGTGATCTTCCAAGCTAACATTTCATGGGCAATACCAGACGATTTTGATGAAAACACCAAAGAATTTTTTACAATTTAGTAAAAGTTTGACATGCTAAGAACATCTGAACTTAAAAGAGGCAGGCCTGGCTGATATACTTAAAATATATTTAGTGATTCTTATCTGGAATTTCTTTGTTTGATTTTTAAAATTTTCATGTTCTCTATTTATGTATCTAAGGTGAGTTCACATAAAAAAGTATCAAGGTGGATGATGAATACAGTTAGTCTACTCATTGGCTAAATTTCATTGATGCATGATGCTCAGGAGTCTGCAAAAGAAACTTTGTCTCTAAGTTGTGCAAATCTTCAATACATTTTTGCTCTCCATAAACAAGATTCCTCTCTATTGTTCTTCTTCGACTGAATTTCTCCATTTTTCTCAAAAGTATCAAAATTAAAGTATTCGTGATTACATCATGATGTAAAATTATTACTTCTATCTTCAGGAGGAACCCTTAATTTCTATATGGCATATTTGAACTTTGAAGCTATGCCAAAGTTTCAAAGAGTTATCTCCGCGGCCTGCTGAGGTTGAATTAAAAATATTAAAGACATTAAGACCGACCAATTCTATCATACATCTTACGTAATGATCAGTCTCATCTACCTTATGAAATTCATTTTATTCTGCAAGAATCTCTATGGCCTGCCTTAGAATGTTGAGATGAGAGCAGTGCCTTACCAATAAGAACAAAGAAAACGATTCATCACTTCCCAAAACACTACCAATACTTCCATCCCAACTACTACAGAAAACAATAAATTAGAAAGAGATAGGGATGATGATGAACTAATCATTAGCATAAAAGTCAGACAAGGAACATACAAATAAACAAACAACTACCAACTCCCAAATTCCTTGTCACTTAAAAAAATAAAAATCGTTTTTTTTCGTATGCACGTAGAACTCCAACTTCTTCTACCAAGATAGTATATAAACGAGACCAACCAACGCACATTCCACTCACAAAGCCTAATCTGCATCAGTGCAGAAGCAAGAAACCTTCATGGCTCTTCTTTCTCCTAAGGTTTTCTCTTCCTTCTTCTTCTTCTTCCTTGTCAATATTCACATTTCAACACCATTCACATCAGCAGATCCACTAGGCCAATGGAACCTTCTCCTTAAAAGTATAGGAATTTCAGCCATGCACATGCAGCAACTCAACAATGATCGTGTTATCATCTTTGATCGCACTGACTTCGGCCGTTCCAATATCTCCTTGCCTGATGGCAAATGCCGTAATGACCCATCTGATCAGGCACTCCAACATGATTGCACTGCTCACTCTGTTGAGTACAACGTGCTTAATAATTCTGTCCGAGCACTTATGGTCCAAACTGATACTTGGTGCTCTTCCGGCGCCGTCACCGCCGACGGTATCCTCATCCAGACTGGTGGATCCAATGACGGTGAACGTGTGGTCAGGAAGTTCCAGCCTTGTGATACTTGTGATTGGGAAGAGATTTCTGATGGACTCAACGTTAAACGCTGGTATGCCACAAATAACATTCTTCCTGATGGACGGATCATCGTGATCGGCGGTCGCCAAGAATTCAATTATGAGTTCTACCCAAAATCTAAAACTACTAATCAGGTCTTCTCCTTGCCATTTCTATCACAAACCAGTGATACATACGAAGACAACCTCTACCCTTTTGTTCATCTCAACATTGATGGTAACTTATTCATCTTCGCCAACAACCAATCAATCTTGTTCAACTACACAAGTAATTCCATCGTCAAGACTTTTCCACAACTTCCAGATGGAAATGCTCGAAATTATCCAAGCACTGGTTCCTCAGTTCTTCTTCCACTGAAGCTTACCAGCTCAACAATGGATGTCGAAGTCCTCATCTGTGGTGGAGCTCCACAAGGAGCAATCAAGCAGGCCAACTCCGGGAAGTACGTTGGAGCCCTTCAGACATGTGGAAGGATGAAGATTTCCGACGCGAATCCAACATGGACCCTAGAGACAATGCCTCTCGCAAGAGTGAATGGGAGACATGATTTTACTCCCTAATGGCCAAGTCTTGATCATCAACGGTGCTGCAAGAGGGGTTGCCGGTTGGGAAGTGGGTAGAGATCCAGTTTTGTACCCGGTGCTCTACCAACCCGATAACCAGAACGTGTCGGCCAGGTTTCAGGTTCTCAACCCAACGACCATTCCACGCATGTACCATTCGACTGCAATATTACTACGTGATGGGAGAGTTCTAGTGGGGGGAAGCAATCCCCATGAGTATTACAATTTCACCGGCGTTCTTTACCCAACAGAATTAAGCTTAGAGGCATTCTCACCTCCTTATTTGGATTCAGAATATGCCGGAATTCGGCCAATAGTCACCGCTCCTGTGTCATATGCTAAGATAAGGTATGGGCAACGATTGGCAATGCGGTTCTCGTTGTCAGGTGCTACTAAGGTGGACAGGAGAAGGGTAAAGGTGACCATGGTTTCGCCATCCTTCAACACACACTCCTATTCGATGAACCAAAGGGTGTTGGTCTTGAATGTGGGACATGTGTTGCCTGTGTCGAATACTTCATATGGTATGGCCGCTAGGGCTCCAAATTCAGCTTCTCTAGCACCTCCAGGGTATTATATGCTCTACGTGGTTCATCGAGACATACCCAGTGAAGGTGTATGGGTGCATATCCAGTGAGATACCCACCAAATAACAGGTGCAACTAGATAGCTCCTCTAAGAGAAGAGTGTTTATTAAATTTGTGAACTACTAGCTTCTCTCTGGCTTCCTCCCTCTTTGTTTCCATCCATTTTCTTTTAGGCTGATATGTAACCTGTAATCCCCTTTTTTATATATAAACATGATGATCTTCCAACAATGGGCAAAACTGACAGTAATGCATCAACGCATGCATGTCTTAAACATCACATTAACTGATTAGTTTCACTTTCATCTCATTAATGGACATTTAAGGAATAATTTAGGGATATTTTAGATAACGTCCCACCTTAGAGAAGTGTAAGTCACTCCTACCTGGTAACGACTACAACACCTCTATGCATCCCTAACAGATTCAAGTCAGGGCGAAGAAAGCCCCAACTCTAAACCAACCTTATACAACTCAATAATTCTCTTTTCTCTTTTTTTTTTTTTTTTTTTGTTTGCCAACCGCGGTTATAAACCTTCGCCGGCCCCGGCTGTGGTGGAGGTCTCTCGGGAGCTCCCAGGATCAATCCGAAACCTTGTAGCGAACCTATACCATTTGGACCAATCCCGTCGGTTCTCTTTCTATCTAATTAGTTAAACATGATCTTCCAAGCAAGGGAAAAACAAGATTCTAACAATTAAGAATATAGTGCATGCATGTATTAAATCACATTAACTAAGCAGCACTATTTCATTAGTGCTGCAAAAAAATTTAATTTTATTAAATGGTCCCTACGCGTATGGATAATTAACCAACCAGTCTTATGATTGGCCTATAATGACAAAAGAAAAGTGGTTTCTTTTTTACCAAGAAAAAGGTATAAATTGTATTAAATAATGTCCAAAATCATTCTCTAGTTTTTTGACTTTAGTTATAACTAATTAAGTAAAAGAGCACACGATGCAACATGGAATTTTCACCAAATACAAAAGACATAACATGGAATAAAATTATAAGAGAACCTAAAATTTGCTGCATGTTATTATAACAAATTAAACTGAATTACAGCGCAAGATGAAATTTTCACCAACAACAAAAAATGCAATATGGAATAAAAGTATAAGAAAATCTAAAATTTGTTGCATGTTATTATAACAAATTAAATTGTCCCCTCTTAGTTTTCTCTCCACTTCTTCACACATTTCTCTCTGTTCATTTGTTTCTAAGGCTCTATTTCTCTCTGCTTCTCTCTATTCTCTATTTTTCTTTACCGGTGAAAGCTTCTGGTTATCGGCAAAAAAAAAAAAAAAGGTAGATTCAAGATCCAGTCGTGCATCCTGTAGATCTTAAAAGTTTTACGCTGGAATTGGAAGTGCCTCTCATGGATCTGGAAGATGTGTTGCTGCGAGTGTCTCTTGGTATTGGTCTTTCCACCCGTGTAGCATGTTTTTCCGTCCTTGTGGTGTGTCCATTTCTGCGATTGTGGCGTGTCGCCCAAAGTGGGATTTGTGATGGTGGATACGATTGTCATATCCCTTGTGCGTAATTGTGGTTGTTGCTGTTTTAATTCTAACGATTTATTGGGCTTGACCCATTCCTTAATCTGGATGACCTTGTCTATTGCATGTATGACATTTGGTCACTTTCCACTATATGGTTTGGATCGAACCGTGTGTTTTCATACATCTATCTTTTATATTTCTTGTTTTTCTTGGATGTATCTGTATTTCCTTTGGAGTTCTTGAATGAGGATTTCTAACTTCTTACAAAAATAAATAAATAATTTTAAAAAGTAACATGCCACATCAGCAAACAAGCTGCTTACTTCTCTATCCCATTGAACCAAATAAGCCATACTATAGAATTTTATGAGAAAATTTACTTTCCCAAAATTTTTTCCATTGCTTTTCTCCCAAACCACTTCAAATTCAACAAACAAACAATACCTAATGGTAACTAAACATTTGACTTCGTCATAGTGATTTATTATATTTTATATATAATTTTCAGCGAATAAATATAAGTGCTTCTAAACTAGTGTAGGTTGCTATATATAGTTACAACAGATAGTAACATCCATGAAATGGAAAGTGAAACACAACCTCTAACTAAAATGAAGCAAAACTACCCAAAACCCAAAACAGAAAACTAGTAGAAGAAACTGAAAAAAAAATGATAAAATTTACATGAAATTTGGCAGAAATAAGATAAAGCATATCAGAGAAGAACGCCACCAAAGAACTTGGACCAAAACAACTACAGAACACCAAAAAGGATAACTCAGAAGGGTTGAATCCTACATCTCCTAGTTAGTTAATTTTTCTGTTCCAGATTCTAAAAAAACAAAATACCAAGAAATTGCACAGAAATGTTTCTGGGCATTATAATTTTCCTCTGTTTCTAAGCAATTCTGGGAGCATCCACGGGCATCCCTAACAGGCTATGATCAGCCTGAAAAATTATAAGGCACAGAAGCATTTCAAGAGCATACCAAACAAGCTGATCATAGCCAGGCTACCCTATTCTGAAACTTGTGCATTTGCACTGCTTGGCCTTTAAGTTGCTCAGCATTATCGGGAAAAGCATCTTACATGGACAGCTTCAAGAAATCCAGGGAGAGTTGCTGCTCTGGAAGGTTACTATAACTCGGGTAATTTTCTGAGAGAGGGACACACATACAGAGGACAATCGCTAGGCGCTGCCGCAATAAATGAGAAAGAAATGGAGAATAGAACCTCCGTCCTAGGGGTGTAATCCCCTTCCGTTTAGGGGTATCCGAATCCATCCGATTACAAATAGGATGTGGGATATGGTATTACCCTTTCTTACTGATTATTATCCGTCCCATAAAATTATCCGATTAACTTACTTATGATCTAGATTTATTTTTCTTATTTTTATAAACTTTTTACATGTAATATGTGACTATTTTTCTGAATTTTCTATTAAAATAACTACCAAAATTGTTAAGCCCTCTCAAATCAAATGGTAAAGATGTAAACAGGTAGTCAAAAATTTGCATTTGATCTGTATTCATGCCCATTTAGAAAAATCTATTCAAGAAAATAACTATTTGATTATCATCTAAATTCGATTGAATCCGTCCGAAAACTGATAGAATATTATCTGAATCCGTTCAAATATATGTATTCATGCCCATTTAGAAGAATCTACTCAAGAAAATAACTATTTGATTATCATCTGAATTCGATTGAATCCGTCCGAAAACCGATAGGATATTATCTAAATCCGTCCGAATATAATAGGATGCGGATATGATATTACCATTATCCGATCTGAATCCAGTCCTTTTACACCCCTACTCCATCCCCAACTGCCACGGTGTATTTCAAGGGATCGAGCACAGAAGAAGCCCCAACAAGAGAGCAGCTAACACAGTCGTGAGAAATATTCGGAGAGTTTGGGAGTGAGATAGAGAGGAACGAGCATTGTTTTTTTTTGTTTTTCTAATAAAACACGTGATTTTATTACTATTCCTTCATTTGAATCACTTGAATTTAAAGTTTTCCTACAAAAACAATTAGAATGAATTAATGACCCATAGTTTAGGGTGTAAACGGACCAAATTCGGATTGGATATTAGTAATACTATATCCACATCCTATTATATTCGGACGGATTCAGATAATATCCTATCAGTTTTCGAACATGATTTAGTCGTATTCAAATGATAATCAGATAATTATTTTATATTAAGTAGATTCTTCTAAATGGACATGAATACAAATTTTCGAATACCTGTTTACATCTTCCGTTTTATTTGTGAGGACTAGGTTTGAAATTTAAGAATTTAGCAAGTTTGTAAGCTATTTTAATAGAAAATCTAAAAAATAGTCACATATCATAAGTAAATATTTTATAAAAATAAGAAAAATAAATCTAATAATTAACTTAATCGGATAATTTTATCGAACGGTAATAATCGGTAAAAAAGGGGTATACCATATCCGCATCCTATTAGGAATCGGACAAATTCGGACATCCCAGAATGGATGTAGATGCGAATTCAAAAACAAATTTCGGTTATCCATTTACACCTCTACCCATAATCTTCTATAAACTAAAAGTCTATTGGACTTATTTTTATTCTTTTTAAGTAAAATTAAGTAACATAATAGATACCCAACACAAACAAAAGCGGAAAAGTACCAGAAAATGAGAATGAGCATTGATACCAAAAACAACCTAAATCAATCTGTTCATAGTTCCTAAACCGCAAACACAGAACCAACAAACTAAAATAATTTCAACAAAAACATAATAGAGAAATTTCAATGTCTTTAATCTTGAAATGTATGCTTTGCTGATGCCACTATCAATGGATTTTACCGCCCGGCGACACCCCCTGTTTCCTCCGGTCACCCTTGGATAATAACACGTGATACGATCCAACGCCAATAATTTTAATCCCTTAAATCTTTTTGTCTCTCGTTTAACCATCTCCTTCTCTAAAACCTAGTTTCGCCTCTTCGCCGCCGAATCCCAAGAGAAATGGCCCGCCCCTACGGCGTTCCGTGGTCCGTGGCTTTGTCCCTCTCCCTGATCAACCCGTCGTCTTGACTCTTGCCCTTGTTCCCGTCGGGTGGTTTCTTTTTCCGTGGGTTATCGGGTGTCGATTCACTGGTTCCGGTTGGGAATCTGGTTCGGGGTTCCGGATGCGGCGGGTGGGGAGCGCTGGTCTCTATTTCTTCTCCGCCCCGCTCCTCGGCTTCTTCTCGCGGGCTCGCTCCTCCGGCTTCTTCTCGGCTTCGGTTTGGGGTTCCCTTCTCGGTTTGAGTGCTCGAATTCAAGAGGGGCCCACATCGGTGGGTCTTTGCGAGTTCGGCTGTGTCGGTGTTCAAACGAGGGTTGGGTTTTCTGTGTTTCAATGCTCAGCGTGCAGCTCCCCCGTTGTGTTACTGTTCACTGTTGTGCTTGGATCTGTCTTCGCCTTCGTGGTCGCTCGCTATCTCAACACCAACCCGTCCTTGCTGCTGTGCCCTTTGCTTTCTTCGGCTAGCCAACTTTCTCCGCTCCCGTCCGCTCTGCGTGGGTTCGCGTATCGCACAGCTCCTCCGTGTCTCTGCTCTGGGTTCGGGTGTTGCGGGCCGGCGCTGGTTTGTGGGGTAGTGGTTTTGGGGGGTTATTTTTGTGCGTTAGTCAGATTCCGTGTTATTAATCCGGTGCCGGGGCGGTGGTGTCGCCGGGCGGATTCCCACTATCAATGGATCTGGGATTCTAAGTTCTATGATCACAAGTGGTAGGCTAGTGGAGGAGAAGAAGACAAAGTACAGCACTTGCAGCTTAACAGCTTTCCTAACAGAGGTACTTTCGGGCTTCTAGAATATCCTTTGGAAAGGTAACACCATAAGGGAGGGCTAAAACAGGCATTCCACATACTTAATGATATGCATATGTGCTTTGTTCTATAATCTAACACATCTATTAGTAACAAAAAGATCATTCTTTACATCTCATAATCTATCATCATAATTGATACTCATAAATAGGTCATAACTTTTGTAAGTACAAACTATGCCAAAGCCTATATATTGAACATAGACACATGCCCTCAAGTCCAGGTCCTCTACCCTCGAGGATAGAGGCCCCTTTCCCCCTTCTTGTCCCCCTTTCAACCAAAAGAAACTAAAGAAAGGAATAAGAAAGCCCCCAAAAACAAGTTACTGAGTAATAATAAACACCTGTAATATAGGTTGGGAGAGCATATTCACTGAAAAGCAGGAAGTCGTTCAAGAGATGAACCCTTTGCTCTTTAAACTCTCTACAGAATCCTTGATGATTTCCTCCACCGGAGCAAACTTGAGACCTAGATCCATTAGCTTCTTAGATCCATCCTTCGACCTCAATAACCCAGGCTGGGTATCCTTTGGGAACCTGAGCAACACAAACATTACCTGTTCAGCACTAAAAATCATATGAGTAATAAAAATATATGGTATTCATACACTAGAATGTACCCATGGTTGGATTGGTAATTATATCATCTGGTTCTATCAATGCCACCTACTATTTAGACAATGGTAACTTCGATAATGATACCCATCTGATTTACCCCAATGTTACCATCAAAGGTACAAGAACAAAACTGGAATGGGGGTTGGAGCTCTATGGATCTTTTGAGGTGAGAAAAACTTAATGATCAAGACCACTTGTATTGTTTGTATTTTTATGCACTCATATAAATTAAAAGCTGCATTGGGCTCCTCAGTGGTGCAGCAGCAGAGCGGCAACTCATTGAACAACCAGGACACCCCGTGTGGAGGATGTGTGCCCAGGTGCTACTGGCCCCCAATAGGTGGCTGCTTCGTCGCCACCAATACAACCATGCTTGAAGACCCAAGCCCCTAAAATCCATGCTAATAATCCTAATCTGTGAAAAGCAACTTACACTCATGATTTCTTCAGTTAAGGGTGTCGAGCACCTCTACATATGATGTATTGCCCTCATGCACCAAGATGCACACCACGCCCTCATGGAGAGACAGCAAATATCAAGGGTGCAGCATGTCATTCCACATGCCCTATATCATGATGCAAGGAATGCACTGCATGTGCCCAGGTTGCATTCTCTTTTCCATTTTTAATGAATCATACTAGAATGCAACCTGATTAGCAAGTGGCACACCAATTGGAAACCAGCTAATTTACCCCAAGAGGCTCACATGAACCTGTTAGGTGGTAGCGCAAGTGGCAACAAAGAGCTCAATATATAGGCACCTAATAGCAAAACAAAGCCTCCAACCTCCCATGAGAACTCCAGCTACAGATTCCTATGATTGAATCCATCGCCATTAAGATCCAAACCATGCATCCGTAAATGCTTACCCCCTAACAGCAAGGCTCATCATCGTTAATGTTGGCCTCTTCATCAGCATCCTATCTAGCTTGGGGCGCAGGATTCCCCAGATTGCCTCACTCAGCAGAAAAGGTTTTACATAAAAACTCTCCATGAATTCTGAAGACAGTACATGAAAAATCATCTCTATTAGCAATACTCTTTGCACAATCATCTAGTTGACATAGAGAAACCTTAGTTAGGCATCCAATATTCCTCTGCTGGGTCCATATCAACACTCCTTGTCTCTACTGTCTCACCCATGCAAGGATGCAGTTCACAAAAGACCACTCATAATATTTTTGGGGTGCAACAGCACCTTATCGGCGTCTCTTTGCTTTACACTTCTTTCCTTCAAAGTAGTTTTCAGGTATACATATTTCCATTGGGTAACAATAACCAATTGTCCAATTCAACCCCTCCCTCCAACCCCTCCTCCTCCTCTTTTTCTCTTTCCCTTGGGTTGCTGCCATGATCAAACATCCTTCAATTGTAAATTACTAAATATAGGACAGACCCAGAATGGAGGTTGTTAAAGTATGTATGCTTGGTACCATGGGAGTAAACCAGTCTTTCTATGACTTTACTAGGTTTTTTTACTTTTATCTTTTATCTTTTACTTAGGCTGCAAGTAAAGTTAGATGAAGAAGTAAGTTTGTGGAATATATTCTCAGGATATCCTTCCTTCCTTATTTCCAGATTATGTAATATCTGAGATTATATTAGAATATATCGTGCCTTATATTGTAATATTTCTGGAAGATTTTTCCAGGTTTATAAATAAAGTGAATTAGGGAGAGCTGCAGCGTCTTGCGCAACTCTCCATCTTCCCAATTCTCCTCTCCTCTTCTCCAATCTTCTTTGCCTTCTATGTTTCTCTGTTTTGGGTTCACAGATTTGATTACTGAAATATGGTACCAGAGCTGTGAACCTAGATCCTGGTTCGTAGTTGAAACTTTTCTGTTTTGAGAATCTTCTAAGTTATGTTGCTCATCTTCTAGCTATCGCAGCAGTTGCTGCTTCCTAGTTACAACAAATCAGAGTTTTAGATAAAGAAGTAGATCTTCAAGTCTAAGTACATACTTGTTGCTCCCATGATGGTTAGAGGAAAGAGTGCTCTCAGAATTTCATGCTTCTAAGACCTGCTGTTGCTGCCACCTGATGATGTACCTATTAGTCACCCTAAAGGAAGATTTCGATCCACGGTTGATGTCAACTCAGTATTCTGATTAATTTTCATAAGTTCTCTCTCCAAAGATGGTGGATTCCCTTTATTTCAGATTGTCTTTGTTGATTTGTTTGCCACTTTCCAGGTTCTTCTATTCCATCTTCTACAAGGTTATTTGCTATTATTTTGCATGCCTGCTTCTGAAACTGATCTGTGATTAAGACTATTTCAGTCCCCCCCAGTTTCGGGAGTCTCAAATGTCTGACTCCAAATCCAACACTGATACTTTTGAAGTATAGATCACCACAATCAAATAAAGTGGTGTATCAAACTACTTGTTATGGGCTCAGGCAGTGGAGGCTCACATTCCTGGTAAAGTAAAAATTAAATACGTTAAGGAACACCAAACCCCCCACCCCACCCCACCCCTCCCAAAAAAAAAAAAAACTAAAAGTTGGTTTGAAGAATTCTACTTTTGCCTCGGCCCATGATGAGTGGATGCAAGAGAACTCTGTTGTGAAAATATGGTTTAAGCAAAATGGCGTTAAACCGCAAATTGCTGCAAATGTGATGTTTCATACATAGGCCAAAGGAGTATGGGATGGTATTGCTAAATGTTACTCTTAAGTTAAAAATAATACACGTACTTATGAGTAATATGAGAGACTACTCCAACTTTCCCTAGGAGATAAGACCCCGTATGACTACGTCAGCATTTATAAGGGGTATCTGGAGGAGCTAAAGGTGTATCAGCCCATTACTGCTGACCTTGAGCAAAAAACAACAAGGGGCTGAATTCCATGTAGCTAAATTTTTAGCTGGTCTCCACCCTGATTATCAGGCAGTTAAAGGACAATTGCTTACTGGAGAGATAGTGCCATCTCTCATTACTTGTTATAGAGGTTGTGGCTGTGGCTGTGGCTGCTCTACTGGGTTGAGGTTCAGGTGGAAATCAGCTGGATGAAGCCTTCTGTCAGTATACCTTTTGTGGAAAACCTAATCATACAGTGGACATATGTGGGGCGAAACCTGGCAAACCCAATTTGGGACTTGATTTGGCCAATACCAGTATTACCAGGACTCCAGGTGACTATACATCCAATACTACAACTAATTTCCCATCCAGTTCAGGTGGGAATTCTAGTTGACCTAGTATTTCTCGTGATGAACATGGTACTTCTCAAATGTCTATAATAATTGGTTTAACCCCACTGTACTAAGCATACATACTTTAACAGAGGTCACAGCCAAGTTTCTATTGCTTCATTGCCTGAGTACAAGTGTCATGCATTGTTGCTATAGTGGTCTAAAATGGTCAATTAAATCTAGCACCTGCTACCACATAAACAACCCCCCCCCTTTTGCTTTCACGATTTTCCTGTGTATATGAATAAAAAGAATAGAAGTCTATCACACCAAATATAAATCAAACTACAGATTCAAAATTTCACCACTCTAAAAGCCAAACTATTAATTATCTAGAAAAGATATATGCATAAATCAAGCACAGGGGAAGAGATATCAATGTGAATACAGAATTCATGCTACTCAGTAACTCCAGACAAGATAATGGCAGAACATAAAAAGCTTGTTCCTTTCCTAAACCCCTTGGAAGTTCTCAGCTGAGCAAAATGGTACCCAGAATGTTTAGCGTTGCCTTCAGTTCATTATAATGTTGGAAAGAGGATTTCTTTGATTTGGAGAATCATGAGTAACTAGACAGCAGTTTCGTATTGCCAATTAGGTTATCCAAGTAAAAAACATTATCTACGCAATGGTTCCAAGTGACGAACTTCCATGGTTCCCCAAACAGAAAAGGGTTACAAATCATCAAATTCATTTTCTCCCAACTGTGAAAATATTCGGTGTTCATCATTGAAATGTTCTAGGTTAAAATTATGAGTAACTCATACCTGGGCAACTTGTATTCGGGGTAAAGTTCAGAAACTTTAGCTGCAAAGTCACTAAAATGAGATATGGACTCAACACACAGGTGTCTTCCTTTAGTTGATTTATTCTCATACACTAAGATGTGAGCTAGGCCTACATCTCTCACATGAACAGGTCCCATAAAATAATTTTCATACACTTCAGTAGAGCCTGCACCATAATACCATGCCAAAAATTAGACTATTGAAAAAATTCACTGGATCACAAATCAATAGATTCACCAAAGTATTGACAGAAAACTGGAGAAACAAATTCAAGGGTACCTCCATTTGAGGGAGGGGGAGAAAATGCAAATTCATGTTACACATCCAACAAGAAGAAACAGAAAGTCAAAGGTGTAGCCAGTATATTGCAATGAAGTTATCTGAGGAAGTATGAAAATTGAATGTATTAAGTTACACGACCTAACAAAGCGCCAATGTCCCAATTCAATAAAAAAAAAGCCCATCATGTCTAAATCAACTTCAGTAGGATGAAGTGCAAGTGATTTGATTTCCCAATGCAACTGGTGAGGACCCAACTTTTACAAGTAATATGAACAGTTGTCTTATTAAAAAAAATTATTACCAGCACAAAGTACCCAAACCTTCACAACTTAACTCTCATCATAGTCAACTTCAACACATGGCATAACATAAGGAAGACAGGAATGAAAGAGTGATGATTGACCTGAAAGAAAGATACCAGGGAAATACTCGCTGAAGACATTAAATTTTTTACAATGGAGCAATCAAAATGCAAACTATCACCTTTCAGATTGCTTTGTAAACTCATGTGAAATGCACTATTCAAAAACAGATTAAGATACAAGTTCTTTGAAAATTCATATGGATACTCATGAATGTAATTTAAGAACGGCAAGTACACAGTGATCACCAAGAGATGAAATATAATTGCATACTTAAGCTTTCATATTTCTGTAATGAATACTGTAGTTCTTCAAAACTTCAACTTATGTTTCTCCACAAATTACTGAAGTGTTTCAATAACCAAAACTCCTCCATTGACCGCATATAAGTTTCCACTGCATTAGAAAATTTGATAAGCACCTGAAGTACTGCGGAGATTGATATGATACCTTGAAGAAGGCGAAGAAACATCAACATGCTTGCATTAAGAGTTGGAGGAAGAACAGGGCCCATCACAGTGCCAGGATTGACAGCAACAACATCCAAGCCTTCTTTCTCAGCAAAATCCCAAGCAGCTTTTTCTGCCATTGTTTTAGAAGCAGGATACCAGATCTATGCCACCATTAGATAATTAAAAAAAGACGTAAGAGTAGAAATCAACAGAAAATCAGAAGGGGAAAAAAAACATAACCCATGCATGTAAATTCACCAATTCTCATAGGAGCAGTAGCAGAACAACTAGCACATTGGCATTTAACAGGACGTTCAATTAAAATGCGAACTGCAAGAGCTTCAATTTAGCCAAATGTTCAATAGGCCCTCCCATTCACCCTTTTGTCTATGAGTAAGAAAATAATTCCGTCAATACAGTAGAAAGGTTTGCAAATGGAGCCATCTCTTTGATTCTCATACCAATTTGACGCAATGTTGGATTCCTATTTTGGGTTACATGGAAGACATTTTCAACTTCTGAGGGTCCAAATGGTAATTATTGCTGCATTTTCAACCAGGGCTCCTCTGAAGAGTAGAAATTACAAATGATATAGAATAAGATGGCAAATATATGGTAATTATTAAGGTTTTGACTTACAGTTCCAGCCTTTTAGATACGAGAAGGATGTAGAAACACAAAGGGGAGGTCAGGACAGAGTGTTGATTTTGCAACACCAACTATCTTATGGGTAACTGATCCTTCGGATTCTCACATATCAAATTACAGGAACTAGAACCTCTCTCGTGTGCATCCGATGGCTGGACGTAACTCTGCTAGGTGCACCAACCAGTGGATGCACTCTGATGCACTGCAAAGTATGACCCACCAAGTATTATTTCCCACCCTACCGTTTCATTGAGGTTAGCACTCACCACAAGAGTGCGATCTTCTGATTTTCCTATTTTGAATGTTGGCTAGACGGATCAAGGGTATCCTACAGTCCAGGTTGTATACATACATTTGGCTTGATTGAGAGATTGTGGTCTGAACTAGAATGGATGAGTATAGGCCCAACCAGCTCAAGCTCAACCCAGTTCATAACTAGAATGGATGGGTTCCGAGCATCTCTCTTTTCAGGGTAAAAACTTCAAACATGTAACTTGCAGACAAATAGGTATTAAATAAGGATATCTATCTAAGAACAACCCTCACCCCATTCTGCTTGCAGTAATCGAGATCCGCCCAGCATTCCTCATTCTTGATGACATCAGCCGGCCATTTGGGGCTGGGTATGATGGCAGAAATCGACGAAGTAACAACCACTCGTTTCACCCCACATGCCTTGGCCGCTTTGAGTGCATTTATCGTCCCTTCCACGGCCGGCTCCAAAAGCTCTTTCTGTTACTTTTTAGAAATTAAAATTTTAAAAATGAAAAAACAATAAATTTGACAGCAGTTGGATCGAGAAGACATACCTGAGGATCACGAACTTCATCCACGATACAGGGTGAAGCAAGGTGGAACAGACCAACAGTGCCATTGATAGCGGCGACGAGAGAATCATAGTTGAGGAGATCAATCTGGAAAAGACGAAGACGCGTTTCCGCTCCTTCCAGGGCTTTTAAATGCTTGGTTTCTTTATCGTCATCTGACAGATTGATCAAAGTGAATCAGTTGAAATAGAAATAGAACGTAGAAGCGAAATTAATTAGAGAGAAGAAATTTCAGAAGAGAAAAGAAAGTACTTAGATCTTTGACGGTGGCGTGGACGGTGTAGCCACGTTCGAGGAGAAGACTAACCAGCCAAGACCCAATGAAACCGCTTCCCCCTGTAACACAGACCACCTCGTCTTTGCTGGTCGCCATTACTTCACTCTTGCTTTTCACTACTTCTCGGTTCTCACTCTCACTGAGACAACCAGCCCAAAATCCAGATTTTATTACCGCAAATCATAACAAAATCAAAATCAAATCTTACCATCACTGTCATATAAGCCAGATCATCTCCTTGTTACTAGAGAATCTATTCGTTAACCAAGATATTTACTCTCGTTCACCATTAAATGGGAGACACGTGAACGCATCGAAGTCACAATTGAATCGCCCTTTCTTCTCGGTCTTTCCATTCTCAAATCTCGATACCCTGATCGTTCTTTACGCCGCACAAAGTGATTATTTTTGTTCTCTTCCTTTTATAAATCGATACCTGTCTCATCTGTCACCATTTTTTTATAGGGTATTGCTTCTCGTAATCAAGACAGAATTTTTTTAATAACCCTTCAAACCAAAACCAGGACACCTGGTTCGTCAATTTCAACATTACTCTGTGAGATGCTCTGCGACGAGTTCGAATCTCTTCCCCGTGAGGGGAGAACAGTGTACGAACAGTGTACTCGTCACAGATTTTAACCATATAAATGGAATGGGATTTACCTGTGAATATTAAATTAAAAAAATAATAATAATAATTTCAGCGTGGAACCGCTCCTATTCTTGTGGTTAAAAATCTTTGGAGACATTGTCCTCTTGACGGGTGCTTGGGTCTTACGCATTTAACCTACAGAACCATCAAGCCATACAAATTCGACAATTGATTGAAATTTTGGTCTCGACCATCGAAATTCAACAGTTGAGATCAAAATATCGACCGAAATTTTAAATCTTACGGTCAAAATTCCGGCTTGATGGTAAATATGCATGACTCAAGCTTTTTCGACTCTAGCTACTGTAAAATCAAAGTCATGGGAGCCTTCGCTTAAAACCAGGTGGTCAGAGGATTTTGCCTTTTTCCATATGGCATGATAAGTATGTGCTAGTGGTGTTATACCTTAGGATCTTCTTTAATGTATCAATTGCGTATCAAAATTATTTAACCGTATTAAATCACATCATCTAAAATTGTATTGTATCGTATTGTTCAAAATTCAGTACGATACATACCAAAATCGAATTTCTTCAATAAACGATTCCGATTTCTAGTACTCAAATAGTCATGCCGTTTATATGTATTGAAATAATAAATTGGAACCATACCAAATTAAGGGATATAAATGTAATTTTACAATTAAAATACTTTACCTTTACCTTTACCCTCATATCCATAATTCCATGTTTTAATTTTCCGTTTCATCCTTCACACCTCATCTTAAATTTACTTGCTTTGTATCTATTAATTAGATTTACTTGTTTTGTCTCTGTTAATATCAGATTCTATCAATTGTTTGATCACAATTTCCTTAGGATTTTAATGAGCTAATAACAAAAGTAGCATGTGTTCATTCATACCTTTTTTTTTTTTTTTGCCAAAACAAAATAGTAGTGATAATATTAAGCAAAAGAAATTAGGTCATGGGACCGATACAAACGTGAAGAATCCACCATAAACAAAGGTGGTATACCCCACCAAGATCTATCTAGAAATAATCTGCAAACACCCTTGGCAAGAAAATCAACAAAGCCATTGCCACTTCTAGAAATATAACTAAAAGAAACCCTAGGAAAGAAAGAACAGAGCTTCAAAATATCTACAACTAAACTAAGACACATCCAATCTAAAGATGATTGGAGACCTTGGAGAGCACTAACAACAGGTAAACAGTCCAAATGAATATGCAAATCAACCGCTCCTAAAGAGGAGCCCATAATGATGCCATCTCTAATGGCTTCAAGTTCAACTAAGGTTGCTGAAGCACTATGTCCACATCTGCTTTGAGCTGCTACAAAACCACCATTATAGTCCCACAAGATGCACCATCTACCTCATTTGTTTGGGTCTACCCAGATCCTCTTGTTCGTTCTATTCTTGTCCTCTTTGGGCATAATCATTTTTACGTTTCGCGAAATCCAATAAAAACCACCATTATATTCCCACATGATGCACCCTCTACCTCATTTGTTTGAAGTATTATCCCAAGATCTATCAACAAAAATTTGAAAGAGAGCAAGTTCTTCAGAAATGATATGACTAGGCCTTGGATAAGCTTCCCCATGAGCCCTTTGGAATTCCATAATATGAGATTGTATATCTGCAAATAGAAAAGAGAAAGTAGTCATTATAAGCATAATGGAGGCATCAATCCCTCGAAAAAGTGTTGCATTCCTAGTATTCCATATACACCACGCTAAAGCACTCCACATCTGATTCACTAGGGTTAAATTGTCATAACTATTGAACTTTATTTTGATAAAATCCATCCAATCAAATAAAGTTGTCCCTAAGAAATCAGATGTATTAATACGGAGGGGAGATAGTCTCCAACACTCCTTTACATGATGACAAAAAAAAAGGCATGACATATATTCTCCGAACCATGACCACAAATTAGACAAAGTGGGGTGAATGAAACATTCCTCAAGAAGAGAGAGCTTCCAATTGCAATAGCCTCATATGAGGATCACCACAAAAATTGTTTAATCTTTGGAAGAGTATGAATCTGCCAAATGATTTTCCAATACATTGAAGAAGAGGAAGAAGAAGAAGCAACATTACCTTGGTCATCAACATAGCTAAACATTGATAATAAGCCGACTTCATAGTGAACTTACCATCCTTTGTTTTATCCCATATCCAAGAGTCTAGAGTATCAGGAGACAATATAGGAATTGTTAAAATAGCTTGAACCTCACTTGGAGAAAATAAAGACTGAAGTAACGGTAAGTTCTAATGGCAAGTGTCCCAATCAATAAGCTCTTGCACCCAAGTTGGACTATGTCCCAAAGGAGCACTACTAACACCATGGATAGGCAAAGAGAGGAAGCCATGGGTCCTTAAAAATATGCACATTAGCACCATTTCCCACTTGTCTAATAATGCCATATCTGAGAATATCCCTCCCAGACAGTATACTTCTCCAACCCCATGAACAATTATTTGGGACACGACATTCAAAAAATGGAGTGTCCTTAATGTGTTTTGCATACATCACCTAGGCCCATAATGAGTTTGGGTTGGTTAAGAGTTTCCAACTTTGTTTGGCAAAGAGAGCTTTGTTGAAATAGTGTACATCCCTAAACCCCAAGCCTCCATCTCTTTTGCCCTTGCAAAGGGTTTCCCATTTTACCCAATGAATGCCCCTTCCTTGATCATTTTTCCACCAAAATTGTCGGATTCTTTGATTCATTTGTCTGCAAATTTCATTGGGTATGAGAAAACATGACATAGCATAGACCGGGAGAACAAATGCAAATGCTTTGATTAATATCTCCTTCCCTGTAGGAGAAAGCAATTTCCCCCTCCATCCAGATAATTTAGAATCTAGACGCTTCAAAATAAAAGAGAAAGTCTGCACTTTAGATTTTCCAATAGAGGAAGGGAGACCCAGATAGGTTCCATGAGAATTGACCTCTTTAATATCAATAGCAGAGACTATATTAGTCCGGAGGTCATGAGGGGTTATGGTACTAAATAGAACAACAAACTTTTTAGGATTGATGTGAAGACTAGAAACTTATTCATAATCTTGCAATAAAACATTTATCTGTGATGCATTAGAAATAGATGCAGGGGAAAAGATCATGCTATCATCAGCAAAAAAGAGATCGTTAATTTCTGGAGCAAACTGGGAGAGTCTAAAACCCGGTAGTCGAGGGATACCTAAATTGGAACTAAGCCTTTGTGAAAAAGTCTCCTGGCAGAGGATAAAAATGTAAGGGCTTAATGGACATCCTTGTCTAATCCCTTTTTGTGGCACAATAGGTTTGGACATGGCACCATTGATTTTGATTTGATATTCAACAGTGGTGATGCACTGCATAACCCATTGAACCCATTTAGAATCAAACCCTAGATGTCTCAAAGTATGTTCAATGTATGACCACTCTAATTTGTCATATGCCTTGCAAAGATCAAGCTTTAGAGCCATATATCCATATTTGGATTTGGATTTGTGCATAAAGTGTAAATACTCATTAGCAAGATATATATTATCTGAAATGGCATGACCTGAGACAAAGGCACTTTGAGTTTGACTAATAATGGACCTCAAAATGGGTTTTAATCGATTAACCAAACATTTTGCTATGACTTTATATGGAGTCGTGCATAGACTGATGGGTCTAAAGTGAGAGACATCCTGAGGGTGAGTTCTTTTGGGAATTAGGAAAATAATGGTTTTATTAAGACTGTGCAGCATATATCCCCCATTAAAGAAATGTTGCACAGCGAGGGTGAGATCATTGCCAATGATATCCTAGTGTCTCTGAAAGAATCTAGCAAGGAGCCCATCATATCCAGGAGCCTTGGTGCCCTTCATTTGAAACAAAATTCTTTTAATCTCATCGGAAGAAAAATGTGAGCAAAGAAGAGAGTTATCTGAAGCTGTAATGCATGCAGGAGTGCTAGTGAGAAACTCCTGGGGAGGGATAAGGTGAGAAGTGGTGAAAAGTGAATTGAAATGAGACATTATTGCAGAATTGATTTGAGAGTCTTCAGACAACCAGTTACCTAGATTGTCTTTGATTTTTGTGATAGAATTTTCCTACCTCCTTTGTGCAGTGGAGCATAGAAACACTTTGTATTTCTATCGCCTTCTTGTAACCATTGGACTCTAGATCTCTAGCACCAAAATTTTTCTTTTGCTAGTAGGTGTTTCTCAATTTATCTTTTCAGCTCAATTTCTTCCTTAGCAGAATTCTTAGAAACAAATTTGGTCTGATACTCTTCCAACAATTGGGATAACCTAAAAATTTCCTTTGAGGCATTATGGAAAGTATCTTTACTCCATAACCTTAAGGAATTTGTGCAATTCTTGATCTTTTGATGCAATCTATATGCAAGGAAGCCAAAGTTGGGTGAGTTCCAACCAATGGAGATTTGAGATGTAAGGTCAAGGTGATCTTTCCATTTGGTCTCATAATAAAATCTCATAGGACATTTACTTGCTGGGTGTAGGGAGACCTCTAAAGGAATATGATCCGATCCCACCATATCATGTCTATGACCTTAGGTACTTCCAAATAAATCAAGAAAATCCATATTGATGAAAGCCCTATCTAGGCATTCTTTAATCAAATCAGTCCCTTGTCTTTTATTGGACCAGGAGAACTTTGGCCCCGTGCATTTAACCTCAAGAAGATTACAAGACTCAATAACATTTCTAAATCTATCCATTTGAGCCAAGGGTTTAGGTTTCCCTCCTAACTTCTCATCATTATCAAAAATCTTATTAAAATCACCTAGAACTAACCAAGGAGAACTTACAAATCGACCCAATTGTGTAAATTCCTCCCAAATTCTTGCTCGCTGCTCCACCAAGGGGTGTCCATAAACAAGTCTCAGGCAAAACTCTACACCAGAAGAAACCACCACAACTAGCAAATCAACAATATTAGAAGAAGATGAAAGAACTATGACAAAAATATTACCATTCCACATTATACCAATTCCACTTGAATTGCCAATTGCATCCACACAAAAATAGTTATCAAACCAAAGTTTCCTTGATACTTTAAAAATTCCAACATGTTGATGTTTGGTTTCAAGTAGAAAAACCATGCTAGGCCCAATCTTCCTACATAGCTTCTATAAGTATTGTTGAGTCAAGGGAGGGTCAAGTCCTTGACAGTTCCAAGCTAATATCCTCATTTAGGAAGAGAATTTGGAACACACCTGTAGACCATCTATATACACATGATAATTCCCAACCGGAGAGAAAAATATAAACTACCTGAAACGATGGTGACAACTAACACTGAGAGATTTGGGGAGGGAAAAACAGCAAAAAAAAAAAAAACATAAAAGTTATAGGATCATAAGAAACCCCAAACACAAATCAATGGATTAACAAAATTAGCCATAGGTTTGGGGAAGGGAAGAAAAAGTAGAAAATTACTACGACGATTGAACTAGCTTGCAATAAAGAAAGGTTTGAAAGAAACAACTGCAGATAGCAAACAAATCAAACAATTGCAGATTTCTACGATGTAAAAAGTACCTACTGCCACAAAGGGGAGAAACCAGAAAAGCACAGAAGCTATGGAGTTTTTTTTTTTTAAACCAAAGAGGGGAAGATGGGGAGGGGAGAAAGAGAAACAGGTTTATGGAAAAACAGCATCCGAATTGGTAATGAAAGAGAATTAAACATATATATGTACAAGAAGGTTCACCATCCAAAGACAAAAATTAAACTATCTATACGGTGATGATGGCAAATATTGACAAACCAAAGGGAAAACTAGAACTGAACTATGCACAGAAAAATCTACAAACCATATATGAAACTATGATGATGGCTCATGCAAAGGAAAGCAGGGGAGGGAGAAACATCAATCGATGATGAGTTCAAGCACAAATAGAATAAGAAAGGAAGAACAATGATCAAAAGAATATACAAGTGCAATCAATGCAAACGATACAGATGATTCGCATATAGAATTCTAATATGAAATAAGAAATTAAAAGAAGCCTTCTCCGGTTAAGTCACCTACAACTGATAAAGGCGAATGTTTTTTTTTTTTTTTTTTAAATTTTTATTTTGATTTTTTTTAATTTTTAATTTGATTTTTTTTTTTTTTTTTTCTTTTTGAAACTGATATCAAATAACTTTTCAATGACTTGCAGAATAAAATAAGCAGGAAGATTCATGATTCACCTAGAGATTCATGATTTGGGGGTGGGGAGAGAAGAAAAAATAAAAAAATAAAAAATAAGAGAAGCTTGCAAAGGAGTAACCGCCAGCAATAGAGGATGGGATTTTAACAAAAAGAAAGCATATAAAATAGAGGTGAGATTATGGGGGAGGGAGAAATAGAAGATTAAAGAAAATCAAAGCAATGAAGAGATGAATCATATGCCGTCAGATAAGAAAAACACCGGAGAAGACAAAAGGTGAAGAGATCGAGATAATGTACCAAGGCGAAACCATGGGGATGGGAGAGAGAAAACAAGAGGGGAAAAACCCTCACGGGGGGTATCCCCGAAATAGATGGGAGGACGAGCCATTCGGGGAAGGACCATGCCGCACATACCTGCGCCAATCCGGTGACCTCCGATCATTGTGGGGACGTCTGTCTAGCTCCGCTGGAAACCCTCACTCCGGAGGTAAACCCTAAGTTGGGTGGTTCCACCATAGAGATTTGAGAGTGGTCGGTGTTTTCCCTTTGGTTTCATAATGAAATCTCATGGCGTTTCTTGCTGGGTGTGGGGACCCCTGGGGTTGATCCGTCCCACCATATCTGTCTTGACCTTGGGTCTTCCAAATAAATCAGGTCCATATCATGGCCCTATCTAGGCTTCTTTGTCATCGTCCCTTGTCTTTTATTGGACTAAGGACTTTGGCGTCTTGCATTTAACCTCAAGGTTACAGACTCAATAGCATTTCTAAATCTATCCATTTGAGCCAGGGTTTAGGTTTACCTCCGTCGGGTTGATCGACCTGGTTCATCTCGTTTGATCCTCGCCCGGTTGAGCGGGGTAGCTCGCTCCGTGGCCGGTCCGGAGATAGCTTTTGGGGCGTCGCTCCCGCCCTAATCCTACTTTGGTTGGTTTTACCCTATGACGGCGCTACTTGGCGGCTGTCACTTATCATCATTAGGGATAATCATCGATCCTGAGGTTTCTCGGAGTTCTCTACTGTTCAACTGTGAGTCTATCGCTCATGGATCTACGTAGATCCAATGCTCCGGGGCCGGTGCATCCACGGGAGTTCGGGTCACTCTATTCCTCTTGCCTCGAGGTAGGAGGACTCGGATCCACTCCCGGTGCGTACTATCGAGGCTTCGTCTAGTCACTTTCCCCATTTTTCCTTGCTCGTGCTCGGCCGTTTGTGTTAGTTCATCACCGCTTGCCTTCGGGGTGGCTCCCGCCCCGGTCGGGCCCATCCGCGCTTCGTTTGCGGTCATCCAAGGAGATCTGGCTGGCGTTTTGGCGCATCATTTGGCGCCGTCGGAACGACTTGTAAGCCATGGTGCTAGTCGGCGCGCCGCCGCTGTCCGGTGTTCAAATTCCCGGGAGTAACCCGGATTTCCCCGGGTCTCCCCTCTTGGGTGTTGTGGTCGGGGCTGTCCTCCGGACATTCCAAGATCACTGATCAGTAAGTTCAACTCTTGGAGGTGGTCGCCTCGTGTGCTAACTGATGGTGGTTTCCACAGACCCGTCATCGCGTTTGGGGCGTGTTTGCCACGTGATCAGTTGCGAGTCGTTTCGGTCGGAACTTCCGTGGGCGCCAGGGCCTGGAGTTGCGTCAACCTGGCGGGACATTGGTTCGCGGCCACGGAGTCGCCAATTCAAATACGGTTGGTTCCGTGGGACTCCTCCGTTGTTGCGAACCGTTCGTGTGTCGGCTTGGCGATGTTCGTGCGCGGGCCGTTCGTGATGTCGGTAGCTCGTGAAGTCGTGTTGTTCGGTCGTGTCCTTGCGGGATCACTCACTCATATTGTTCGGGTTGGCCAACATCAATAAACTAGGGCGTTGGCTGGGAGGTATCGGGTATTTATTCGGTTTTCGGAGCCCCTTTCCGGCCTTGCGGGATTCGTTTCCCCACACTTCCGTTTGCCTCCTTTCTACATTCGTGGCTCCGGAGATCCTCGGCCCATTCGGCTATTATCAACAAACCATGGCGTTGCGGGTTTCTTGATTCTCGGGGGTTTTGGTTCATCTTTACCGGGCGGCACAAGTGGTTTCGAACATCCCATCTGGAAGGATCGTCTTCGTGAGTTGGCACGCATTCATAGGGCAATTCCATAGTGGAATCCAAATCAAGAGCGGACCTTGTTTACCATCGGACAGGAAAGAGCGAATCAATCGGAATATCCGAAGATTCAATAGTAACGTGGAGATAGGATTTGGATGAGCAGTAACTAAACGCTTTATTCACCGACTCACTACCAGACTCCGGGTTTTACTCGGGATTGCCCGCACTTTGCTGGTTGGTCGAGTGCCAAGCGGTCGAGGCTGGAGTCTTAGTGCCGCCGGGAGACAACAAGCCTTCACTAAGGAATGAAGGCTTCTCCGATTGAACTAGCTTGCATAGAGGTTTGAAGAAACACTGGGGCAACAACGGATCAAACAATTGCGTTTCTACAATGTAGTCCTACTACCCAAGGGGAGAAACCGGAGCCGGCTAGGGGTTTTGTTTTTAACCGGAGGGGAAGATGGGGGGGAGAAGAGAAATAGGTTTACGGAAAACGACATCGTTGGTAATGAGAGATTAAACTTATATATATATATATATATATATATATATATATATATATATATATATATATATATATATATATATATATATATATATATATATATATATATATATATATATATATATATATATTGTACAAGAGGTTCACCATCCAAAGACAAAATTAAACTATCTATCGGTGATGTGGCAAATATTGACAAACCAAGGGAAACTGGCGAACTATGCATAGAAAAATCTACAAACCATATTGAAACTATGTGTGGCTCTGCAGGGCGGGGAGGGAGAAACATCAATAGATGATGGTTCAAGCACAAATAGAATAAGAAGGAAGAACAATGGTCAAAAGAATATACAAGTGCAATCAATGCAACGATCGTGATTTGCATATAGAATTCTAATATGAAATAAGAAATTAAAAGAGCCTTTCGGTTAAGCCCCGCAATTGATAAAGGCAAATGTTTTTTTTGTTTTTTTTTTTAATTTTAATTTTTAATTTGATTTTTTATTTTTTGAAACTGAAATCAGATAACATTTCAACGACTTGTAGAATAAAATAAGCAGGAGATTCATGATTCACATACAGATTCATGATTTGGGGGTGGGGAGAGAAGAAAAAGAAAAAAAAAAAGAGAAGCTTGCAACGGTGTAACCGCCAGCAACAGAGGATGGGATTTTAACAAAAAGAAAGCATATTAGATAGAGGTGAGATTATGGGGGAGGGAGAAATAGAAGATTAGAGAAAATCAAAGCAATGAAGAGATGAAATCATATGCCGTCAGATAAGAAAAACACCGGAGAAGACTAAAAGGTGAAGAGATTGTAGATAATGTACCGAGGCGGAAACCATGGGGATGGGAGAGAGAAAACAAGAGAGAAAAAAAACCCCTCACGGGAGGGTATACCCCGAAATAGATGGGAGGACAGAGCCATTACGGGGGAAGGAACCATAGCCGCACATAACTGCGAGCAATCCAGTGACCTCCGATCAACTGATGGGAAGAACGTCTGTCCAGCTCCGTTGGAAAAAACCCTCACTCTGGAGGTAAAACCCTATCGAAAGGGAACCCTAGACACAAGGTTCATTAATACCAAAATTGTGTTTAAACCATTTTTCTGCACTGATTTAATACCGAACCATTTTTGCAAATACCAAAACTGTACCATATTGTGTAAATTCGATATGGTACAATTCTGGTTTTCGGTATTCAAAGTTGGTACCGTACTGAATTACCAAAATCGTACGGATTGACACCCTTATGTTTAAGTGGTGCGTCTGACATGGCGATGTTTGTGGTGCCCATCGGTCAAATGCGTACTATGTGTATTTGTTAAATCTCAATTGCTTAAAACACGATGTGCACATTTAACCAACTTAAATTATCCAAAGCCCATTATTCTTTAAAATGAACCAAACTATGTTTTGAGTAATTGAGATTTAATAAAATTAATACACGTGGAGTGGATCTAATGGTGGGCACCATAGGCACCATGGAAGACACACCACTGAAGCAAAATCCCCAGATACACATGGACCTAGTTTGATTTGTACTTTACACTAGTGAATTTAAATTGAGAGAACAATAGAATAGGCGATATTTATTTGCTAAAATAGTTTTATTTATTTTTCCTTGAAGGATGAATAAGTGAGAATAATTGTTTCAAGAAAAGATTGTGTAGAATATGTAAGAATGTTCTATTAGGAAACATAACCAAACTCGATAAAATCCTCCAGATAGCAAAAGTCTCTCCATACCCCTCCCCCACCACCCCAACCTTACTCTTAAACCCCCCATCAATTTGTTGTCTTTCACAGTGCCATTACACAAATACAAGATTCTTCGAATTATTGGTCCAACCAAGAAAATAATTTTAAGAATGATATTAAATGCCCATTTTTGAACAATGAATGGTTTCTCTGCACTGAAACATGTGAAAACAATTTTGCAAGAGAACTAATCTCCTAGAATAGAAACATTATCAAATGCATACTAAACATTTTAGTTGTTTTTGGCATTACAATAGAACCCCTCTGAACTACTATACTCCAAGATCTTGACTTGAAGTGTTCTGTTGTCATCTCATTATATCTTGTGAAATAAATAATTTCACCCAAAGTTGGGCATCTTCTCTCAGAATATTGTCTTTGGCCTTTGGTATTAGTTGACATGTTATAAGACCTCCAATAGATTAAAATTTTCCATTATTATCTTGTATTTCATTTCAAATCCCTTAATATCCCTTTGTTCTCATTGTATTTATCTCCCTCCCTCCCTTTGCCAATGTGAGGCTTTTCAAATAAATCCTTTCACCTTGGCTGATCGTAAATCACACTCTCCTAATGGTCAAGAAGAAGTATTCAAATTCTCTTCTGGTGCTTGAGAGACTGAATAGATGATTGTTGTTGTGTTAATGTCTCTTCATAAGGGTGGTGGAAGACGACAATTATAGTTGTAGAAATACAATGTTTGGCCGAATGGCTTATAGATCCATGATCTCAACCCCTCTATTTATAATTAAGTGGAAAGTAGACTATTACAAGGAATAGAAGTTTACATGAATGCAAACTCTAATTTAATTCCTATACAAACTCTTATTAGACTCCTAATAGAATCCAACACTCCCCCTCAAGTTGAGGCATGTATATCACACATGCCCAACTTGACCAAAAAAGTATAAAACATCTGTCCAAGTAAACATTTGCAATTTGATCTTCAAACTTATAGATTACGTCTGCCTTATAGACTTCCATTTGCTTTGTCCTCATCTTTACTGCAACTTTATGTCTCCAAGGAAGAACGCCCAAGAAAAAAGGTAGAATCTTCAAATGTTGAGAAGACTAAATTTCTGCGCAAATCTGAGGGAAAATATATTTTTGGGGTAACAATTGCTAGGGTAAAATAGCCAAAGTGAAACTTTTGATTTGTAGCAATGTTAGATCTTTAAAGGGAAAGTTTGCCAAGGGGACAATCTCCAAAGGTAGGGGAAAATTTGTCAAAATAAGTGACAATCTCCAAAGGTAATAGAGATCAAGTTCTGCAAAGGTCAAACGACAAATCTTTTGCAAGGTTAGATCTCCGAAGGGAAAATGTCAAGTTAAGGGGCAAATCTCCAGGGTTAACAGAGATCAAGTTCTACACAGTCAAAAAGATAGCTCTATAGCAATGTTAGATCTCCAAAGTAGAAGATTGGTCTAACATTGCTAAAGTAAGGGGCAAACTTTCAAAGGTAACAAAGATCAAATTCTACATAAGGAAGTCTACATGAAAGGCATTGAATTGTAATAGAGATTCAATCTCCCCCTCACGTGTAGCTTTACACGTGGGAAAACAAGAATAAAGGAAATCCCTAAATGATATGGTCCATGGTCCACCAAGGTAAGATAATGGCTTAAGACAAAATTCAAGCCAATGGGGAAACTTGGAAAGGAAGAAATTGTAATGGGAAGATGAAAGTATCATGAAAAACAAATCTAGAGAAAATGACAAAATTTGAAAGGTGGATGACCGAGCCTATGGTGCCATTGATGAATGTTTGATACTATCGAATGGACCGGATTAGAAGATGTAGTCAAAGCAAAAGTAGATCCTCCAATCGGCTCAAGCAAATAAAATCCATTTACCACGATCAATCTCCTTCCCCGTGACCAGATCCGGAAGTAGCAAGGTAGGAGTTGGTAGGGGTAGTAGAGGAAGCAGTGGTCGAGGCTGTACCGGTAGTAGAAGACTGCAAAATACGTCGCAGAGTAGCGAACTCCTCCTGTGAAAAACCAACTTCTGCAAAGGGTGTGGTGGAAACTGTCTCAGAAAGATTAGCCTTTGGTTTTCCCTGTCTTTGTGCTCGTTTTTGCTCAAAATCAGCAGGCTTCCCATGCAGTTTCCAACAATTTTCCTTGGTATGATATGGTTTGTGACAGTGCTCACACTTGACAATCTCCTTAGCCGGATTAGATTTAGTGCGAACAGACTGTAAAGCTAATTTCTCCATAATAGAAGTATGAAGCATGACTAATCGACGACTTTCCTCACACTGAACAAGAGCATAAGATTGTTCTAGTGTAGGAAAGGGAGAACAACTTAAGACTTGCACTCTGATCTGATCGTACTCCATGTTCAAACCTGCCAAGAAGTCATATACTTGAATCTTATCAATGTATTTCTTATATGTCGCCATATCATCTGGATTAGTGTGGTGATAATCCCCATAATGATCCAACTCTTGCCAAAGAGATCGCAACTCAGCATAATAGTGGGCCATTGTTAGTTCCTTTTGGGTAGTCTCATGAAGCTTCTTTCGTAGCTCATAAACCTGTGCATCATTCCCCAACTGTCCATATGTTTCAGTAGTAGCCTTCCAGATTTGGGCTGCAGCATTAAGTAATAGGTAACTCCGGGCAATATTTGGATGCATGGAATTCAAAAGGAATGACATAATAAGAGAGTCATTTGATATCCATTTATCATGTAAAACACCTGCGGTAGTGGGTTTGATAGTGGTGCCCGTAATGTATCCAACTAGTCCTTTTCCAGCAATAGTCAGGTAAGCAGATCGAGACCAGATCAAGTAATTTGTGCCGTCAAATTTTACCGAAAGAGAATGAAGAGTGGGAAAATATTCTGATCCAGTGGGAGCAATAGTACCATCGATAGTGGCCATGTTGAAAAAATTGTCTGCAATTCTTTAGTCTTCACCTTTTGAAAAAAAACTAAAACGTCACAGAATGCAATAGCCAAACAATGATATGATCAAATCTCCTTTTTCCCTTTTTTTCCCTCTTTCCCCCTCCCCCTCTCTCTCTCTCTCTCTCTCTCTCTCTCTCTCTCTCTATCAAAATAGTAGATTAGAAGAAATAATAATAATAATATGGTTCAGCCAAATATGTAATGGTTTGGTTTGGTTTGGTAAATTTGGTTTGGGAATTTGGAAAAAAACCAAATCTGGTTTGGCCAAAGAGAATTAGGGAACAAATTATGGCTCAATGGGTTTTTTGAAGGGCCAGCTTAACAAGGGAGACGGGATATAGAAAGGGTTACCTGGTTCGATGGTAGAGGTTGTGATCAGAATCGGAAGCAAAGGTGAAGGCAATGTTGGCTTCTCTTTCTTCTCTTCTTCTTTCCTTTTCTTCTTGGTCGAGCCCATTGTAGTGCAGAGAAAGAAATTGGTTGCGATGGATTTGTGAGGGTTTGCGATCGATGCAAACTCTAGCGGGTCCGATTTGTACGTTAAAACACCTTGGTGACCGGGATAAGCGAGAGACATGATTGAGGTAAGAGAGAAAGATTGAAGAGAAAAAGAGTTGGAGAAGAAGATGTTACATGCACTTACACAAGTTGAGGTAACCCGATCACAGTGATTGTCTATTATTTTCGCAGATGTTTGTGATGAAGAATCTAGCCCATGTGATTCTGGAACTCGAATTATTGGTTTACATTGTGACCAGCAAGTTGGAGTTGTGGTTCGGTTCTTCTCTTCTTCTTTCCCTTTTTTTCATGATTCTAAATCGTAAGAAGCAAACCCTAGGTTGGGTTGTAGTTCTTCTTCTCTTCTTCTTTCCCTTTTTTTTCTTCGTTGCGATCTTCGAGGTGGAATTGAAACAATAGTGCAGCGGTGCGATGGGTTTGAAAAGGAAAAAAATTCTGCCAAACGATGGTTGCAGAATTAGGTTATAGAAGAACAAGAAAAACTTGCGAAGGGTTTTGGAGAAAAAAGGTAATCTGCTTTGGGTTTATGGGTTTGAAGAAATAGAAAAAATAAAAGAATTACATATCCAACCTAAAACTCTACCATCACATGGTAAGACCCATTGGTCCCACCTCTAAATTATTTTATTATATTAAGAAATAAATCCCACATATATTTTGTGGGACCCAATATTTGAAAAAAATGTAAATTATTGATAATGATTTTTTTTCCCAACAAAATTTAGGTAAATTAAAGACAAAATATAGGTAAATTAAATAAACAATACAAAAAAAAAAATATACACATGACTTTAACCCAAAAAAGTTTGACGCAAACAAAAATTTTCTTTGGTAGGAAATGTAAACTAATTTTTTTTTTTAGGTAAGAGAAGCGAACCAAATCATTGATGACTACCCCTAGAACTTCTTCATCCCATGGCAGTTTCTATTGGGCTTTGGAGGGTAGACTCCTCTAAACATGCTTGATTTAATGGCATACTTTACCTTGGCATTAGGGTGTTCTTGCATCAATTTCCGTGCATGCCAAAATTGTATTTTTAAGCTTTTTTGGGTTGGCTTTCTGTCTCCTCCCAAAATCAATTATAGTGTTTAGGTCATCTCCTACCTCATCAATGTTCATAGGTTCAATTTTTGAACTCTCGGTCTCTATTCAATTGATCCGAAGTTGTCTTCTACTAGCACTCTAGGTCCTTGTACCTGCAATGATGGGTTATCGGATCAAGATTTTACAGGTTCTTCCTACCTAGAACTCTACCATCACATGGTAATATTGTAGTGGCATGGTACATACACCGAATGGAAGTTGGATTTAGTACTTGGAATTGCGTGGAATCATTCTAGTTGTCAAGTTGGTAATGTGTTAGGTACAAAACTGGATCTTGACCCGCTTCCCAACTAGCAACCTCCCTTGCAACACCATTGATCATTAAGACCTTGCCATTAGGAAGCAAAATCATGTCTCTTATAACTTTGTATGGAATTATGATGCCCTTACTATTAATTTCCGTCAGTTAACCAATGACATGGCGTCTTTGCATTTTCGAAAATCCCAAAATAACCCTTAAGGTCTATTACTATTTATTCATCTCATCAGATTTGTTTCTTTGAAATTCAAAATGACAAGAATATGATGGCAAAGAAATGATGTTTCATACCATTTTTCTAAATGAAGTTAATTTCATCTTTTGGCTTTTAGTTCTAATGAAGGCAAAATAGGCATTACATATCCAACCTAAACACCCTCTTAACACCATTAGAAGTGAGGGGGCAATAAGAATGTCATAAAAAGTAAGGTTCTAATTCTATCAGTAATTAAGCTACAGTATAAGGGGCAATAATAATTATCTTTTTTTCAGTTTTTTGTATTTTAAATATTAAAGTATGATTTAGTGTATCGACTTTAAATATATATTTTTTCCTTATTTCATATATGTATTAATGGCATCTTTTGTCATAAAAAATAGTTGTTAAGAACATATATAAATTATCAAACGCCAACTTGTTCTATAGTTGCTTTCAAACATTCTGGGCAGAGATTTTATCAAACAGCCAAAACAGTACTCAAGAGCACCATACTTTGAAGAAAACGTAGGATACATACAGTTCTGGGAAAGAATGTTCTTAGGAAAGACCGTTACCAAACGTATACTAAGAGGCTGGAAGTATATTGAATTGGTAAGCATGAGAAAGAGTGGTTACACTCTTAAGGACATCTGGGTTCATCAGCAACTGAAACTATGTATAAAGGAAGGAAAAATATCTGAGTTGACATTACTAACTAGGAAGCAGAGAAGCGAAAACAATTCACAAACTTAAAGTACATTCTCCTAGTAGCTGTCAAATTGAACCTGATACATGGTGGGTAAATCACTGGATGTGAACCCATACCCCTTCACTGGGTATGTCTTGATGGACCACGTAGAGAAGATAATAACCAGGAGGAGCCAAGAAAGCTGAATTTGGAGCCCAAACGGCCATGGCGTATGAGGTTTTCGACACGGGCAACACATGCCCAATATTCAAGATCAACACCCTCTGGTTCATGGAGAAGGAGTGTGTTGTGAAAGATGGAGACACCATCGTCACCTGTACCCTCTTCCAATCCACCTTGCCTTCACTTGATACCGAGAACCGTATCACCAAATGTTGCCCATACCTTAGATTGGTATATGATACCGGTGCAGTGATTGTCGGCCTAATTTTGGCATATTCCAAATCCAAATAAGGAGGTGAGAATGCCTCCAAGCTCAATTCCGTCGGATAAAGAATGCGGGTGAACTGGTCGTACTGGTGAGGATTGCTTCCTCCTACTAGAACTCTACCATCACGTAGTAATAATGCAGTGGAATGGTACATACGTGGAATGGTAGTTGGGTTTAATACTTGGAACCGAGTGGAACGATTAGGGTTATTGGGTTGGTAAAGAACTGGGTGGAAAACTGGATCTCTACCCAATTCCCAACCGGCGGCCCCCCTTGCAGCACCATTGATGATCAAGAGTTGGCCATTGGGTAGCAAAATCATGTCTCCCATCACTCTAGCAAGGGGCATTATCTCTATAGTCCATTTCGGATTCGGGTCAGAAATTTTGATCCTTCCACATGTGTTAAGTGCTGCAATGAACTTCCCAGAGTTGGCTTGCTGGAAAGCTCCTCGTGGAGCTCCACCACAGATGAGAACCTCAACATTTATTCCTGAGTTGCTAAGCTTTAGTGGGAGCAGAACTGAGGAACCTGTACTTGGGTAATTCCGAGCATTCCCGTCCGGAAGTTGTGGAAATCTTTTTACGACGGAATTAGTTTTGTAGTTGAACAAGATGGATTGATCATTGGCGAAGATGAACAAGTTGCCATCAACATTGAGGTGAACAAAAGGGTAGAGATTGTCTTCATATGCATCACTAGTTTGTGACAAGAATGGCAAGAAGAAGACCCGATTAGTGGCTGCGGATTTTGGGTAGAACTCATAATTGAACTCTTGACGACCACCGATTACAATGATCCGTCCATCAGGTAGAATGTGATTGGTGGCATACCAGCGTTTAACATTCAGTCCATTAGAAATCTCTTGCCAGTCACAAGCACCACAGGGCTGAAACCTCCTTATGACACGTTCGCCGTCGTTGGATCCACCTGTTTGGACTAGGACACCGTCAGCCGTGACGGCGCCGGAGGAGCACCAAGTATTGGTTTTCACCATCAGAGCTCGTATGGAATTATCAAGCACGTTGTACTCAACAGAGTGAGCAGTGCAATCGTGCTTGAGGGCTTTATCGTTTGGGTCATTGCGGCATTTCCCGTTGGGCAAGGAGATATTAGAAGGGCCGAAGTCGGTTCGATCGAAGATGATAACTCGATCGTTCTTGAGCAACTGCATGTGCATGGCTGAAATTCCTATACTTTTATGGAGAAGGTTCCATCGGCCTCGTGGATTTGCTGATACCAATGGAATTGAATTTTTAATATTGACTAGTAGGAAGAAAATGAAGAAGGAACTGAGAAGCCTAGGAAAAAGAAGAGTCATGATCGATTCTGGGTTCTTGCTCTCGCAGGTTGGTTTTGCTTTATTGTCTGTGGCCTGTGCATGGGTTGGCCCAGTTTAAATACTATGTATCCCGATCACCACCGTAGCATCTGCAAAGTGTCCTCGAACCGACACGGCAGATACAACATTTGTAAACACCTGACGAACGATGAAACCCAAACCACCATGGCCATTTTCCACGTAAATGCTTGAATTAGAAAGGACAACAGAAATTATTCGCGTGCTCCCCAAGAACGTCCAAACCAGCCCCTACTTCTACATTTCTCTTTGGATAAAGACGTGACTATTGAGCAGAACTGTCGTGATGTACTCCAAATGGGCCACAGTTGCATCACGGATCACCTCAAGGGAAGTGGCTTGAGAGCTAATGAACAAGAAGTTGCAGATCGGATGAAGAAACTCTGAGGCCATGCGTCTGGAAATGGCTTGTCCAACTGTGAATAAAGTCTGAAACATGTGAAGCCTCCGAGCATTCCAGCCGAAGATATATCTGTTATGGTCTCCGGCCGGTTCTCCACATCGAGCAACAGCGTATCCACCCAGGCATTCTCCAATTCAACGCAAAACCAGCGGCATGAGCACCTGCAGAGCAAAGTCACAAGGTACAATTTCTTTGATGTTTTAATTGATCAACTCAGCAATCTGCAGTGTTAGGACCCTCTTAATTGATTTGAAGCAGGTGATTTGAGCTCCAATATATTACTTGCTGCCGGGATATGTCTCTTGTAATAGGCAAAGAATGCTTTTGGAATTGTACGTGGTCTTCAAGGAGCTCAGTTTCGTGGGAGTACATGCGGACTTTGCTTGGGTGCTGTGTAACATCGTATAACTTATAAAACTTGCGGTTGAGACAATCTTGATCACTTGTTTCACAGTTAAAACTTTAACCAAAAAAATTTACTTACACAAAATGAGGCGAAACAGAATGGTCAAGATTTTGTCTCAATCACAAGTTCAAGTGAGGACCACACAATAACGACATCATATCTCCACAGCTTTGCAGGTTTGGTTGAGGTACTAGCAAGAAGGGAGACTTCCCAGGAGAGTGAGATGAGCAACTTCTTTTCATGGGATTGAGTGAGTTCGAGCAAGTTCTCTTTTTCGTGGGAGAAAGTTTGAGAAGTAGGGGAATGAAACTTTGAGTTTTAAAATAGGAAGTTCTGTTTTGATGTCAAAATGACGAAATGCCTCCATTGAATGACAATATTTCCCTGCATTTTTCAATTGAGGCATTTTCTTTTCTGATAAGATTATCAAAGTGGGCTCAAAACTGACGCTGATTTTGATTTATATTTTTCCGTGAGTCACTGAAGGATGTTCTTGAGTCTTGACAAAGGCCTGCATTGCCTACATGTTGAGATAAACAACAACAATGGTGGTGCTGTATCTAGTGCATGGAAGGGGTTCGGTACCGTGGGATGGTAAGATTATTTTAGGCGTTGTATCCCAACTTATTTTAGTCGGTTCGATTGAAGATGATAACTCGATCGTTCTTGAGCAACTGCATTTGCATGGCTGAAATTCCAATGCTTTCATGGAGAAGCTTACATCGGCCTCGTGGATTTGCTGATAGGAATGGAATTGAGTTGTTAATATTGATTAGTTGGAAGAAAAAGAAGAAGGAACTGAGAAGCCTAGGAGAAAGAAGAGCCCATGATCGATTCTGATTTCTTGCTCTATCGCAGGTTGGATTGCTTTACTGTGTGTGGAATGTGTATGGGTTGGCCCAGTATAAGTGCTATGTAGCCTTGATCACCACCTCGCATCCGCAAAGCGTCCTGCAACCGACGCAGCAGCTACAACATTTGTAAAAACCTGACGAACGGGATGAAGCCGAAACCACTATGGCCATTTTCCACGTAAATGCTTTGCATTAGAAAGGACAACATAAATTATTATTCGCACATTCTCCCAAGAACGTCCAAACCAGCCCCTACTTACCCATTAGCCTACAATAGTCTCTTGGGATAAAGACGTGACTAGTAAGCGAGTAGGTCCAGCAGAACTGTCGTGATGTACTCCAAATGGGCTAGAGTTGCATCACGGATCCCCTCAAGCGGAGTGGCTTGAGAGCTACTGAACACGAAGTTGCAGATCAAGTGAAGAAACTCTACGGCCATGTCTATTGTTCATCTGGAAATGCCTCGTCCAACTATGAATAAGCCTAAAACATGTGAAGTAGTTCTGAGCATTCTAGTAGAATATATTGTTGGGTTGTGGGTTTAATTTATACTGATCCTTTGTTTAGACTCATATTGTTATTTAATCATGGGTATTACTGACCTTTATCATTGTGTGATTGGTTAAAAGTTAGAGTTTTACATTATAAATAGCTTATTGGATCTCCGTAGCCGTCACACGTAATATTTGGATTTGAACTTGTTTCCACACACTCTCAAGAGAAGGATTCTAAAAAGTGAAAAGCTTCGGAATATTCAAGGAGGTCAATCTCCAACAAGAACAAACTACATGTATTTATTCATCTATGCTTCGGTTGATTATATTCATAATACATGTTTTAATTATTATAGAAATAATGTAAATCATATTGGCATCCAACAATTGGCATCACAGCCATTTTCTATAATAAACAAGGTTGTGAATTATTAATTTTATCGTTTGATTAGCTAGGTGTTGTGTTTATTTTATTTGGATTGAATCCAAGGGAAGATCCATGGTTTATCATCTATTGATTTGATTTATTATGGGATCCAAATGGGAGGATTATAATAATATGCATGAATTGTTAATCCATAATTTATTTATTTTTATTATGTTTCTTTGATCTTTTATAAAATTTTATGATATGGGATGATGAGATCTTGATTCTTTTGGGCTTTTTTTTTGTTCAATTTTGTAGAAAATGGATCTCTTTTCGTCAAGACGGAGTGGCGAATGTCCGTCTAGGTTTTGTGCAAAAAAAAAAACTTGTATATTATTTACATTGTATGTGCATATATATATATATATATATATATATATATATATATATATATATATATATATATATTTTTCATTTGAAAGAATCCCACTATAAATTACTACAAATAAAATTACATAATGTTATGACAAAATTATAGGGAATACACCAAAGTAGTAGAATATAATTCTTATCCTGATATTTTGTAATCCAAAATATATATAATTACTGCAGTAGATTGATGGTGTTCACCCAAATGTGTCATTATCAAAGTATGATAATGCACATGTTTTAAAAGAATATGATGACTTAGAAATACCATTAACCCAAAGGTGATGACACCTTTAAAATCATATATCCAGTGGAAATTGCAAATTGTAAGAGGACTAATGTATTTTTAACCCAAAGGTTGAAATGTAGTAATAGTCGATAATTCTTACTAGCATGATGGTAATTTTTCTTTTTTGGGAATGTATATTTTTGTCATTATTATTAAATGCATGCCTAATATTGATAATTTATATATACCATTTATAGTACCATTAAGATGGTCTTCCGTTTTCTCCGATATCCCAAAACTCAACGGAGATAATTTCAAAAGGTGGGAAGAGGATTTGGAAGTCTATTTGTGCTTAAGAGAATGTGATATATGCCTCACAGACCCTACGCCTATTCAAACTTAAAATCCCACTCCAGCACAGAAAAACGAACTGAACATTTGGAATAAGGCAAATAAAAAAGCACTAACAGTAATGAAGTCAGCTATCCCAGAAAACACTAGGAACAATGTAGGGCAAAATGAAACTACCAAAGAATATCTAGAGGCCATCAATGCCAAGTTTGACTCTTCCAAAAAAGCTCAGTCAGGAAATTTGATTTCTACTCTCACCAGTACCAAGTTCACTGGGGAAGGTAATGTTAGAGATCATATTCTAGGTTTAATATCTTTAGGCAATCAGATCAAGGGCCTAGGTATAAATTTCGATGATGAATTTCTGGTGAACATCATCTCAGATTCTCTCCCTCAACCTTATAGTAATCTAAAATCCACCTATAATGTCCTGTCTGATCACAAATGGAGCTTGGATCAAGTGGTTACTATAGTAGCTCAAGAGTAGAATAACCTTAATAGGAACAAGGTAGAGACTGTCAATCTTGTCTACAAGAAGGATTTTTCCACTAAGACCAACAAGAAGTTCTTCAATCCAAAGGCAAAAGATTTCAAGAAAGGAAAGGATTTCAAAAAAGGGAAGGATTTTAAGGGAATGAAATTCCAAAAAAAGGATATTGATCAGTTCATCTGTCACTGGTGTAAGAAACAAGGTCATTTCAAGAAGGATTGTTTCAAGAGGAAGGCTTATCTAGAGAAGGGAAAATCTTATATGAACTTTTACTAGTCTGTTTCGAATCTTGTTTATATTAATAGCAACCGATTCCATCCAATATCTCTCCCTTGAAACTGACTCCTCTATTTTGTGGTTGTTGTTTCCTCCATTCTTGCCCCTCAAGCCTCTCTCGTTCACTCTGGTTCTTTATGCTTTTTTGACTTTGTAGTTCAGTTTATTGCTTATTGCTCTGATTTTGGAGAGGAATTTGTAGAGATTTTCTTCACTCCATCAATCCTAATTTCTTGATTAATAATGATCATTGTTATATGACAATTCCGGTTGACTTCATGAAAATACCATTTCCTAACCACTTATGATGCACTATATGCGATCGGATATGGTAAATATTTCAAAGAAGGTCGTTCTTACTTCTCACAGTAATCATCTTGGTACTATGTAAGGTTTTCCATTTTCAAATTCATACTCTGTTTCTTCTATTCCTGGTGGAATAGCTTGAATGCTACAAAGAGATCTACAGAGTTTTAAAGCCAGGTCAATGTTTTGCTGCTTTGTGTTGTGGTTGACTATTTTTTTTTTTTTTATCTGAACAACCTAGAACACCAGATAATCAAAGTGACGTACTGAAAGATACACAGTTAGCTGCATTTGTTTCTTATCAATTTGCATGCTTAATTATGCTAACATATGTTTATTGATATAGGAAGGAATTGCAGTTGGTAATGGCCTTGTAGGCATGTGGTCAACAAGGCAATGCCTTGAAGCACTCAAACTTGCCGGATTTCAGCGACTACCACCAGTCGATTTGCCATTAATTAGCATTTTCATCTAAAGTTGAATAAGGTAGATGATTTGACTGATGTATGGCCTTTCCAAACCAAAAGATTGTGTGGGAGAAGGATCTTATCGAGGATTGACCTCTTCCTGGGTATTTACCATTGAATACAAGTCACCTTTCACTTAGTAGCATCCGGTTAATAGCTCCGGCATGTTTCATCACAAATATCATGGTAAGATATTTTCAGTTTCTCTTGTTTGTGATGTGATGTTCCTTGTAAAAAGCTTCAACAAATGTGTTTGTGAATGGAGCATGTATATCCTTCTCCACTGGATACGTGAGGTTCTTTTTTTGTTCTTGACTTCAAATTCAATAAACCTCCCGTCTACAGGTCAAGACCTTGGAATTTGAAGGCCCTTCTCCTAAATGAATCTAAAAAATTCAACTCCTATTACAAGAAATTAGGGAGTGGATTCTTCAAGATGGAAGGTGAGACGAATTTTTACAACAAATAAATGTCTGACATTTTTAAGACCAAGATATCCAGAACTCTTCACTAAGAATATTAAAAACAAGAAAATTATCAATGAACTCAAATTTCTTTTCATTTATTTTCTAATAAAGATGACCAATCTATGCCAACATTCTCACACACGAAACTGGATCATGCATGATAGGGATTTGCACACCTCTGTACTTCTTCTTGACACAGAAACCTCATTCAAGAAATTGGAATTTTGCAGTCCAGTAGGTGCTATGTAAGTTGGTTGATTGATTCTTTTGAGTAAACATCCTCTATTGTGCACAGCTATGTACATATATACCAAATAAAAGGCTGAGAAAACAAAGGAACTAAAAGGCTATTTTGGACTTTTCAAATTTAAACTTAAGCTTTGAATCTTAGCCTTTTATTTGGTACAAAGAGTGTAGTGTTGTGCACAGCATAGCAGAGGATTCCCCCCCCCCATAAAGTGAGCAGTAACAACCATTCCTACATAAAACACCCACCCCCTCAAAAAAAGAAAAAAAAAAAAAAAAAAGAAAAAGAAAAGAGAACAGTAAATCAATATGTGGCATTAATAATGAAAAGAAAAAAATAAGTGAAAGGAAACATTAGAGACAAGTCTATACTGGTATTCAATATAAGTGTTTTTGTTTGCTCATAAATGAGCTGAAAGGCAACTTAAGTGTAACTCGTTTTTATATGTATATATGGTTGTATCGTTCATAGATTTGCTGCAATGGGTTGAAACATTGGATACAGTTGTTCTACCTCTTTACTACTAACGTTGTGGCATGCATTTAGCAGTTAATTAAGTATTGAAAATTTTCTTCCAATACTTCCTCAAAACAATGTAAGTGTCACACCCCACCCGCCGGTATTGATTACGCCCGACAACCTGTGAGTACGATCCGTCACAGGATCCACGGTCTTACCACCAATAATAATAAATGCAAGAAATAGAAAATCAAGAGCAAGAGCAAGTTCAACTAATTAATCAAAAAGGATTACAGGAGTCCAAAATACTCCAAGAATGAATCAAAGGAAAGAATCAAATCAAATCAAAGTAATCAAGTTTCAAAAACTATCGAGTTCAACAGAAGCAATAAAATAAACTAAATCAATTTCTTTCCAGTAGCTTTCTCTAAAGGCAAAGACTACTCTTCTAAAACAGCAAGAAAGGGGGTTCTCCAGTTCTTCTCTAAAGACTTCTCAAAATGCCTAACAATCTGCCTTTTTCTACCGTCAATGGGTGTTGTAAGCGCACTCCAAGCATCTGTAAGAGGTTTCGTGGAATACATCTCCGTCTCCCACTGATGGTACCACATTTTCTTCATAGAGGTTGTTCCACTCACACAAAACTTCTCCTGATTCCGTTGCACTACCATCTATACAATATAGTTTAACATACAAAGAAAGGAGTGAGTTCTGACGAACTCAGTAAGTATAACACATTTCTCATACATATGACAACATATCCAGGTAAGCATATACGAAATGAATGATATGCAAGTATATGAATGCTACCTAGATCTAATTATGCAAGTCTCTAGACGGTTGACATGCTTTAAGATATAAAACCAGCCCTCCTCTGGGTAGGTCTTGTCACTCTGATCCCTCATGGACTGATTATCTCTGTTGGTGTGAAACCCGGCCCTAACCTTAGCTCAAATACTCTATTGTCTGTAGGTCCGAAGACCCGAAGTAGAAGTGAAAGTCAACTATGGGCCATATCAGTAGAAGATATAGTGTTCGACTCCGAACCTATGGAGGTTGAAGATGATGCCCCATATTTGAAAATAGTGTTGGATCTAGAAAAGAGACTACGCCTTGATGAAGAGAAGATTGGTTGATGAACTTAGAGCTTGGTGGGATATGATTTGAAGCCATTTTTCCATGCTAGGTAAGTTATAGTTCATGTTTATAAAGTTTCGTTTGATTCCGAGTAGTGGAAGACCCTCAAATCCCTGACTTTGGCTTTGCTGATAGCCTGGGTCGACTGCTTGGGTCGATTGGGCCAGTCTACCCAGCCAATCGACCCAGAGATGCTAAACTCGAACAGAATCTTCTGTTTAGGTTATATTGCTATATATACTTCATGACTTCGTGATTTTAGTATCCCTAGCCTCCAAAACACTTAGAGAACGAAGGGAACTCATCTCCAAGCCTCCAAAAGTGTTGAAGAAGACCTAACCTTGCAAACTTGCAAGTGCTCTCTCTTGTTCTTCAATCAAAGGTTAGTATTCAATCTATTGTGTTATTGATTCATTCTTTCTATGATCACTCTCTTCTTTGAAATGAGATTACGATGAAGATGCTGCAACTTTGTAGTCATATCTTTACAATCTCTTTTCATTCTCTTATGCCATGATCATCTTATTCATTCTCAATATGATTTCTTCTTAAACTATGATCATATTCTTATTTTGATTTATTCTAGTATTGTAGATGCCTCTCCATGATTATTCATATCTCTGATTTACTTTGTTCTTGTACTAGAATGAGATCTCATCATCTCTAGTTCATCTCTTTCATCCATAGCATGTTTCCAATGAAAACCATGATTTTTACCAAAATAGAAAGTATGATTTCAAATTAGTAAGTAATGGTTTTAATCATTGTTTGATGTTTAAATTATGCTTTTTAGTCTTAGACTACTGTGGTAGACATTCTCTCCAAGTTTCGTAGCATTTCAGATTGTATAGCATAGGTTTCGGATCAAAATACTAATTTTGGATTCGGATTACTCTCTGGGCAGACTGCATGGGTCGACTGAACCAGTCGACCCAACCAATCAACCCGCATTGACCGAATTGGATTTCTTCGTCCGTTTCGATTCGATTGATGCTTATTCTTTTAGGACTACTTCCTAATAATTGTGTGATACTATTCTAGGGTTTATTTGCTAACTTTGGATTCATCTTCTTGTTCGTCTGGAATATATTTGAATCTATTTAAGGTAAGGACATTTGTTACCATACTAACATAGATTGCATAGATTTAGTTTCTAATTTGGGAACTACTTAGATTTGTTACTGTTATGTTAGTTTCTATTATGATATGAATGTTGTAAGTACAGTAGGATCTTATTTCCTTATTTACTTTATGTACTTATTCATGTATGTTTCTTATTTATTTAATCTTGTCTTATTATACTCTTCTATTTGATGAGATATCTGTCGTGGATGATATGACTGAATTATGATTGTGATTGTCTAGGTATGATTTGGGATTGAGGAATGTCCTTTTGACATTTCTGTCCTTGGACATCACTGGGGATAGTATGAGATATTTTCAATGTTGCCCTTTGACGCTTTCCCGGGTTATTGGTTGTCATACCTTTTTTTTTTTTTTTTTGGTAAATATTGGTTGTCATACCTAGGACTTGTCTAGCAGTGTTTGGCTAGGATATTCCTTGTTATATCAAACCCGATTCGGAAGGGTATTGAGACCGAACGACCCGTGGTAGCAATGGGGATTCATGGGCGCTTAAGACTGGTAACCAACCCGTGACGGGACATGAATCACATTGTGGGGGCCATTTATGGGTAGGGTTGCATATGGATAGACTTGGGCTCATGGGCGTTCAAGACCGGTAACCAACCCGTGAGAGGACATGAGAGCTTCCCGTTTACTATATGTGGATGACCTATAGGGTTTATGAGTTCGTAGTCTGGGACTATGCTGACTCTAATGGAAATGATACCGGAAAGGATCGCCCAGGGCGAGGAATGGACGTATCTGGACCTAAGTTGATATGACTAAGTAGAAGACTTGCATTGGGCTAGGCTTTACCCTAACATGCGCCAATACTTAGACCAATGGTGATGTAAGAGAGAGGTGACCTAAACCCCTAACAAAGGAATGTCCAAGAGGGATGCAAGACCCAACTACCACCGGCAGACCCAAGATGCCAAGATGGCTGAGGGGGAGTGATTGTCCTTCTTAAAGAAGTATGGTGCTATGACTTAAAGCATGTCTGCCTATAGAGACCAGCATATATAGAGTTAGACTCATACTTGCATTGTCTGTCTATATCATATCACATTATGTTTTGTTTATGTTATCATGTTATTTATGCTATTATGGAATAACTTGCCTTACTAGGTTTCTTTTGAAACTCACTCCTTTTGTACAACATCTCTTGTTAGACTATTCTACAGGCATTGATGATTATGAAGGCCAATATGAGGAAGCGCAAGATGAAGAAGCGTACAACACACAAGGTGTTGGCAACTATGAAGATTATGTTGAGGATTCCTCGAGTGGTTTTACTTGTTACCAAGATTAGCCCTACTGTGGAGTGGAAACGTCTAAGCGTGATTGATGAAGTCTATGTTTATGAAGACGTTCTTTACAAAGTAGAATAGACTCTAGTTTAGTTTGATTTTATCTTTCTTCTTATCTTTAGAACCAGTTGTAATTTCAATTGACTTTCGATCTACATTCCGTGTTACTCGTGGAGTGAGATTCCGCCTCACTCTACATTTTGATTATATATATCTTTTGGTATCATTTCCGCACTCTGATGATTATTTCGTTACTTTACTTTGATTCATTTAAATAATATTGTTAACCTTGATTTAGTATTGTTCTTGATTATATTATTGTGAATGTGGGAGGTTGATTTACTCGATCTTGGATCTTGTGGACTGTGGATCACACACTCGGGTATGCCAGATAGGGTACCGGCTGGGTGGATGTGACAGTTGGGATCCCAGGTAAAGGGGTTCAGTCCTCATCAATCAACCATGGCTGGGGTTTAGGTCAACACTCTCTTACCACGACCATTGGCATGAGTACTGGCGCATGTCGGGGTTTCTAATCCAATACAAGGTCATACAATAACATAGTACATGATGTCCAAATACTTCCCCTATGGCACCAACCAACTCGATTCCGTATCCTTCTCTACCTAGGAATGAGAACCCTCACGGACTAGCTACCACTGTTGAACTCCATTTCCTAACCCTATGGGCATCCACATATTGTTGGGGGGGATGCTCTCATGACCCCCCAGAACTCTCGACTGCTCCTTCGATGTCCATGAGCCCAAACCCTAACATATGCAACCCTACCATTGTATGATCAATAGTGGACCACTGAATGTCCGTACGGATTGGTTACCACTGTAGGATGAAACAGAGTCACGTCACTATTATCACGGGTCATTCGGCTTCAATTCCCCTACCGAAAGGGTAGTAGCATGTAAGAGTACCTAGCCATGCAATCTAGACTCCCTATGTATGTCATCCAGCAATCATGATAGTGCTGGTGGCATCAGTGAGCATGGAACGCAATTATAATTCCGCGATATTTCGCCGGAAATTCGGTGATTTCGGTCCTTACCGAATCGAAACACATGGCCGAAACGAGATTGGCAAGATATCGCCGACTTCTCGGCGATATCTGCCAATTTATCGCCCGACTGGCGATAGTTCGGCGAAATCTGAGAAAATCTCGCCAAAATTGCTCCTCGTCGGTTCGTCCGTCACCGCAAAGCAAATCCGATGTTGCCTGCAACTTCTCGTTTCCTACTTGAATATATGCAATACACCACGGTTGCCTACTTGCCAAGCCTTAGTCAATATAAAGGTGCCACCACCACCGGATGCAGCTTCGCCGCTGCCCTTTGAAGGTGAACGTGCAGGTGCAGTTATGGGAGTGCTTATTTGAGTCTACCGTCTTCCCTCCGCCACTCATAGATCCCGCTTTGTGTCACCGACTCACCGCCTGCATCGTCAATGATAAAATCGCCGGAGAAGAAAGGCTGAAGCATCGAACCCAGTTGCAGGATGAAGTGACGAATACTGCACATATTTGGAATTGGGAGTGGGAGTGGGTTTTTAACTTTTTTATGGGAAACCGTGAAACTTTGTTTTGTCTTTACTTGAATACATCAAACAGGGATTATCAAACAGCTGTTGTTGTAATTTTTAAAGTTTTCATGACACATCAGAAAGCACACTGCACAACACACATATACATATTTGAAATAATTAATGACAATTGACAAAAGCTGGAAAACACGGTAAATGAAAATTGCATTGAAACGTGGGAAGTTAATTGATTTCGACAACATCCGAAACACCGAACTACACCGAACTTTCGTTCCTTGTCAGTGAGCATGTGTCCCATACCACAACCCTCTGATATCCCAACCAATGGATACCCAATTGGATACCCTTCCATCACAACTACATCACATTGTCCACCATCATAATATAATCATTCATTCTATATCATAAAGTGATAAAGTATACAAACAACATCATTTACAACATACATTCAACTATAATTCAAAGACTTTTCCAACTACAATAAGTTATATGATCAATGAATAGTATAAGAAAGATACAATTTATCATATAGCATGTCATTACATATAAATAAGATAGTGTGTCCTTACCTATAATTATGTACAAGCTTACTAGAATGTAATTAAACTTCACCCACAACACTTCCAGTTAATACAAAGGGATACCTAAACATAAGGTTGCAAAAAACATTGAAGACATGAGCCAAGTCAGAGCAAGACAAACTTCACAGAGTTACTGTGACCCAGCCGGTCGCTTGGGGCGGTTGGTTGGGTCAAGCGACCACCCCTGTTACAGACAGTCTACAAGTCGGAAATTCTGGTTTTTTATCTCTCAATTTTAATCCGATTTTGGGAAGATTTAAATCCGAATTTTGTCCTTGAGAAGTCTTCAACACAAGCACGAAGCAGCAATCCTAAAATTCTAAAGATTCATAATTCAACTCGTCTCCTTTGATTAGATCAATCCTTTATTCAACTGCAAGGATCCGTTTTCGGATAGGATCTTCTCAAAATCATTGATAGGGACAATAATCAATACAATTTAGCCACCACCAACAAAAGGGGAATAGATCTACACAGTTCCAAAAGATGAGGGAAGAGAATGGAGTGAGTGAAGATCACTAGCTTACCTCTTCAAGATTCGCAAAACAGACAAAGGATTGATTCTACTTCGTAATCCACACTTCTCTCACCTTCCACGTGTTCTTTGCCTCCTAACTGTCCACAGCAGCAATCTCGAGTAAAATGATGAGTAAAAAGTTCGGGATTTGGTATATATACGGAATAGAAGACAAATTAGGGCAAAACCATGCAAGCAGACTGCTGGAGGTCGCTAAGGCGCTTGATTGGCCAATCAACCGCTTTAAGCAACCGCCCCCTAGTACTTTTCAATACTTTGGTGCTTTGCTCAAGGGGTTGATCCCCAACTCAAGCCTAACCGTATACAACATCTGGGGGTGATCTTACCTTCAATTCAGGTATCTTCAAACACCTTGACTGGAAATCCACTTTCCCAGTAAGGCAAGTTCTTCATCAAGAGAATACAGATTCATGGACTCAGGATATGGATCATGGACTTCAATCCGGATACTCCACAATTTATTCCGGTTTGACCTTCGTGTTAACAACCTGTAATACGGATCCCAAGTTAGAAATACAAAGGTTGTTACAGTAAGTGTGTTATTTTTCTTCTAATCAAAATTCTAATCATGAACCAATCAGATTGCTTCATACCGTGGCTCCTCATGGGGCTGTTGATATACGGTGAATGCAACTCTAGAATTTAGTGGAATGCTTCTCATTTTTGGGTATTTGGAGCTCGTCCTTTATTTTTATTTCTTTTGCTCTAAAATCTTGTAATTGTCTAAACCACTTAAACACCATGGTGTTGTTATTTTCAGTATCTTTGAGATTCATAAATTTAAAGACCTCTTGGTGTTAGGTTACTAGAGATACATTAATTAGATTAATGATGCATTCCCTTGAAATGCACGATTATATACATCATTCTTTAACTCTTGACACTAAAACCTTTTTCTTTTCCTTTGTTGGATTAAAACATTTGTATTACAATATATGTAAATGTTCTTCAAGAGATGTTGAGCATACACATTTGGCTTTTGACTTGTAAGTGTATACTAGAGTTTGTTATGCATGGAATCATACATAAATTTTGATATAGCCATCAAGCCTAAGCTTTGGGAACTTTGACGCTGTGAAGCGATTCTTCTTAGTTGGCTACACAAACACTCCACAAAGGAGTTTGTTAGGTAGGCAACAAATCTTGTATGGGTTCTATAGAGGTATCTCAGATAGGAGTGTAGATATGTTTATCGTACATCGTCATGTATTGGATCAAATGACATCTTGTAAGCTATAGTATATATACCCATGATGTATTTGCTTCTTCCCTCTTTTGTTTTACTTTTTACTTTCAGTTTTGGCAGCATTGAACTTGCTACGAAGTAGGTTGATCTACCTTTCTTCCCTAAACATCAAACCCTAATAACTTTGAATCTATCCCTTAGACTTAGAGTCCCACCTCCTTCCATCAAACATAGTAGCACCATCTTTCCTTCACTCAACTTTATTGGCTTTATTGATGAGGTTATCATCATTTTTTGGATGAATTCATCATCATTTCATTATGCATTCAATTTGTACGTAAGGAACTACTGTTTCTTATGTATACTTAATCTTTTGATGAAATATTGGAACTGATTGTGACTTGTAAAGCTGATCAATATATGGGTAGCTAAAATCTCAATGATCACTATTGAAATTGCTGGAGATTTGTTTGTTACTGCTTCAGGTTGTCAAGGAAATTGGTCATAAGATTGTTGCTCCAACTTTCATTTGGGGTTTTGAGCAAGTGTTGAAAATGAATATTTTTTATTGTACAAAAGATAAGGAAGCAAATGTTCACTGGTGTACGGGTGATCTCTAAGACTTTAGAACTCATAGTATATCAATTAATGACTTCAGAATTCATTAAAAAAAATAATGTTTAATATGATTGTTTTTTCAGTTGTTTTTTTCAAATTTACACTTACTTGAATTTTCCTTTTTCTTCTTTTAATTTTTTTTCCCATATATTTCTTTTCTTTTTCTTTTTTTCGGTAAACTTTTTCCCATATGTTTCTACTGTGCGATTTTTACTAGTATTCATAAAATGCACGTTGTTTATTTATTGATTTCAGAAATTAGTTACATCAGCAACAGAAACAAAGATAAAGGAAAAAGATCAATGTTGACATTCCTGACTAGTTTGGGTTAAAAACCGAAGAGAGAAAGACAAGCAGAGGAGAGAAAACTATTCACAAACTTAAGGCACATTCTCCTCTCACTGGATGTGAACCCATACCCCTTCACTGGGTATATCTTGATGAATCACATAGAGAAGATAAAACCCAGAAGGTGCCAAGAAAGTTGAATTCGGAGCCCAAGCAACTATGCTATATGAGGTTTTCGACACAGGCAACACACGCCCAATATTCAGGACCAACACCCTCTGGTTCATGGAGTAGGAGTGTGTTGTGAAGGATGGAGACACCAAGGTTACTTGTACTCTCTTCTTATCCACCTTTCTCATACCTGACACCTTAAACTGTATTCTTAATCGTTGCCCATACCTTAGCTTCGTATGTGAAATCGGGGCAGTGATCGTCGGCCGGATTCCGGCGTATTCCGAATCCAAATAAGGAGGTGAGAATGCCTCCAAGCTTAATTCCGTCGGATAAAGAACACCGGTGAACTCGTACCGCTCATGAGGATTGCTTCCTCCTACTACAACTCTACCATCACGTAGTAATATTGCAGTGGAGTGGTACATACGTGGAATGGTAGTAGGGTTTAGTACTTGGAACCGAGTGGACTCATTCGGGTTATCGGGTTTGTAAAGCACCGGGTAGAAAACTGGATCTCTACCCATTTCCCAACCAGCAACCCCTCTTGCAGCACCATTGATGATCAAGACTTGGCCATTGGGAAGCAAAATCATGTCTCCCATCACTCTAGCAAGGGGCATTGTTTCTATAGTCCATGTCGGATTTGGGTCAGAAATTTTGATCCTTCCACATGTCTTAAGTGCTCCAATGAACTTCCCAGAGTTAGCTTGTTGGATTGCTCCTCTTGGAGCTCCTCCACAGACGAGAACCTCAACATCCATTGCTGAGTTGCTGAGCTTTAGGGGAAGCAGAACTGAGGAACCTGTACTTGGGTAGTTCCTAGCATTGCCGTCTGGAAGTTGTGGAAAGGTTTTGACGACTGAACTAGTTTTGTAGTTAAACAAGATTGATTGGTTGTTGGCGAAGATGAACAAGTTGCCATCAACATTGAGGTGAACAAAAGGGTAGAGATTGTCTTCGTATATGTCACTGGTTTGTGATAGAAATGGCAAGGAGAAGACCTGATTAGTAGTTGGAGATTTTGGGTAGAACTCGTAATTGAACTCCTGACGACCACCAATCACGATGATCCTTCCATCAGGTAAAATGTGGTTGGTGGCGTACCAACGTTTAACATTGAGTCCATTAGGGATCTCTTGCCAGTCACAAGCATCACAGGGTTGGAACTTTCTGATAACACGTTCGCCGTCGTTGGATCCACCTGTCTGGATTAGGATGCCGTCGGCAGTGACAGCGCCAGAAGAGCACCAAGTATCAGTTTGCACCGTGAGAGCTCGTACGGAATTATTAAGTACGTTGTACTCAACAGAGTGAGCAGTGCAATCGTGCTTGAGGGCTTGATCATTTGGGTCATCACGGCATCTCCCATTGGGCAAGGAGATATTGGAATGGCCGAAGTCAGTTCGATCAAAGATGATAACTCGATCGTTGTTGAGCATCTGCATGTGCATGGCTGAAATTCCTATGCTTTTAAGGAGAAGCTTCCATTGGCCTTGTGGAGCTGCAGATGTGAATGCTATTGAATTGAGAATGGTGATAAGAACGAAGAAGAAGAAGAAGGAACTGAGAAGTGTAGGAGAAAGAAGAGCCATGAAGGGTTCTGGGTTTTTGCTCGACGGGTCGTATGTTGAATTTTCTTTGCTCTGTGTGGAATATGCATGGGTTTGTCCAGTTTAAATACTGTGTAGAGAAAACCAAACTGCAAGGAGCAGTTTTAGTTTTGTCTTTGTCATAAAATCGACAAGGAATTTGGGAGTTGGTGGCTGCTTCTTTCTCTGACTTCTATGCAAATGATTGGTTCATCACTTCTCTGCTTCTTTAATTTTTTTTCTTCTCCACGTTGTTAAATAAACAATTCTCTTTGGTAGTTGGAACTTGGAAGATAAGAATAGCATCAAGACATTGACTGCGTGAGTTGATATGCTTTCTTTCTTTAATGTATTAATTCATCCACTCAACAACAGCAGAGATATAAGTCTCTTAATTTCTACCCAAAAAAAATAGTCTCTTAATTTGAAGCAGGTAGTTTAAACTTGGACTTAGCAATGAATCTCATGTATAATGCATTAATTGCGACTAAAATCTATCCCTTTGCAACTGTCTAACTGCAAATAAATAAAACATCCATGTTGTATGCATTTTAGGAGTAAACTCAAACATCAAGAAATCAATAAGAATAAAAACAAATCAAAAGAACATTGAGATTAATGTGGTTCACATACTAACGTGGTGTAGTATAACTATAAATAAAAAAGAAAAACTTTCACTATATAGAAAGAATATTACAATGAAGATCTCTCAACTAATCACCAAAATGACATCATAAAAATCTTAAGATTAAAATCTTAGATTCACAATAACTACATTAGAAAACATTCGAACATATTCAAAAAGACTTACTTAATCGGGTAAATGGGTTGACCCTTTCACCTAAGCCCTTTGCTTCCATCGTAGATCTCAAAAATCGGGTCAATATTCAGGTAATTAAAATACATTAGCACGAATCATTTTCTATTGCCGGCTAAAAGAGCTCAATTTTGGATCAGAATAACACTCTTGAGACTTATTCAAAACCAAATCAAGTCACACCCATACAGCTATAGATTTCAAGGATTTCATTTTCCTAGTAGCAGACTTCAGGGATATCTATTGAATTCACACACCCGCACCCCCCCCCCGGGGGAGAGGAAAACCAAAAACCCCCCCCCCCCAACCGAATACAGAAGTAATTAATAAAATGTGATCGTTAATTCCAACAGAATAAACTCCAAACGCAAAATAATAAACCCACCCAAGTCAATTTTTAAAGCTTTGTATTCTTCTTTTTTGATAAACAAAGCTTTGTGTTCAACATTAGGATGTTAATTAATCTCCTAATGAAATATTATTATTTGATTATTAATTGTTTGGTATACGTGCATGCACAACACTTTCAATCGTTTTTTCTTTCAATATCTCTTCAAATTAATTAACTTACTAATCGTTTGTATTGTATGGTAAGCACTATATGTAAAACATTCTCCACCTACCTGACTAATTATTTATTAGTCATTTTTATTTCATAAAAGAAAAATTTTCATACGTGGTATCTCTCAAATAAGTTACAGTTATTATATGAAGATACAAAAAGGAATTTGAGATAAGCCACTTGTAGGAAACACGGGTTGTGCTTCAGTGCTGCGCATTTAATGCGCAGCACTGAGCTGCGAACAGCTCGGATGAAGCCACGTCCTCCAAAAGAATGCTGACCCTTGATTAAACCCATGTGAGCTTTTGGTTGTTTTAAGTGAAATAATAGTTGAACCGAACGGTTCAACGAGGGAAAAATGAACCGTTTTTTTACCGACTTACGAACCGAACCGAGGCATTTCAAAATGGGAGCAAAATCGAGGGAAAAATAGGGCTTTTCTTTGTTCATCTTCTTCATTCCAGCTTGCGAACGAGAGAAAGAGAGAGAGAGCCTACACATTGCACTGAGGGTTCGTTTCTTCTTCTTCATTCCAGCTTGCAAACAAGAGAAAGAGAAAGAGAGCCTGCACTTAGGGTCTTCGTCTTCATTCCAGCTTGCGAACGAGAGAAATACCTTCATTAGGGTTCATTTCTCAAATCTGCTTCTTCATTCTCAAATACCCAAACGAGAGAGAGTTGCAGTGATTTCATTCTCAAATCTGTGAACTAAAGAGAGAGCTGCGTGAAATAGAAGAGAAGAATTTCTTGTAACGGTAAGGATGAACACAGAGGTTAACGAAGGTTTTATCTCATCGAAGTTTGAAGGTTTTGATCTCCCACTGAGTTGTTTTAACGATTTGGTTCCATATTTTTTCTGTTTTTAAGGGGAAAATAGAAGAAGAAGATGAAAGCTTAGGGCTTCCTGCATTTCGCTTCCTTGGTAAGTGTGAAATCCCCCAGATTTCTACCCCTTTAACCCGTGGTTGTAAGACCGAGAACCTGCACCTTAATTCGGCGACTATCGTGGACCATTCAATTCGAGCCCGAAAGATTGGAAATTGAACCAATGTTGGTAGATGACCCTTATATTGACTCAAAAACTCTCCTAGATTTTAAGTGAAGAGAGAAGATTAATCTCGATAGTGTAAAAAGGGTAATTTTGGAATATCTGTAGATCAGTGATGGAGAATCCGATTGACTCAAATAATATATCAAATCGAAGATTGTCGAAAGACCTTTCCAACGAGCCAAAAATCATCAAAATCGGAGTTTGTTTGGGGGTCCAACCATTGACGGAAAGTTGGGCCCTTTGGGTGAACCAACCCCCACCATATTTTCTATTTAGGGGCAAAAACCGAATTTCAGATTTTTAAACCCTATTTTATGTTTTAACTCATCCGTAGCCGCATTTTATTTTACAAGAACGACTTTGAGGCTACGGGAAGAGGAGAAACGAAAGAGGGGGCGATTTCCATTCTTCCGGAGGCATTCTGTGATTCGAATCTTCACGAAAACTTCAAGAAATGTTAGTTTTCTTGAATCCTTCTCTTACTCACAATTTTGTGAGTATTTTCTCTCCTTTCCTTTTGGGGAATCTTGAAAGGGAAGCACGTTAGGTTGATTGCTTACTTCTCAATCCTTATTTTAATGTACCTTCCTAGTTTGTGGGAGTAATTTCTTTTATCTTCTTTTGAGGGATCTATGAAAGGGAATAATGATAGATATCATACAAGTTTATCTTTTCTTATATTAATGTTTCCCTTGAGTATGGGAGTAATGGTAAGATCTCATGCTAAGGTTACACATTTTGACTCTCTAGGTCACCCACGGGTGATTTAAGAGAGCCAAATTTGAGGTTTTTGAGATGGGTCAAATTTAATAAAATTGAAGGTACACGTAGAATCCTTTTGTTTCCAATTAGACTTTCCCAAAGTTTTGCTTCATTATAAACTTTGAATCGGTGGCAAATTAGTGACCATTCACTAGTGATCCTTTTTAACATAGTTTTCAGATTTGGGTTTTCGTGGGAAGATTTTAGGATATCCTTTGAAAACCAAATTGGCTCTAATTTGTGATAATTATTCTTTTGCATAAATAGGTTAATATATCTTTAATAACTAATTTGTGGGAGTGGATTCTTGGATTTGGAGGAAGAACAAAGTAAAATGTGAGGAATATACTTAACTTTATATTACATGTGTAATGATGTTAGTTACTTTTCATTATTGATATCTTGTATTGCTTTAGTATTATTTTGTGGTTATTTTATGTCTTTTGTTAAATATGAATTGCTATAATTTATATTTATTATTACTTATGATGTTGCTCCTTGCTTTGAAATCTATTATTGTTGTTATGAAATGGAATGTGATTGTATGAGAGGAGATATATTATTATTTCCTCTACCTTGTATTTTCTACTAGGGTTGTGGGTTCACCCATTGCCCTAGTGACATTATATGATTGCTTATGTTGTGGTTGGGAATGGGGAATGCCCTTTTGGCATTTCTGCCATAGGATACTAGAGAAGGCGGTATGGGACGCATTCCTATGGTGTCCTTGGCTCTTTCCCGATTACTGATTTACATATTTAGGGCATGTCTAGAAGTATTTGGTTAGGTGACCTCATGAGTACTACTACCCTTTCGGCAAGGGTATTGAAGCCGGTTAACCCGTGATGTTAGTGGCTGGGTCATGTGTGTCAAGCAGGCCCACTATCATCATAGAGATGTAGGGTTGCATATAATAGATAAGGGCTCATAGGCGCTTAAGACCGGTGAAATGACCCGTGAGAGGACATGGAGATCATCCTGTTTATTATATGTAGATGACCAATGGGTTAAGGGATGGGATCCAATAGATGCCTTCCGTTGAGGATTCCATTCATAGGTGGGAAAGTATGGAACCAACAGGGCACTAGGCATGAAGGGAGATATTGGATACTGAACCGAGTTGGTTGGTGCCATAGGGGAAGTATCTATACCACATGTAGTACGAGACCGTATGACTTTGCATTGGACCTAGGATTATCCTTGACACGCGCCAGACTTATATCAATGGTAATGTGAGAGAGTGGTGACCTAATCCCCAACCATGGCTTGACAGGACTTTACACAACAACCGCAGAGAACCCAACAAACGTGCATCAAAGCTGTGAGGGAAGAGTGATGAGACCGCCCAAAAAAGACTGGTGTATGACTTAATGCTTGTCTACCATAGAGACTTCATGAGAGAGTTAGGAGCATAATCATTCATATATCATATCATTGTCATTAATTTCATTATCGATATTTATGTTATATGTGTGGTGTGGAATCTTGAGAATGAATGTGTGATATGATGTTGAGTTGACCTCACTGAGTTCTGTTGAACTCATTCCTTTTATATGTCTTTTTCTATTAGATTATACTGCAGGTTATGAGAACTTCTTCCAAATGGAGGATTCATTGCTAGTATATCTTCTTGAAGGAGTGACCAAATAAGAAGTGGATGCACATGGAGCTTCATGCAAGTGTAAAGACTATTCTTTTGGGTGAGATTCCATTAGAGAACTAGTCTAGTTTAGTTTTTCGCTATGTTGAAAATTACTCTCTTTTCTTTTCAAAACTCTGATGTTATATTTTTATTTTGAAGTAATGGATGATTGTAACCATTATTTCGGTTTTGATAACTTAGTATGATAAACTTGATTTATTCTTGTCCATTTAATTATGCTATATCATGTTTTGTATGGATTTGTCATTGAACCTAGATCTTGCGGTGTATCACCCCCACGGGCATTCGGGTAATGACCGGATCCGGCTGGGTGGGGTGTGACAGTAAGCCTCCCATTGAACAAGTTGTCTCATCCCTTAATTTTACCCCAAATTTCAGAATTCTTGTTTTGTATAATAATCCTATTATTTTTGCATTTCCTTGTTGAAGCTAAATTAGTTTGGTTTTATAATTTGGTCAACTTTTATAATTCATCGGGGATGTAATTTACCTTGGATCTCATTGTCTTTACACCTAACATTTGCTTGGTATTGTTGGACGCTTTGGCGTTTTGGGAAATTAGCTTGTATATGTGCACTTTGTGCTGATGTATGTTTACCTGCTCTAGATGAATGCAAACTTGCAAAAAGTTCCAGGAGAACCAGAAAATAGTGCAGTATTTAAGGATTTATGTATTCTATCAGAAAATATTAGTGAAGATAATGTAAAGGCTGGTACGACCTGAAGGAAGTAGATCAAAATCTTGAAATAACCTTCTTAATGATCTTTGCATACATATGATGGTTCAGTGGTAGAATGATACGGATGTTAGTTGGACTACATGATCTATTTTATCCTTACAAAGTAACTTAATGCATAAAAAAGAGATCCCTATCTCATCTGAATTCGTCATCCACTTCATGGGGGTGTAGCAGAAGGATCAAAAGTACTTCAGGCAGCTTAGAAATGCACTCAAATTTGAAGTTGGTGAATTCAATTGCTGCTCAGATAGTTGGCATCACAGGATTGACAAGTCAATAAAAACTTTTTGATATTCTTGGTGAATTTTGAAGTAAATTTAATTAAGGCAAGACTCTAATTCTATACCATGAACATGAATCACCTCCTTCAGATCTATTTTTTCATACTGGTGTATGAAGTTAAGATTCAACAGTCATACTGGCTGTAGCAAACTGAATATTGAATGTAGAATCGGAAATTCTTTTTATTGGTTGGTTTTATTTATGATTTAGTTTATTTTATGTCCATAAACAAGGGTTTTGTCCAACTTCACTTTTCACATCAATGAGATCATTGGGTTATGTTGTTGGCATCTCAAAATGGTTGTTCTTGACTGCATGATTTGCTCCATAAAGTTCCTTGGTTTGGATGGTGATTCAAATTCTTGTTGTGTATGTTCTAGATGATTTGTTTGGTTCAAAATGAATCCATAACTCCTTTTTATCTGATCTAAGGATATTGGATTTTATATACTGCTGCTGCTGAGAGTGCAGATGCTGACTGAGAGTGCTGCTACTGGATTTTATATTTCTCACTTACATGGTCATTCAATCTACTGACTACCAAAAGAATCCCTTATTTTAAGGTCGTTGTTAATGTATCAGTCACCTACTTATCCAGATCCTGTTTCCAACAGACCTGGGTCACCTACACATATCCTCAATTGATCACGTCTCATAACTACCATTTTATTGTGTGGGGAGGAGCATTTATGGAAGTATGGAAACAAAAGGCATGTGTATCATCACTTGAGCCCATGCAGGTGATCTAAGCTCATTTCCAGAATTGTGCCTCTAGTTTTGTTTAAGTAAGAGAGGGAAACAATTATGGAGTAAATACAAGAGAATTGTGGAAGATTAAATTGGCGCATTAAGGGTAAACCAATAAACTTCAAATCTTGGTTTGTAAATAGACAAACATTTTGGGACACTAAAAAGACATCAAATTGGAGCATTTTTGTGGGATGGAGGGACTATGTATGAGGGATGTGCTGAATTTCTGTCATATCCATGTCAAGGTGGAGAATAATATATGTTTAAACCTTGCTGAGCTGTTTTTTTTTTTAAGGCCAGGGGGGGAGGGAGGATGAACTGGTCGTGTAACGACCATAGAAGAAACAACTAGTTTTTGAGAGGTAGAAATACGGATGCCATTGGATGTTGGACTGAAATAAGAAACTAGAAATGCATGGTTGACAATGTGACATCATGTTTTAAAGGGTTAAGGGCCAAAGCAGTTGGTCTATGAAGTGTTACCATGCAAACAGTAGCTATTTCATAAATGGGATGAGAAGGAACTTGCATATTGCTCCTCATAATGTGTTAGACTGTGACATCTCACTTGAGTTTCATACTTTGGATTGTTGTTTAACTAATATGTTTTGTGATCTATGCAGCAAATACTAAATCCACGATGGCTCCAAAAGCAGTGATGAGGGGGAAAAAAATGAAGGCACAAAAAGGAAAGCAACCAGTAGTGGATGAATGGTTTGTGCAGCCGGAGGCTAAAGAAAGGTTTGAGACCCTAAAGAAGCAAACAATAGTAGAAGGAAGGGAGGTAGAAAAAAAATCCTGTCAAGCTGTAGGTATATGTGATATGTTTAAAGGGTTAGGTTGGGAGAACATGTTGTATTTAAAAGCCAAGTGTTATCCTGAGCTAGTTAGGATTTTTTATGCAAATTTGCATTTCACTGGGGAGGAAGAAGACTTGAAAGCCATCTCCTATGTTAAAGGGACCCGCATTGACATAGGTATTGATAACCTAGCTTCCATTCTTGAAATTTCAAATGAGGGTCGTTGCCTCTTTTGGGAACCTAGAAAGAAATTTATGCACTTGGTTAATGTTGATACCACGTATAGTGATATTATGGTAAATTATACGAGTGACACCGGCATCACCCGCATCAAGGAAAAATAGTTGAAACCTATTCTCCACATGTTGAGCCACATCATCCAACACAACATCGTCCCCCATAAGGGTCATCGTGACTCCATAAATTCTTTTCAAGCCTATGTGACCCATTGTGTTCATAGTTTGAAGCATATAAACCTGTCCTTCATCATTCTTCGGATGATGCAATGTGCTTTAGTGATACACAATCGTGGTCTACCCTATGGTAGAGTCCTAAGTTACATATTTAAGGTATTTGGAGTTGATGTTATGGGGGAGGAACTTTCTAAGAAGAAAGAAGTTATAATTCGTTGTACGAAATTTTCTTGTGGAGAAGTGGCAGATTTTCAAAACCCTCCTCCAAATGTAGGAGCACATCCTCTAGCAAATGAGGAGTCACACTTCACACATGCTCAATTGTTGGCTTTTCAATAGCATATGGATGGAAGATATGCACAATTGGGGAAACATGTGCTTTATATGCGTCATCAGCAGGATCGAATGGCTCGTCAACAGGACCGAATGGCTCATCAGCTGGACCAAATGGCTCATCACTTGCAGATTTCGGTGCCCACAAGATCTCCATCAAAATCTCCTTCAAATTCTACATCAAATTCTGAGTAGGAAAACACAAAGTGTTGAGTGCAATACTGGTTCATATTGATACAGTAAGTAGTGTTTAAATGCTTTGCTTTTAATCTCTTATATTGATCTGTTTGCTTTAGAACTTTGTCATGTTGTCATTTATATAAAGATAAATATAGTGAAAATATGTTAGGTTACTGTTCAAGTAGAATAGATGGTAGGGAAGTGGTTTTCTTTTTGAGAATATCTTGTCTCTGAAAATGTAGTAAGAAGAGGATGCTAAAATAAATACATTGGATAAAATGGAGAGTGCTCATGCTTACAGAACCCAAAATGTTGTTTGTAGCTTACCTAGTGAGATTTAATTTCAATGAATTACACGTCCTGCTAGTTAGGTCCGAGAAGAAGTAAGATTCTGGTCACTCTATAAAGATATGCACAAGTAGTTGGTCTCATTAATTCATGGCGATTTGTTCCTCTAGGCAAACCAATTTGATAATCAAACAAAGAGGGGGAGAGAGAGAGAGAGAGAGAGAGAGAGAGGTTGTAAGTTGTAATTACTAATCTATCACATTTAGATGTTTTGAGTAGGTGATGACTTGGGGTCGATTGATTGGAAAACAAATAGAATTAGATTGTCAGGTTTTTGGGGCTGTGTAGTTCAATTATTTAATTTATACATATATGTTCAATGTGAAATATGGGTGAATCTTTATAGGGACTAATTGTTGGAGTCTTGGAGAAAAGTTTGATTGTTATAAGGTTTATTCTATTTTTTTATTTATTTTTTCCACCTAGTTTTGGGATCACTATAAGATGGATGTGGCATATTTCTTACAATGACCTGAAGAGAAATCAACCGACAACTGTATGAAATCTAGTGTTTCTAACCTTTCTCACTCTCCTTCAAATTTTTGTGATGTTATTTATAGTTTTTGGTTCAATTATTACTGGTATCACTATGATTTGTATGCATTCTACACATTGATATGATCATTAGTTACCTTGTACTTCCCTGTCACTAGTAATAAAGTTCTTGCAATCTTGCATTGGAAGTTTGAACAGCTTGAGGAGACTTGTTTAGTTACTAGTTCAAAGCTTGAGAAATAATTATATCTGTTGAATTTACTTCTGAATTGATGAGTTAATATATATATATTGTACCATGCAGGAAAGGAGGAAGACTAGAGATATCTGGGAGCCAATTATCAAACCATGTTTCAATGCTCTCTGTGTTATTTTTTGTCAAAGGTTAAGTGATGGAATATGTTTCCCTGATAGAGGGGAAAGGTTGCATCAGGATACGTGCGGCAAAAGGAAGCAAGAAGAGGTGTTGGGAATCTATGTTGAGGAACCAGCTCCATGAAGTTGTTTGCAGTTCAAATTTTGGAAAGAAGATGTTAGCTTCATGACTAGTGTTTAGGGCATGGTATTTATTAAATGCTTAGTTTTATTTTTTGTATTCCAGGTGAGAAGTTGATTTTTTTTTTGGTAGTTTGCACCTGCATCTTTTACCCACGAGATTCAGTATTGGCTGTGAAAGGTGAATCTGAATTGAGTCATGCTTTGTATCGCTATTTGAATTTAGGTTGTATATTATACTGTCCATCTGCCTGTAATGATATGCTCATCTTTGCACCACAGCCAGTTCTAGTCTCTGCACGATGTACTGTTTTCACTTTATCTGATTCCTTCCACTTTCCTTGTATACTACAAACACAAGTCCTTTGCACAATGACAGTTGGATCTTTTGTGCTCTTATGGCAATAGGCTCTTCTTATACTAAATCCAATATTACGCCCATATTGGTTATAAAAAGTATAGGTTTCTTCTTCTGATGTAAATCTCATGCCAATTCAAGGCTCAGGACAACCAGCCATTGCAATAAACTAGCCAATCAACCACTAAGATACAATTATAAACACAAAATATGAAGGAAACATGTCTAAAATTCAAACATTTTATTACAATTCAGTGTATCTAATAAGATTTCATTCTTCCATCAACAAATAGCACAACACAATGAAAATTAAAGGTGTAAAAAAAATATATTGATGGAATAAATGAAACTGTAAAATGTATATCTTTCCTTAACCATTTACAACATGTTAGGTGGCCAAAAGAGGTCTATTGCATCAATAAACTTAAATATAAAAGCTTAAGGCCCATAAAACCTGGTCATTAATAGCAGAAGAAACTATATTCAAAAACAGAGCTATAGCTATAGCAGAAATTATGTAACTCCTAGAAACAGAGCTGCAGTAACATCATATTCAGCAGAAAATAGAGAAGTGCAGAAAAAAAGAATGCAAGGAGATACCAAAGTTACTTGAAGCATGTTCTAATACATCGGGTGAGTGAACTGCTTGAAGGGATCCGCTAACCTCCAACAAAGTACTTCACAGTTCACTCACTGTCTTGAGACATTCAAAAGGGATCTAGAGCATTAAATCCCCCCTTTTTAGGGGGAAAAAGAATGTTATGATATTTAAACTCATTCCAAGTTGACCCACTTCAAACGAAATGACCCAAAAAGCACCATTAAACCTATGGATTAAGTAAAAGGCATTGAAAAGAACTGTAGACATCCAAAACAAGATGTCATCATCAAAAAAGTAGTAATAGTAACAACTGAAAGCACAGAACATAATGAAACATATTCATACCATCCCATCTTAGACCATGGAGGCTGTTCAGTGCTAAAATCAAACTAGGGGTATATTGGATATTCATAATTTGTTACATTAGAAGAAGTAATTAATTATACCTTGTGATTCAATGCCTTTTCCATGCATCACTAATGAAACTAGTTGACAGCAATAAAAACACAAGGCAACCATCAACAAGTCACTCTTTTCAAGCAGCCAAATACACTCAGTCAAGAAAATTATGTCTGAAACATTGTGAGAGCAATACAAATGTCTTCAGAGCAGATTTTCATGAGAGAACTATGTCTGAATCACAACGGCAGTAGCAAAACAAGTTTCCACAATAGAACTCTGAATAGTCTTGAAGTAAAATATAATATACTCTCATAGTAGCACTATCAATTCACAAAACTTGAAATCAAACCTTGGACAGTAAAAATCTTCTAAGAACAGAGTAGCAGCATCAATAGAAACCTTTCCTAGTTAAACATAAGTATAGGATTACTATAAAAACAGGAAACTTGTTCGATTTTATGGCTTACCAAGGAACCGAAATGCAAGTTGCCCTAAGCTTTCTTCTTCTTTTTATTTATTTATTTATTTATTTATTTATTTCTTTCTAAAGATCCTCTGTGTTTTTCCTTACCGTTCCAAGAAGCCTAACCTCTCTCTTTCTCTCCTTCGACGTCTGAAGCCTGAGAATCAGGACGGAGCTTGGTCGGACTCAGACACTCTCCCTTTGGTTTGAGAATGTCTCTCTCTTTAGGGTCTGAGAATGAAGGAGACGGCTTCTTGTCGTTGGTAGGCTCTCTCTCCTTAATGGGTCGCTGAGAATGAAGGAGATGGCTTCCTGTCATTCGCAGGCTCTCTCTCCTTAATGGGTCGTTGGAAAAACCCTTATCGTCTTCAGAGATATCCTTCTTGCAGTTCACTCGAGACCTCTCTTTCTCTCTCCTCTCAGATTGATTTCAAATAACGAAGAAGACGAGGGTAGTTTCCCTCGCCGATTTGAAAGCATTGAATGCTTTCAATGCTTTGGATCGGTCTAAAATTTGATCCGATTTGGTTTGAAAATGTCTTGAGCCGAATCGGTTTAGCTATTTAAACATTCAAACTTCACATGTTGTAAATCAACGACTGTAATTTATTTACATATTCTAGCTTAATCTGAGCCATTCGCAGCTCAGCGCTGAAGCAAAATCGTATAAATAGACATAACTACGAATGAAAACCAAGGGATTATCGAGTTGGCAAGGAATAATCACTTAACGAAGTGTATGCTCTTGAGTTCAACTCTCCATACCTTTGCAGCCACTCACACGAGGATATCTACTTTCCTTCATTGCTTTTGATGGAAGTTGAATGGTTTTCATTTATAAAAAATAAATAAAAAATAAATAAATAAAAAAACATGTAAAAACCCGTGTTACAGATTAAAATAAGACATGAATGTGTATGCATAATACATATTTTCTCATTCTCATTGAATGTTAAAAATATAATCATGCAACACATATAATCACATATCTAGAAACTACTTCGACTCCATACATAGTCAAATAGTTATACACAAGGTTTAAAGTATACCATGATACTAATTGATATGTATATATTTTGGATACAGAGAATACGATACATATCAATACATCTCTCTCTATTTTTTTTTTTAAAGAACAGATATTAGTTGTGGGAGAACAATACAAGCATCGTGTTGCTAAGCGAAGCAGTGGAGTATTGCACCCTAGATGGCAAGAGTCCAGTAGCCAAAAGAATCACTAGTTTACGCTCTGACCCAAGTAGCATGGGGCACCTAGAATCGCGTGTGAATCAGCAAGGACCACCTTGCAAGGCTAAGTACTCCTGAGTGATTGTTAGCGAAGTAGCACCATGAAGGAAGTGTGAAAAGAATGAAACTGTAAGCTCCCAAGCAGTGGGAAGAGACTAGGACTCTAACTACGTGCCTATTGAAGAATGAGTCAGCGGCTCATAGGCAATGGCTTGGTTAAGGGAACCCATGGAGACGTAGTGAAAATAAGTCTTCATAAGGCAACTGTCACTGCTTATGGACTGGAACCTGGGTGACCTATCCATGACCAGGATGAAGCTTGGTGAAACTAAATGGAAGTTTGAACCAACTAAATGAAGTTGAAGAATCAATGGATGAGTTGTGGCTAGGGGTAAATTGCCACTTGAAACCAGCTGGTTCTCCCTGAAATGCGTTGAGGTGCATCAGTTGATTGAACATCTAGGGGTAAAGCACTATTTCAATGCGAGCTGCAATTGTGGTAGCAAATCAAGGCAAATTCTGAATACTAGATATGATCCCACTTCCCCCCCCCCCCCTAAAAAAAAAAAGGGGGTCAAGGTCGGCTAATGAGACGATAGGGGATAAGCTTCATTGTTGAGAGGGAAACAACCCAAATCACTAAGTAAGGCACCTAATGACCGCACAGTGATAATGCAAAAACAGCCTGGATGTTTGCCTAGAAGTAGATACCCTTGAAAGCATGCAAAATAGCTCACTGGTTGGGCACTCTTGTGCCAAAGATGAATGTGGCTAAGTGATCTGTTGAAGTTGTGGGATGTAAAAATGCATCCATAGGGTAGCATTCCGTTTTAAAGGGAAGCTCCCATACAAGCAAGTGTGGATGAAGCGGAAGTGAGAATGTCAGCTTGAGTAACGCAAACATTGGTGAGAACTCAATGCCCCGAAAACCTAAGGGTTCCTCTGCAATGTTCATCCATGGTGGGTGACTCAAGGCCTAAGATCAGGCCGAAAGACGTCATTGATGGACGACAAGTGAATATTCCTATACTACCCCTTGTTGGTCCTGAGGGAAAAAGGAGGCTAGGTTAGCCGAAAGATGGTTATCGGTTCAATGATGCAAGGTGATCTTGCTTTTTCAAGGTAAGAAGGGGTAGAGAAAATGCCTCGAACCAACATCCAAATACCAAGATCTAGGGCGGGAAGTAACCCATGCCACACTCCTAAGAAAAGCTCGAACAACCTTCAACAAAAGGGTACTTGTACCCTAAACTGACATAGGTGGGTAGGTAGAGAATACCTAAGGGCTTGAGATAACTCTCTCCAAAGAACTCGGTAAAATAGCCCCGTAACTTTTGGAGAAAGGGCACTTCCTCACAAAGGGGGTCGCAGTGACTAGGACGAGGAGACTATTTACAAATAAAACAGGTCGCCGCAAAATCGTAGGACCATGTATGGGGGCTGATGCCTGTCTAATGTCGAAAAGTCAAGGAAGCTGGTGACTTGATAACAAGGGAGTCGGCAACTGAAGCCTTGGTGAATGGAGGTCATAATTATAAAGGTCCTAAGGTGGTGAAATTCTTTGTCAAGTAAGTTCCAATATGCACGAAAGGCATAATGATCTGGGCACTATCTCGAAGAGAAGGTCGGTGAAATAGACATGTCTATAAAGATGCGGACTACTTACACCTGGACAAAAAGACCTTATTAAGCTTTACTATTCCCTGGCATTGGTTTTGGGCCTTTCTTCCATAGCTTAGGTGGAGAGCAAAGAAAGCCTCCTTTCAGGAGACCCGAGTCATTAATGAGATACCAATTTGGAAAAGCTAGAATTCTAACCTTGTGTTAGGACCTACGGGCCAAGGGACAGTTTTTGGTAGGCAGTTACGATGGGGCATAGGCTTCCCAAAAGGGAACAAAGACATGCAAAGGTCTCCTTAGGCTAGATGGAGATTGGCCCTTAAGTGCAAAGGCAAGATGGAGCTTGACTGCAAGACACACCGGTCAAGCAAGGACAAAAGTCGGCCTTAGTGATTTGATGGTGCCAAGTGGAAGGGTCATCACTCAACGGATAAAAGTTACTCTAGGGATAACAGGCTAATCTTCCACAAGAGTTCACATTGACGGGAAGGTTTGGCACCTCGATGTCGGCTCTTCGTCATCTAGGGTTGTAGTATGTCCTAAGAATTGGGCTATTCACCCATTAAAGTGGTACATGGGATGGGTTCAAAGTGTCGTGAGACAATTTGATTCATATCTGGTGAGAGCATTAGAGCATTGAGAGGACTTCTCCCAACTATGAGAGGACCGAGAAGGATGCACCTCTGGTTTACCAGTTATCGTACCCATGGTAAACATGGGTAGCCAAGTGCAAAGAGGATAACTATTGAAGTAGCAAGCCCATCCCAAGCTAAGTACTCTCCTCTTCTGACTTCCCCAAAGCCTCAGCTAGCAGAGCCAAGACAACAACGGTTTCTATGCCCCTCGAGGATGAGCGACAAAAGTTTTGAAAATCCAAGAAAAGACCAAGGTAAGATGGGCTGTTTATGATTACGATAGGTGTCAAGTGGAAGTGCAGTGATGTATGCAGTTGAAGCATCCTAACAGGCCGACTATAGACTTGATCCTTGTTCCTGCATGACCCAATCAATTTGATCAGGTACTCGCCATCTATTTTCATTGTTCAACTCTTTGACAACATAACATGAAAAAATTGAAAAACTCTACCCTCCCTCTCTCTCTATCCAAGGGATGGAAGGGTAGAGGCCTTTGGTGTCCCCTCCAATCTTCTCTCATGCCTTTCATCGTTCATGTTTCATTATTCCATGTCTTAGGCATAGAGGAACCACACCAATCCATCCTAAACTTGGTGGTTAAACTCTCTTGCAATGAATATACTGTAGGGGAGGTCTTGTGAAAGAATAGCTCTAACCAGGATGATAAAAAGCTTAAGAACTCTCATTCTTATTACTTATTCAAAATGAAAAATGAAAAGGTCATTTTATCCAAAACCCTTGGAGAAATATTGATCTCTCCTACTTCACGCTCAAAACATGTTATCCTTATAGAGAAAGATGTGTTCATATCTTCTTAACCCAAAATCAGTGAGGAGAGGAAAGGTTCCTTTTTAAGGGTACTCCCCGGAACAGATCTGGTGAAGACGGGGTGAGGCTTGTAGCTCAAAGGATTAGACCACATGGATACGAACCACGGTTCTCAAGGGTTCAAATCCCTCTTCATAGGCAACCATCTCAAAAGGGAAGAGGAAGGACCATACCTATTGGGGGTAGGAAAATCATTATCGGGATAGCAAACCCTAAGCTATGGAACTCAAGTGTGGGTCTTTCGTCCAAATGAAATGACCTTATTATTTATTATTTTAATTTTTACATCATTAAACATAGTATGCCCGGCCCGAATCAGCATATTTTTGTGTTTTTACTCCCCATAACCCTTCCTCATCGAGCCTGGGGCAGAATAGCAAAGTAAAAGTATTAGTAGCATAACAAAAATGCATTCCTCATCATTAATATGTTTGCTTGAGATAATTGTGGCCTCTCATAATTGCATCTTTGATGCACTGCTAATACTAGTACATGAGAGAATTCTTAATTGGCTAGCTGTAAATGACCCCAAGGCTATGGAACAAAGGATACAATACTCCGTACTAATAACTCGTCTCTTAAAGTCACCTGATCGGTACAATACTCAATACTAATACTTCAAACTTTAGTATACATTCTCCTCATTATCATTAGGCCTCAACTGATCAACAATGTGTTACACCGCGATAATAGTCTCAACATTAAGTCTCTTTTTTCCATAAATAATTCGTTGTTCACCTTATTTGATTAACTAAAACTTTTTAGGGTAAACCAAACGTGGCATCCGGGTTCTTTCCTGTCTGATTTCTACGTATCTCGCCGACCACCAGCAAATTAATGCAGTCTTCTTGAAGCAAAAATCTGAAGCTACAGATTCATAATCAAACCTCCCAAATTAATTGTAAATATGTAGAATTATATTACTTGTAGCTAAACAAATGAACCACCACTTGAGTACAGGTATATATGTTAATATATATTTACCACCGGGGGTGGTGGTCTAGTGGTCCCAAGTGGTTTGGTAAACCTCATGTCCCAAGTTTGAATCCCCTTTGCTCCTCTGCTTCTTACATTAGACAGTTGTGTGCTCTTTGGCCTGAACATGAGTGCTATAGACTTCTGTGGACTATACTAAGCCTCTGGTGGAGCTCCACTGACGGGGCCAATGCTTGCCCTGGTAATGCACAGGGCTAATGCCTTTCATAGGTCGCACTCGATAAAAAGTTCCATTGTCTTATAGGATCCGAATCCAAAGCAGTAGTTTCTCTGTCGTTTTTACAAATTTTAATATGCAAATCTTCTTTCTTTTCAAGGTAAGGCAATAGATGCAAAAACATCCTCACTAGCAGGGATTACTGGACTGTATTAGGTTGTAAAGGAATCTGGTTGATAACACAGCTGAGATCCATGCATCACATCAATGCACCGTACAGTATATTAAGATGTAGAAATCAACTAGCTACAAAAACATATTAACATTACACCATCATCATTCAAAACTTGACAAGGAATATATCCATTAGGTTCAGTGTATCCAAAGACTAAAGATTCAGGGTTATGCTAACAAACACAGCTATGAAACCAAAGTGGAAGTGATAACAACTGGAATTGCAGAGCGTTGAACAGGATACAACTTTTGACACAATTAAACAGAAAGGCCAAATAATTCTGTCAGTTGGCCTCACCAAATGAAGGCACTGTACTTCCTGGAGTTAAAATCCTCTGATGGGAGAGAACCAGTATTGTAACCTCAAGCGGAATGGACTCAGAAGGAGGAAGACCTGGTCTACTTAGCTGAAACTCAAGCTACAAGAAAGAAATATCCCATATAGAAGGAGAATGTGAAATTCATCGTCATGGGAAAAATAACTATAATTCAGTTTTGTCATTCTGTGTTTTACCATCCTTGCAGAACAACCATCGGTATAACTGTGTCAACTTACTAGTAACAGGTTTGGATTCCTGAACTTCTGTTCTACTGCAGAGTGAAATGAAATCATGCTTCAAATGAGGATTGACGATCCTTTCCTGCATTTAAGAACAATAAGAATAGAAAAAGAAACTGAACTAAGAGAGTATCAATTAAAACAAGGAGTCAGATAGACTAGTACCTTAAAAACATCAAAAGGACAAAAATCCTTGTTATCACATCCCTGACCATACAAAAACAACATCAAAAGCATTAACATATAAGCAAAAAATGTATGTAAGCAAGACACTTGGTTGTAAAATAACCATGTCAACTTCTGAGTGACGTAAATAAGACAGAACTAGAATCTGGGCCCAAATGGCCACAGAATATATGCAAATAACAAGATATAATAGCTTTGGGAATTGAATAGCAAGTCAAGTTCGTCAGGGAAGGCATTAAGTGAAGCCATCAGGATTTCAATTTCCACATTTACAACATTGAACTTGCTTCCTACCTTTCCCCCCAGCCCTCAACCTATTCCATTTGGTTACCTATGAAAAGCCAAGGTCAAATTCTAGCCAGTGGATTGTCAACAATCTGCACTGATTGATTTATAGAAATTCAAATCTTCCCCTTGCAATGTTTCAAATGAAAATAGAAAAAAAAATTAAAATTAAAATTAAGTGTCCCAAGTGCAATAGTTGTCTACAACTAAACATTACCGGCATAGGAACTGGAACTTCATTGTGCAGTACTTGCACAAAGTACTTTCTAGAGTTGTGGTCTGGACAGCTGTGCAAAACCAGCATATTGTTTCCAGCAAAAGGTGCCACGGTACTACCCTTCCAATTCCTTTGCTGGGGAGGTTTGGGAGGTAGTTCCAAAGGTTCTTCCCTCTGTATTTTTTCAAATTCTGGAATAATCATTGAAAACTGTCCATTAGATACAGAATGAAATTCAGGGTATATTGTGCCATTTAGAAAGAAAATAGGGGAACCAATCCAAAAAACAGATGAAGTAAATCATGTCTTTTAATGAATAAAGTACACCTATTCACAAACTAAATTTCTGGATACTCGAATACAGTGCATCAGTGCTTCGGAGTATGTTCGTATTATATATGAGAGCCATCAATTTCAAGGAGCAAACTTACCAGATCCCTCAAGAAATAGTCCAAGCAAACAAGAGAATGGTACCACTGTCTCAGCATGGGCAAAACGAAGCCTTGCCTTCTCATAAGAGCCGGGAGTAAGGTTTTCTGAAGCATTGGTGAAAGCAGGTTACGATCCCAAAAAAGGCAGGAAAAAGATAGCTTTCAACATGGTAATTCATTTATATGCTGCATCCAAATGCTCAATCATACTAAACGCAAACTATTTTACAGTAAGGGAGAAAAAGAACTGTACTAACAACATAAATCCAATCTTTGATATTTACAAACTGAGCAAAGATGGAAATTTCCTTGATATCCCAAATATCTTTCACATGGCGTCCATGTAGTGACTTAAATTCTGTGGTCATCTTGTCCATGCCATATTTGGTAAGTTCCAGCTCAATCCCATTCTCCAATGTGAAGATACAAAGCTTAAAACTGCTGCTGAGTATTAACATTAGGGCAACCTTGGTTCAACCATAAAAAATTGCAAATGTCAAATCTTAAGATGTTGAACCATAGAGTGGAGATGTAAAGTACTTCATGAATTCCCGTCCAAGCGTAGGTTTAACCAGATGAGATCACCATGTGGCTCAAGAAAGGTGGACCATCTTCATTTATGGGTTCATCTAATAGCATCTTCCCTTATAAATCAGTATGTAAGCAGAGGAACTGTTTTAAATATGTAGTAGTCATAGCAGACGAAGAATGCACAGTGAGATTTTCTACTCATTTTTACCTCATGCAGGCAACTAAAATAAATAAAAAAAGTGTAATGTAATCACTCTTGTAGTCACTTAAAATTTGCTGTCAAATCCTATAGGTATGGGGTGTGATCTGGCAGGGCTGACAACTGAGGGTAACAACCACACATGGCCCACCCTGAAATCTGAACAGGTTGATACCATGTCAGTCCTCCAAAAAGCTGCCAACACACTAAAATCCTACACCAAAAAAACTTCTTCACTAAGTGAAGAGTTGTAACACACTGATACAATCAGATAAACTCTACTAACTTTTAAAATATATCCATCTGAAAATTGACAAAATATTTATACAATGGAGACAAAATTTGCAAATGTTGGGGGGGGGGGGGGGGAGCCAAAATAAATGTTTACATATGTCCTCTAATCTTCACAAGCACACTGGTCTTTTCTACCATCAGATAAAGTGTTAGAACAGTAAATGTTAAGGAATTGCAGCTCTCCATCATATAGTTGCTTTTGACAATAATGAGGATAGAAAAAGACGACCCACCTAGTACCTCTGAAGCCAGACTGTCACATTTAGTGAAGCCAATAACAATGGTAGTAATGAAGAACCACAACATGGAGTTAGGTTTTTTGACTACCTTTAGCTACACAGAAGGATGGGAATGTTTGGCATCAAAAATAAATTCTAGACAAGAGGGCAATGCAACAACAGTTTGAGCACCACAGTAAACAACGGAGGTGGTTGCTCCAATGTCATATCTAAATATGATGTTTACAAGCTCATTTTGAAGACACAGCTGCATCCTAACTCCTATGAAGTTACATGGATGAATGACTATAGACTTGAAAGATCAATGATTGATGTTAGTTCAAGTACTAAATAGTCTATCAGAGAGTGGTATGTAGTGCAATATGATATCCTACCCTTAAAGATGTGTCACATCCTCAAGTCACTTATTGATTATTTGATTAGGAGGCTAAACATTTTCTTAGGAGAGCATCTACCCCTTCGGAAATAACAGATTCAAAGTGATTCATCCCAACTAAGGACTTGTCAACAATCAGGTTTCATTGGAGTACAAGATTTTTTCCCCTCCAGAATGTTAACTTAGATGGTCTCCTTAGTCCTTGCCCAAACTCGACAGAGTCTAGTGCTTTTTTCTGAAAAGAATTGACGTACATATCACTCGAAGGGTTCAACCAGCAAGACAGTCTGAAAGCTGAAACCCATACAAAACATGTCCAGGCCAGGATTTTGCCCCAAAAAGGGTTCTAGTAGTTTAGTTATTCTTTGTCGTTTTGTTCATGTCTTGAAATAGGTAAGTAGGAATAGGCTAGTTTAGTCTCATGGTAGGAATACAAGATAATTTTTGTTTGCAAGCCAGTTTCAGGCTTTCAGCTCTACATTCCAGTAGGGCTTCTTTGGTTTTTGTTTGTCCAAACCTTGTAACCCAACAGTGGAAGACTGAATATGATAGAAGTCCATTGGTTTTCTCAACATGAATCAAGGCAAGTATGTGCTTGAATGTTCTCCCCAACCCACCAGCAGCAACTCTAAGTTTCGTCTTAGCTTTCTCCCCATCTTTAACAGAACCTTCACCAACCAGCCAAGCCAAATTTATTTTAGCCTTCAAAAGTGAAGACTGAACCAAGCCAAAATATAAATTAATAATACAACTGAAAGGTTCTTCAAACCCAATTTGCTCCATTTCACTCCGTCAAACCTAAGGAAACTGATGCAGCACAACCAGAACTTACTGTTTATGCTGCAGTAATGTAAACAGTAACCTAGGAGATCGTTCTTCATTTTTGGTGGGCCCCAAGTCCAGCTTGCAAGGAGATAAGTAGGAACTGTTTTTCATGGGAGTTTTAGAGATAACTTAGGATTTTGTTATTTATTTATTGAGATAATTATTATGTAATTAGATTTTCAATTTAGGTAGAATATCTAGGATCAGTTTTTTAGTTAGTTTTAAATTCCTAAGAGTCATAGCACAATCACTGTTTTTTATAGTTTTAAATTACCAAGAATCCTACTATAGTTGTTTTCATATTGAAGAATGTCTCTTGTACTATTTAAGCACTTGTAATCAGCTTATTGAGAATGGAATGGAAAAATATGAATTGAAGTTTTAGATTTCTGCGTTTGCAGCCACTCCAACCCTTTTTCTCCTCAGCCCTTTTTCTTCGTATGAGCGTTTGTCTCCCTCTTCCCCTTCTTCAAGACTAATTCTTTTAAAATTTCCCCTTTTTTCCCCCAACTTCTTTATCCTTTTTTCTTCCCCCATTAATTGGTATCAAAGCCCAAACCTGGGTAAATCTCTTTTTTATCTCTTGGTCTATTCAACCTTCTTGTCTATCTTCCCTACTTTTCTTCTCCTCCTTGAGATCTTTCTACTCTTCCTCCTTTTTTCTTTCCCCTAATTTCTTTTCTCAATAATTGTGAACAATGTCGCGGCAACCTATCAAATCCTTTTTTTTGTGGTGCTGATCGTGAGGCAGATCTTTTCTATGAAACTCAAGAACAAGCTTTTTTTTTTCCTAAAAGAGGGAGAAATTGACGTAGCACAACTAGAAGTTACTGTTCACCGTACAGTAACGTGAATAGTAACATAAGAGTAATTCTTCATTTTTATTTTATTTATTTTTTTGGGAAAGGTAGCTTGTTACTATAGGGTGGGAACTAAATTACTAATATACGCCGCCGAGTGGGTGCGCACCAAGGACCTCCCCATGGGAGGGCGGGTCTTTAACCGCTTGACTAACCCATCATTGGCAAGTCCAACTTGTAAGGAGATGAAGTAGGAACTATCTTTATGGGACTTTTACAGATAACTTAGGATTTTGTTATTTATTTATTGGGATAATTATGTAGTTAGATTTTTAATTCAGGTAGGAGATCTAGGATCAGTTTTTTTAGGTAGGATATCAAGAGTCCTACTATGATTGTTTTTCGTATTGAAGAATGTCCTTTTATTATTTAAGCACTTGTAATAAGCTTATTGAGAATGGAATGGAATGGAAAAATATGAAACAACAACACAGTGGTTGCACTGCCCGATTACCATATTCGGTATAAAATTCCCAAAAGAATTGTTCTAGTAGCTCTACTGAAGGTGTTGATACAGAAAGTTGGTTCGACCAGCTGGTCATGAGTGGTATCAAACCTACCAAATACAGAAGCATGAATCCCAGGTTGACATTGAGAGAGGGAGGGGAAGATGGATAATGTATCTCAAAACTTCCTTCAATCAGGCAACACTTCTTTAATTGCCATTCAAGATAGGTTGGGTCAACAATCCCATAACCTCCAACCACACATAGACATGTCCACCACATACCACAATGTGGCTGCGTCTACCAAACAGTGTCCCATCACTCTCTCAATGAGTAACCCCAGCAACCATGACATCTCTAGTCAATGGTTTCCACACCTCTATATGGTCTACTACTCAAACGATCTTCAATCTGGAGCCATCAAGGATCAAATAAAGATTTCGTTGACTTCTCGACCTCGTATGAAATTCAAACAGGTTCAATGGCTTCCTCTTGAAAAAAATACCGAATTAAAAAGGGGGGGGAGGGGGAGAAGAAGAAGAGAAAAGAGATCATCCAAGGAGCCTTTAAAATGAGTAATTATGGCTGATTGAAATTTGATTGGCAAAATCCTAATCACCGGGTGTTTCAGATTTTTTTTCACAATAGTTTAAAGGCTTTTCTATAATTACTTAAAGTATCTGATTTCGGTGCAGTGGCAGTGTATGAAGACCTAATAAGCTTGGCCAACATGATCCTTCACGATGGAATCATTTTTGGACAAATCATTACCTAATGTGTGTCTTCACCAGATCCGTTGAAATAGAATCTTCCATCTGGGCCACCCATTAAGTATCAAATTCTATTCTTCGAACCAACCAAAACTCCCAAAACAGAATCTTCCATATAAAACCTTCATTTTATACCCAAATAGACCCAAACATGTCATAGTGACCTGTGTGACTAGAACAATTTGAACAAGAAGGGTTTTGAAGAGAATAAAGAACAAAAACAATGTTAAGTTGCAAAAATAGTTAAACCTCTCCCATTTCACTCTGTTTTAGCTCAACCTTACAAAAACTCCATAACTTCTTTGTTTGGTATCCAAGTAATACGAGACAAGTTGTGTTAGAACCATAACTCAAACAATCCACAATTTCCGTTAAGAGTGTTTCACTCAGATCTAAATAAGGGTTCTGAAAATGGCTCCAAACACATTTCCATTGCATGAACCTGTGTCTGTTCAGCTTCTGATGCATCAAGACTTGCACCTGCTGCCTCGAGCCTCTACCAAACATTGTGTAAAGTCCTAATAAAGGTCCAAAAGCTGTCCCAGAAGTCGAGGTGGCCTTGTAAGTCCACTAGAGTGACCAAACTACCTTATTGCTGCATAGTTGACTGGTTGACCATTCTAACTCTTCTAATTCGTCACAATCCATTCAACATAAGCAATATAACAATAGGTGTTGCCAACAATGAAAACTCCATAGGACTCAGTACCAAACTAATCTAACAAAGCATGGCACTAGGAAGGCATAGGAAAAAAAATCGAGGAAAACTCAAGTTTCAACCACGTGAAAATGGGAAACTTAGGTGGAAACCTGGGAAAATTTTGAGGAAATTTGAGACTTTGTCGTACAAGTTTAGACAAGTTTTAGGGAGTATTTTGGAGGTGGGACTCTGCATTAAGGCTAATTAGAGAAACTGACAACTTCAAATATATAACTTCTAAGTTCAAAACATCAAATACAAAGTAACTGACAACAAAAGGGAAGTATAACTCAGTGCCAAGAGGAGTGCCAAGAGGAGTGCCAAGAGTGGATCCATCCCGTGAGCCAAGTAGTATTGTGCCTATAACATCCTCTCCTCCGACCAACGAACATAGACATCCCATAACATGTCATGCCTATAGTTGTCGAGATAGTCGACTACTGCAGTTATATAAGTCTAGTCATCAACATGCCTAAGATAACCAGTTTGAGGGAATACATAATTTGGATAGGAAAGTCTTGATGGAGGGGGTATTGGCCGTGGTATTTTGGGAAACATGAAAGAAAGAAGAAAAAAAAATCAAAAATTTGGGGAAACCACGAAACTTGCAGGAAAAAGTCTCAGGTTTCCACAAAATTTCCTAGATTTCCCTTGAATTTTTTCTTATGAACCAGCTGATCCAGCCGTGTCAAACCAGGTTTTGACCCAGTTGGGGGAAATTTCCCAGCTTTGCATGGTTTTGTCAAAATTTTCCAGGTTCCGATCGAAAGCTGGGACTTTTTTTCACTCCCCCACGGTTTCATTTCGAGGTTCTCAAAATGCGAAATTTCGATGGTTTTGATTGAATTTTGTACGATGCTAGAAGGAAGGAAATGATTCAAGAATTCAAATTTCAAAACCTGGCAAAGCTACAAAATAACATTCAGGGACTACAATGAAAAGTACTACATTTTAGTTACCTTCTTTGGACTTTATAGCTTGCTCCATGGACTGAACAACATCTTGAAGTAGTGGCAATCCCATACGATAATTTATTGATTTACCATAACCCTTCAGTATAAATAGTTCCAGATCATCGGTCCACTCCAGTAAAGAAATCTGTCAAAGCAGTAGTATCTCCATATATAAGATGCGTTAAACATTTAACAAACAGAGAAGAGCACATTAAAATTACACTTTGTAAGCATTATCAGAGAACTATAAATATTCAAAAAACATGAAGCTAAGATTGCTGTGAGCATGGAGAATAGCATCTTGTAGTTATTGAATCAACAATGAACTCAAAATCATTGTCAGAACTATCAAATACTTGGATGGAATAATGTAATATCCGAGCAGTGATAAAGTTTGCAAAAATATCAAACAAGAAACATGCAAATGAAAAACTAATGAGTTCTACTTGGCTTTGCATGGATACAGGAGTATGCCTCGAATACAACAAGGTAAGAGCTCACTCAGAACCCCAAAGGAAAAAGATGCATGGACTCAGCACCATATAAAATTAACCAAAAAATAAATTGATGATACATAGAGAATAACAAGCAATATAAAGATAAACAATGGTTTTATCTTATAGGAAATTTCTAAATTGCATCATTCTATCTATTCCAGCAAAAGAAGCCCTGTGGCCAACCCAGCAGTAATAACAGAAGAGATATTCTACGATATCCATTATAATATATAAGCTTAAGATATGGGGTCTTGTCAAGCTCCCTTATTTCATTTGGTTATCCATGCCTTCTAAAGCAATTTTGCTTTTAGTGCAGGAATTGAAAATAAGCATTTCCTTTGTGGATCGGCTATTTTTTTTTATCTATTTTGGAATATACACCAACCCAGTAGGTCTGAAATAAAATCACCAGATAACCAACAGTCTAATCCAAAAGCATTCAAGGTGGGTTGATAACAAAACCGACAGATTGATTGGCTAAAGTAGATGATAAATGACCATGGAGATCTTCTATGAAGATAGTAGGTAATGCAGATCTGAAGAACAACCATAGGAAGAATAAGTCTAAACTGTTCGTTCCTTTACATAGTTTACTATTTGTCATTTGCTTCAAATCGAACCACGTCCACATTGGTTCAACGTTGGTTCAATTATGAGATCTGACTCATTTACCTTTTACCTAAGTAAGTTGGGTCCATTTTTTTCTTTAAATTGAACTGGCTCCAAGTTGATTCAATTTTGGTTCAATTGATGAGATCTGACTTATTTACCCTTTTCTTACTTAAGTTGGGATCATCTTTTGCTTCAATTGAACCTTCAAGATGGTTGAACTTAAGTTGATCTGATTATTTAACTTTTACCTATGTAAGTTAGGCTTGTTCTACATGCATAAAAGAGGAAGTGCTCTGTGGGATAAGCTAGACTAGGTGGACTGCTAATCCTCCGGGGTGAGGAGTATTTGATCCTTGGGCCTTAATAAAGAATATGCAGGCTTTTATCTGCCCCATGCAAATTTTAGAAAGCCAGAAAAAATAAAAAGAAGCTGCAGGTCTCTAGCTGTTTTTCCTCATGAAGAAGGAACTTGTAATTCCTCTGCAACCAACCAAAGTTTTACATGATCGGTGTTTGATGGTTTACATCTTACAGCAGGAAGCCGGATGGTTTGTCTTGATTGTTCTCTAAGTCATCAACTCCGTACCACTGCCCTAGTATTTTGATGTCAAGTTTTTAGTTCTAACCATTAGCAATAAACCTGAAGTTCAATCTTCCTCTCCAGAAGATCATATAAAAGGAGAGTTTTGCAAGATTTTCAGCCCAGAGCAGCCTTTGAAATGCATTGACATTTTGACCAAATGTTTAACAACCATACTCGTGAATTCTAATCAACTTTAAGGGCATCTAGTCCAGCTGAATCCCTTTTTCCTTTTAATTCTCATTATTGCCCCTAGTACTACTTCCACTTTGTTTAACCCCATCATTTGCTTCTGATTCTTGTTCTACCCTATTAGCTTACTAAATCAGGTTACTACATCCCTGGAATCAGTAAGCTGAGTTCCATTTATCAACCCTAATCCCCAGTACCTAATTTTCAGATACCCCTACCATAAACCCTAGTTCTAATTCCTGATTTGTGAAAACCCTATATTGAACCATCTTTTGGCTAAAGATTCAGATTTTATTTCTAGCTAGAGCAATTCAAATCTAGGACTACATTAATGGGTGGGGATGAAAAGCTATACTATGATCAATATGATAAATGTCTTTAAAGTCCATGTGGTGTAAGGGTAGTATAGGAACTAGTCTTATAACTAGTTGCCTTATTATCTAACATTGTTTTTTACTCTTTAACCTCCCTAGGGTGGCGTATGTAATTACATCCTTTTTATTAGTAAAGTTATATGGGTGTATTGGAGACTCACTCCAACACAAAACATTCCACTTCATTCTCTCCTCTTCTCATCCATCCATCTTATTCTTCCTCTAACACTTCTTTCTACAAACCTTGCTGGTCTCTGCATTCAATAACTTTCAACTTGGCTTCAGAGCAAACCTTGCTAGTTTGAGTTGAGTTTTGTCCTTGTTCTTGTTGTAAGTCATAAATTCAGTTCAGTTAGGAGATTGAGTCCAGTTGGGAGTTTGGTCAATTAGAGAGTCTTCATTGTTTATGTTTTTTAGTCCCACATTGGGTATCATTGTACTTGCTCATTCATAACTATTATTATAAATGAAGCCCTACTATGTCATACAAGACATAAGTCAAGATTCTCTCAAGATTTCAACATGGTATCAGTGAGGTTAAACTTGAGGTACCCACACCATCACAGAATTGCTTCCGCCAGTATCCCTCACACATCTGAGAGACCAAATCACCATCGCCTCCATCATTCCAACTCCCAGTCACCATTGCCTCCATCATTCTAAATCCTAGCCACCATCGCCTAGCCCAGCCCAGACTATTGAACCCTTCTTAAGCCCAGCGATAGAGCCTAGAAGAGTTGCTGCATTTTTTTACTCTTCTAGGGCCATCGTATGCCTCTTTTTTGTCCCCAACCTATCCACAATCACTTTTAGGAGTGTTGTTTGCATCCTACGACTCTCCTGGGATGATACTCTGTTTTTTTCTCAACCTACAATAGTGTTTGGCATCTTGTTTTACCCAAATAGCCCTTCTAAACATATCAACTACCACATTTAATCCCTCCAGATGTTTCCAAAGTCTTCAACGATGCTTCAGAATGGTTCTAGGTACATTGCAGGCAGCAACTAATGTTTTGTGAATTCACGGGGGCTGCTTTTTTTTTTTTTTTTTTTTTTTTTTTGAACATTTGAATAGTTATAGGGAGCTGTTTGAAAATTTGAATAATTTAGGGAGTTGATTCCAAATTCAAATACTCCAAGGAGCTGTTTGGAAAATCGAATAGTTTTAGGGAGCAGTTTGTAAATTTGAATAGTTTCAAGAAGCTATTTGTGATTTGAGTTATATTTTGCTCCCGCCATGGCTGATTCCACCACATCTAAATAGTCTCCCATTTCTTCTATTCAAAGGGATCGTGAGTTTTCTCCGCTTCAGATGACCACTATGAAACTCAAAGAGACCAATTATCTTAGATGGTCTCGCTCAGTTTTCCTTGTTGAAGCTCGTGGTCTTACTGGTCATTTTGATGGGACTTCTACCAAACCTTTCACACCTGGTCGGCAATTTTTCAATTGGAACACAGATGAATGTTTGGTCGTGGGTTTTCTCCTCAACTCCATTAAATCAAAGCATTGCAGAGAGTTATCTCCTCCTTAATGCGGCAATTATTTGGAAAGTGGCTAAGGATACATACTCCAAAGTAGGCAATGATGCAAGTGCTTTACAATTAGACGGAAAATCAATCAGTTGCACCAAAAGGACCTTACTCATTCTCAATACTATAACACTCTTCGGGGATATTACTAGACTTTAGATTTCCATGGGAAGTTTACTCCAAAGAATGCTGAAGATGCTATTGCCTATCAACAATGGGAAGGCAAACAGAGAGTTTATGATTTTTTGGCAGGATTCAATATAGAATTTGATCAAATTTGGGCACAGATCCTTTCTAGGAGCCTTTCCCTTCTCTGGCTCAAGCCTATGCCATGGTAGATATAGAGAACAGTTGACATATAGCTATGGTACATACATAGACTCCTGATAGGTCTACGTTAGCTGCTGGTTCTTGTAGTCCTAAGCCTAGTTTTGGTGACTCTCAACCTCCTATGAAAGGTGAGTATTGTCGAAAGGAACGCCATACAAAGGATAAATGTTGGAAATTAAATAGACATCCATCCAATTCCCATGGAGGAGGTAAAGATGGCAATAGAGGCAGCAATCTTGCATCTGCAAATCAGGCTATTCCAAACATATAGAGTACTCAAGCACTACCTTCGTAGATGAGATCCAAAATCTCTTTCGTCAGCTGATGACCAAACTTGATGGATCCTCTTCAGGTTTAACTCCCAACGCGAGTGTTGCATATGTCATTGCCTCTACCTCTGGTTCCTAGCCTCCTATAGGTATTTTTGGTTGTCACAGTGACAATTCTATTTATCCCTTTTGGATAATTGACTCTGAGGCAACTGACCACATGACAGATTCATCTTCTTTATTCCACACTTATTCCCCCATTCCACTTGTTCAGAATGGAACAGCTGATGGATCCCTATCCACTATTTCTAGAAAGGGCTCCATCATCACCTAACCTCACTATTTCCTCTGTTTTGCATGTTCCTAAATATTCAGGTAATTTATTATTCATTAGTGGCCCAACTCATGATATGAACTGCAAAATAACATTTCTTCCATCTCGCTGTGTTTTCCAAGACCTGGAGACGAGGCATATGATTGGCAGTGGTAAACAGAAGGAGGGGCTCTACCTATTGGATGGTTCTAATTCTCCATCTACTCTTTCTACAGTTCATGCATCCTCTCCTGCGCTAGTATCCTTATTACAATGGCATAATCATTTTGACCGCATTCCTTTGTCACCTTTGTTTAGACTCTTTTTTTATTTGGTTAAAAAATGTCATCTAAATGATTTCATTGTGATGCTTGTATTTTGGCCAAGCAAATAAGACATATTTATCCCATTTTAGATAACAGAAGTAAAATTTCCTTTCATGTTATTCATTTTGATGTATAGGGTCCTTCTCGAACTGTGTCTACATCTAGCCATCGTGATTTGTTACGTTCATTGATTGTTGCACCTACATTACTTGGGTTTATCTCCTACATAAAAAAAGTAATGTGTTTTTCTATTTCCATAATTTCCATAATATGGTTAAGATCCAGTTTGGGGCTATAATAAAAATCCTTAGGATGCATAATGGGAGTGAATATTCGGGTGGTAGCATTCTTTCTTACTATTATGATCATATGATTATCCATCAAACTAGTTGTGTTGATACACCTCCTAAAAATGGGGTTACAAAGCGCAAAAATAGGCATCTCTTGGAGGTGGCATAGTCCCTTATGTTAACAATGCATGTGCCACCTTGATTCTGGGGGTGATGCGGTTCAAACCGCCACTTATCTCATTAATAGGATGCCTTCACGTGTCTTAGATCAACGTTGTCCTCTTGAAGTTCTCCTAGGTACTACCAATTTTACTACACCCCCTAAGGTCTTTGGATGTGTTGCATTTGTTCACAACCATCATAGTCATGGTAAGCTTGATCCTAGAGGGTTATGGTGTATATTCTTGGGCTATCCTCCTACACAAAAAGGTTATAAATGTTACCATCCTGAATCACGTCGATTTTTTGTGTCTATTATGTTATTTTTTAGGAACAGTTTCCTTTTTCACCTCTTCTTCAGGGGGAGAGTCTTAGTGAAGAAGCTTTAATTTTCCTTGAGATTCCTCTAGAAGTTTCTACTGCTAAGTCTCCTTTGGCAGATTTCCCACTGGAAGATGGATGGATGACTGAACCGGAACAACTCATGGATGATGCACAAAGCAAGTCTAGACCTCCTCTTAAGACCTATCAAAGGAAGCGAGAGCGCCCCCCCCCCTCTAAGCCACAGCAATTGGAAGCACCAGGTCCTAGTCCTAAAGCAACCATTCCTTCTAGTGACCTTGTCTCTAATCTTGATTTTCCCATTGCATAAAGAAAATAGCCACGTAACTACACCAAACACTCTATTTCTAACCATGTGTCATATCATTCCCAATCACTTGAATTTCAAAGCTTTATTTCCTCTGCGTGTTCCACCTCTATCCCTAACTCATGGCAGAACGTAGTGTCTCACTTGAACTAGAAGAAAGCTATAGATGAGGAAATACAAGCCCTGGGAAAAAATAAGACATGGGATATGGAATCCTTGCCAACAAGGAAGAAGATTGTTGGATGCAAATGGGTTTTTAAGAGATATAAAGCAGGACTGGTAGCCAAAGGCTTTACTCAAGCCTATGGCATTGACTACCAAGAGACATTTGCTCCTGTTGCTAAGATGAATATTGTTTGGGGTGTTCTCTCATGTGCTATAAACCAAGGGTGTGGAGTCTTCAACAATTAGATGTGAAGAATGCTCTCCTACATAGAGAGCTGCAGGAAGAAGCATATATAGATGTGTCTTGGTTATTCTAGTTGAAAGACCCATAGGAAGGTATGCAGGATAAAGAGAGCTCTATATGGTCCAAAGCAATCTCCTAGGGCATGGTTTGGAAGATTTCACAAGGCAATTATCTCCTATGGCTAAAGGCAAAGTAATGCAAACCATACCCTGTTTATCAAGCAGGATAAATCTCATACTACAATACACTTTGTATATGTGGATGATTTTGTCATCACACGACATAGTGAAGAGGAAATTGTAGCCTTGAAGACTTTCTTGGGGACAGAGTTTAAGATAAAGATATGGGCAAACTCAGGTACTTTCTCAGGTTGGAGTTGACCTACTTTGCTAATGGTGTCTCACTCTCTCAGAGAAAGTACACCTTCGACCTATTAGAAGAGACTGGAATGCTAGGGTGTAGACCTTTAGAGACCCCAGTGGAGCCTAATCAGCACTTGGAAGCTAAGGAAGGAGAACCAGTTAACAAAACCAACTACCAAAAATTAGTTGGAAAGTTGATTTATTTGTCACATACTAGGCCAAATATCACCTTTGCAGTCAACCTTGTTAGTCACAATACATGCATAATCCTTATTCTTCACATTTTAATGCAGTATATCGTATCTTGAGGTATTTAAAAGCATTTCCAAGGGGGTATTTTAATCTCTTCTCAAGAACATCTTAGAGTTGAAGCATACACTAATGCAGATTGGGCTAAATGCCCGGATAACAAGAGGCCCACCTTTGGCTATTGTGCTTATGTGGGGGGGGGGGGGGGTAGCTTGGTGTCTTGGAGGATGAAAAAACAGGTTGTAGTGGCTCGGTCAAGTGTTGAAGCATAGTTTAGCCTTCGCTCAAGGTATTTATGAAGTGTTATGGTTGAAGGGTCTTCTTCAAGAACTTGAAGTAGATCTGGAAGGATCTATAAGGCTGTATTCTAATAGCAAATCAACCATCAACATCACCCATAATCTAGTTCAGCATGACAGGACCAAACATGTGAAAATTGATAGGAATTTTATTAAAGAAAATGTTAAGTCTGGACTGGTTCAAATTTCTTTTGTTACTTCTAACAACCAACATGCTGATATATTCACAGAAAGTTTGAGCGTCAAGTTATTTAGTAGTATTGTTAGCAAGTTGAGCATGATAAATATCTATGCACCAACTTGAGAGGGGAGTGTTGTAAGTCATAAGTTGAATCCAGTTAGGAGTTTGAGTCCAGCTGGGAGTTTGGTCTATTAGAGTCTCTTTATTATTTATGTTTTTTAGTCCCACAACGGGTATCATGGTAGTTGCTCATTCATAACTATTATTATAAATAAAGCCTTGCTATGTCACACAAGACATAAGTTAGGATTCTCTCAAGATTTCAACAGTTCTCTTCTTCCTCTTCCTTTAGAACCCTAGTTTACAAAGGGGTCCCAAGGAAGAGTTTCTTATGCAAATTATTTTGAAGAATCACTAGTTGGAGCATGAATGCAGACCATGGGGACTTCAAACCATCCTTTTGCTTAATGCAATAGAGCTTCCAAGGCAGGTATCGAGTAATCCCAGCAGCTCCCAAGTTACCGCCAGCCTGCAAACTCCTCCAGCCATGTCTTCTGTGTTTGGTCAGCTTTATTATCACTATTTGGTCTGCATACTCCTTCATAGTGCTGCTGTATTATTCCCAGAGGTAATGTCTTAGACAACCGCCTGACTGTTTGTCCTGATTTTTTTTTTTTTTTTTTTTTTGGGGGGGGGGGGGGGGGGGGAACTGTACTTCTTAATCCCTATTGATGATTCCTGGTGTTTGCTACCACATGGTGTTGGTTTAATGAAGTTATGCTTTGAAGAGCCTACCTGCAGTGTTTAGTTTCTGGTTCCATTGTCTTCTTGTTTGCAAGCCTGTTTGACGCGATTACGGTTGAAACCATTCTAATGAATTGAGTTACAATGCTACTTTTACCTTGCGTTTAACTTTGGGTTGAGACTTATTCTCTTCTCTTTACAACGCCTGGAAGTGGTGATTTTGCAGACATTACTTCAACCCCAGCAGCTCCTTCACCTGCTCAAGTGTTCTTTGACAACTATCATTAATACTCAAATCTCCCTTGTGAGGCTGGACACCACCAATTACTTAGATTGAATGAAGTTTCCCTTCAAAGTAGGGGAAGTTAGACTACATAACAGGGACTATAAAAGTGCCCTACAAGACAGATCCTACATATCTCAAATGGAGACCAAAAACTCTACTGTCATGACTTGACTCATCTTCTCCATGAAGCCCAAGAGAGGAGAAGATTTATGAGGAAGGAAACAGCCAAGGAGATCTGGGATAGTGTTGCTCAAACCTTTAATCATCCTGGAGAGTGGAGAGTCAACCAAAGTTTATCAACTCCTCCGACATATTATGACTACAAGCAGATACACCCATTTTCTGAATTCTATAATACTCTTATTGGTCTTTGGAAAGAGTATGACATCATAGAGACTTCAGCTTACCGGCACCAAATATGAAAAGAAGGAACTGTATTTTTGAGGAGCAAGTAATTATTCTACTTGGAGCATTGAACTGCAAAGTTGAGCCCAGAAGTACAAAAATTTTGGGCAATTCTCCTCTTTCATCATTAGGTGAAGTGTTTAGTTATTCACAAAGTGAGGGGACTCAAAGGGCTGCTATGGAGTCTCCTCCTCTTGAGTCGTCAGCTCTTTCATCAAGTTGTCAGCATGACTGGCATCAAGGTTCAAGATTCTGTTTCCTCTTGAGGTTTCGGTCACCACAAGAAGACCAAAATCTCAAGATTTTGCCAAAATTACGGCGAAACCTGGTACAAATTCTACCAGGTTTCCGTGAGTTCTATGCATTTCATGGGTCTGGTTATATTTTTGGAGAACCTACTTTAGGGCCTATAAACACATATCCATAGTTAGTTTGGTTAGAAAAACAAGCCGCAATGAACTTTTGGATTTGCACTCTTTTGTGTGTCTATGCGGTCAAAATCTTAATGTATTTAGACAGATTTAAACATTCTTGAAGTATATATTACATTCATGGTACCCTTATTTTAGGCTACAGTAACACATTTAAATGATCATATTGCAAAAGTAGTTATCCAAGTAGGTGTTTGGTTTTCCAAAGTTCCTGAGAATTCAACCAAAATTTTTGAGAATTAGACCAAATTTTCTGGAATTTCGAGATTCCGGACCAAAGTACTGAAATTTCATCAAAATTCCAGTCAACCAATTAATTCTATTTTGCAGGTATGTTTTGTTTCAGTGATGACAAACCATCCAAAATCTTGGGAGAAATTCAAACCATGACTGGCGTATCTTTGACAAGAAACAAGATCTGGTGATGACAATGAGAAGCTTAAATGCGCTTATTGTTGGAATAGACAAGTGTTGGGTTCCGCATGGACAACCTCTAGTACACGTGGTGTTCTCCTAGTGCACATGGGTAAGAATGTACAATGGGGGGGACAAGCCTTCAATACGGAAGCTGGAGAGAAGAACTCAAACCCCAGGTAACAACAATGAGACTGTTCCTTGGGGAATTAATGACAGTGTGTGGGGGTCCGGGGGACCAACTAAAGCCTAGCAAAAACATCAAAGCAAATGGCTTCCAAATCAACTCTAGAGATCTAGATTTGGAAGTCCATCTCCTGAGGTGACGCTGCTCTCACCACAAGTGGTGGACTGTGGCACCAAAGAACAGCTTACCTACACAGTCACAAAAAGAGTTGCCTCCAAAGGACCTCAAGATCCAAAACAAATCTAAAGCAAAGCTAAATGAATGTCTAGAGGTGGGGCCAAATGGAAGATAAGGCTTTCACCCAAAGGAGCAGGCAAAGGGGCAAGTGAAGAACAAGTGGTCGAGGTCCTCTTATGAGCTTCATCTTACAGCTTTATTTCTGTAAATAAGATATTAGAAAGATGCAGCGCAACTGAGAAAGGGGGGAAGAAACTTTCTGGGCCTTGAAAATTAGGTTTCAAGTTTGGCCAAAATTTAAAACTGATTTCGACCAGTACTTTTGAAATTTTCCGGTTTCCAATAGGGTTGATTCCAGCCCCAAGACCCAGATGCAGAAGTTTAAACCTAGGTGGCAGAGTAGGATTTGTGTAAACTCACAGCAAGAAAAAATAATATTAAGTTATTGTTCTCACTTTACAACTTCAAGATAACAAACACCACAAAAATTATTACCAGTTTCATAGACGTGGGTGTAGGTGCTGGTTTCCAATGGATGCATTGGGTATTTTAATGTTGTTATTGGTTAGATATGCCATTAACTAATAATTATTTAATAAAACAATTTTATGACAAATTTGGTTATTACTAACAGAGGAGTTAAATTAAATATTAAAACAACCAGTCAAATACATAATATTTTATTTTTTATTTTTCTCTCTTTTTTTCCCTTAAGCTCCCTACAAGGCAGTAGACCTAGAATCTAGATCCTCAGTTTACAATATCAGCTTGTCTGTTGCTAGGTTCTGTGAGAGAGATTGAAAATTCGAAATATAAAAGAACAGAAGGTTTAATATTGAAGAAGATGCAGAAAGGGAGCATGAAACAGAATGGTACCACCCTTCCTCCCTGGTTTTGGCTTCTCCCTTCCCCCTTTCTCATCCTTATTCTCTCTTAGACTTCTTCACCTTCTCTTTCCTCTTTCATTTGGCAATGGATGGGACTGAAGAGAGGACAAATTGCCATTCTGCCGCACACTGCACAACTGTAGCAGAAACCTTTTCCAGATGTATGGACATGCAATACAACCAGGGGAAAGAAGAATCTGGGTAGCAGAGGTTTACCAAAAAAACAGCTTATGGATTTTTTATTTTTTTTTTTTTTTTTTATTTTTGGTGGTGCAGGGTGGGGGGTGTTGAATGTTCATTTAAATGACAATTTTAAGGTAAAAAAATAAAAAATCTTAACTCAAGGACAACTTTGGAAAAGCAAAGAAAAACAAGCAGTACAAACCATTAATTGCCAACAGACAGCATACCTCAGACGGGTTGAAGAGGCTACAAGCCTGGTCAGTAACAGCCAACAATGACGCCTCCTACCAAATTAAAAAGCAGATGATTTGTTAGAAGGAACTATTAGAAAATTAAGAAAAACAAATATTTACCAGTATTTCACCTGCTTGCACAGAAACCACAGTGAAGCAGTGTCTTCTCTTGTGAAATTCAGCCGGTAGCGACTCACTAATGCAGATGTAATTTCATCCAGGAAAGGTTCCTTAAGCTTGTCAACAGCAGGCTCCTGACTTTTCCTATATTCCTGCCCGTCAGACAGCAAAGCAATTAGAACACATCAATATATTCATGATGAGAAACAAAATCCATAAAAAGTAGACACCTAAATTACTTAGCCCCAGGCTCCTAGGGAGATTTCTCTCAGTAGCCCAATAAAAAAGTGGGATTTTCTTTTTGACACCTCTATAATTTGTAACCACATTCTATTTTTCCTTCTTAGATGGAAAACATTTCTTTCAAGGAAGATAAAGATCCATCATTTCACACGTGTACTCAAAACCATTGTTGTCATGGCGCCTAGTAGGGCAGCACACTTAACACTTTCAGGGATGGTAAAGTACCATCATTTCACAGGTTTACTCAAAAGTCAAACCATAGTTTGGCATACCATCCAAGCAAACCAAGTGGTTGAATGGGTTCCTAGGTGCAGTTAACACTGAATGTCATACAGCAAATATAGTTTTATATATGTTAAGTTATCTAGTGGTTTACCACTTTGTAACTTGGGGAAGACCTTCCATTGCTTCACGGCTCTGTCAATTCCCAACCTTGGAGTATTGGTGGATACTGTCGTCAGATTCAGCCATGAAAGATTAGGTAGTCGTTCCCTAGACACCAACTCTGTGGCTGCCTTTAGTAATTATCTAGAAGACATTGCTATGAACAATCTCCATTGATCCAGCCCTCTCTCTACCTGGCATAACTGGAAATCTGGTCAGAACCGTATTGCCTCTAAGCTCGATAGGCTCTTGGTCAACGAAGCATACCTTTCCCTCTTCCCTTCTTCCCACTCTTCCTTCCTTACCCCTAGTCTCTCTAACTACTCGCTCACCTCCACCATATCAAAACTCTCTCCTGCTTCAGTCCCAGACCCTTCAATTCTTTGACATGTGGTCCTGTCAGCCTTATTTCCTGCCCACTGTCCAGGTGGCTTGGGCCAAGCCAGTCCACTATTACTCCCTCCCCCATAAGACCTTCGCTAGGAAGCTCCAGAAATCCATTGCCAAGTCCTGAAATTCCTCTACCTTTGGGCACATCCCCTTTCTTATCTCTACCTGCCGCTCTAATCTCGCCCATATCCAGTCTCTTCTCCAACTGATCCCCCTTGACCTACCCTCGCTAAGGAAGAAAAAACCCTCTCTGTTGAGCTAGCGTCCCTAAGCTCCAAAGAAGAAAGTTCTCTTCGCAAAAGTCCAGGATCAAATGGCTTGAGCTTGGAGTCTGGAGACTCCAATACCTCCTTCCATCTCTTTCTCATGGTTCGCCATAATTTCAACTCCATTCCTACTCCCTTTTCTGTTAAGGGTAATGGGATATTTGATGTCAATAGTATCAAAAGGAAGAGGTGTCCTTCTCTTCTCTCTTCGCCCACCCTCCCCCCAATCTCTTCAATAAAATGTGTCCCTCATTCCCTCTTGGATTCCCTCCTTGCCATCCCTTTGAAGGAGGAAATCCTCTTTTCATTGACACACATAAGCACAATCGTGCCCTTGGCCCCCATGTCTTTAGTATTGGGGTACTTTCGTGCCCTATGGAATCTCATTGAAGGGGAGCTCACCAATGCCATCCCTACTTTCTTCACCAATTCCACCCAACTTGCCTTAGTTAATCAAACCTTTCTCTACCTCATCCCTAAGAAGCCCAATGCCTCCTGTTCTCGGATTTTTGGCCCATCTCTCTCTACAATCTCCTCTACAGGTTCATTACCAAAATTCTTGCTAACCACATCCAGGTTGTCATCCCATGCTTTGAGAGCCAGAACCAATCCACTTCCATATCTAACAGAAGCATTGCTGACAACATTCTTCTTTATATCGACATTGTTTGAGGGTTCAATTTCTCACCCACTCCCCATAGCTTAGCTAAAAATTGATCACTACGAAGCCTTTAACTCCATCTATTGGGACTTCATCTTTGATGTTGTGTCCTAGATTAGCCCCCCCCCCCACCTTGTCCCTCTTTCTCCATCATCACTAATGGACCCCTAGCAAGTTTCTTTTCCTCCCGCATTAGCATCACCAAGGTTGTCCCCTTTCTCCCTTTCTCTTCTCCCTTGGCCTTGAAGCCCTCTCCCAAATCATCCATGCCAAAATTGATCAACATCTCATTTTCCCTGTCCCAAAGTGCAAATCCCTTAACCTTTCCACCTAGCATTCACTAATTATCTCATAACTTCCGCAAAACCTCGCAGTCTTCCATCTCCTCCATGTTTTCCTCTCTCTCTCCCTTTTAGAATCTCTTTCCGGCCTTCATGTTAATTTAGATAAATCCCTTTTGCTCCTTGATGGTGTTCCTAACTCCACCAAGCCTCTCTCCTTCAGCTCACTGGATTCACCCCTGGTTCCTTCCCAATTTCTTACCTTAGGCTACTCCTCGTCTTGGTAGGCTCACTATCCACCTCTACTCCCCGATGCTTGACCAAATTCATGAAAAGCTTCAACTTTGTAAGCTCCTCTCCTTTATTAGAAGGACTGTCTTGATCTCATTAGCCCTCCAATCATCCTACATCTATTGATGTGGCATCTTCTCCATCCCCAAAGCCACTATTTGAGCTATAAAACGGCTCTTTTGTGTCTTCCTCTGGAAAGGATAAGAATCCTCCTATTATCTCCACATCATTAGTTGGTCCTTAGTTTTCCGTCCCAAATCCAAGGGTGGTCTTGGTTTCCATACAATTTGAGATTACACCATTACCAGCTTGATGAACTCATGAAACTCATCTAGAAAATCTCTTCTAGGCATGACTCATCTAGGACAACTAGGTGTACTCCTTGCTTCTAAAATTGGACTTCATCTGGACAGTTTCCCTCCCCTCCAACCCTTCCTAGACTTGGAGGAAGCTGATCCTTTTTAAACCCCTTACGCTCCTTGCCATCTCCACCTAGATTGCCTTCTCCAACTACTTGTGGCTAGATCCCTGGCATCCACCCTATGTCCTTTATGGTTCCTCGGGGCCTCATCTGGTGTATGCATCTAAAACCCCCAAACTAGCTCTTCTCTCAGACTTCATCTCCAACAGCTCCTGGTCCCCCCTCCCTTTTTTTCTTTAGCCTAACTAGGATTGGTTCAACCTTCCCCAATTGCACCCCTTCTCCCAAGATCAGCCAATCTAGCTCTCCTATTCCACTTGCTCTTTCTCTACCACCTCTATCTAGAACCTAATCCTTTCCCCTAGCTAATTGGTCTTGTGGTCCCGCCTGGTTTGGTCCAAAGGTCATACCCCCACCACTTCTTCATTGTCTGAAGAACCTTTAACCTTTGGTTTCCCACCTAATCTTTCCTTTCCTATAAAACTCCAACTATACCGTTTGTTGGACTGACCTAAAAGACAAGAGCACCTCTTCTTTGCATGTCCCTTCTCTTGTTCTCTTTGGAGGAAAAATATTTTTTCTATTTGGCCCCAAGCTAGATGCTTCTTTGGTTTCTCACGAGATTCCTCTTGGGTTTTGAGCTCCTCCTCTACTTTGCCCATTTGTGATATAATTGCCAAATTGATCTGTTAGGACCCTGGAATTAGGCCACGTGCAGGAGAGAGAAAGAGAGAAGGGCTACTGCTGGGGTTATAAATAGGGGAGAAGTTGCAAAAAGAGAATATTGGGTTATTTGATGAGAGGATTAGGGCAGCCTCTAGCTGAGGGCACCATTCGGTGTAGGGGGTGACTTGCACCATTAAAGCTAGAATATCTTGTTAATTTCTCTATTTTGATATTGAATTTCATATTCAATTGAGGGATCTTATCATATCTGATATCTCATGTTTGGTGGGAGCGGAATCTTAGGAGATGGACCTCATAACTCTAAATCTCAATATATGATTTGGAGAGCCATTTGCTTTGATGTCACCACTAGGATTCAGACTCTCTCCAACCCCCTAGTTTCAAATACCCTAAGGAACAAGTTAGTTAGTTGTTTCTTGTGGTCTTGGTTCTTCTTTTTTGTCCCCTAGCTCCCGTTTTCCAAGGAATCATATTCCAGATTAAGAATTTCATTTGGTTCAAAAATTATTCGGAATCCACATCATTCCATGGAGTCAGGTGATTCCATGGAAAACACCTCAATAGGTGGTTTCCAAATAGAATCACCAAATTGAAGCCCTTGTATAAATATATTTGATTCAACTGAACCACCAAATTAATGGTGAGAACTCGAGAGTGTTGGTACCTTCTTCCTAGTCGCCTTCACCTGTGAATCTACAAACTCAAGCGCTCTTGCTTGCCTTCCTCCTACTTGCCTTCTTCCTAAAATGACTGCTTCCTGCGAACCCTAGAACATCTGCAACTCTGTGAACAACTATGCTTCGTAGAGTGTCATCTGCAACGTTGCGAACCCTAGAACGACTCTGCCTCCTTCCCACCTTGCGTCCTCTGTCTAGCTTCCTTCTAGAGGTCTGCTATCAGGCATTAGTTGAATGTTGCTTAAATTATGTATTTACCTTCTCAATTAGGGCATTAGTTGCTTAAGTGGGGTTGAGCTTTACATATGAGTTATTAGATGGTTGTTCAGAAAAAGGGTTGTTTTGGAGCCTTTTGTGTTGCATTATGGTGGTCTTATTCATCTACTAATCTAGCATTTACTGACATGATTTTCCAGGTCTTACACCTTTGCCAAAGATTGACTTCATCTCGTTTTTAATCCAACCTTGTCATGGACTCACGGCAAGGTTCAAACCAAAATTATAGTGGCTTTTTGTCTAAAATTGTGAGCTCATATGAGCCTCTTTAAGATCTTTGATATTCCTTATTATTGTATATAACAGTAATTTCTTGGTTTTACATTCTTGAAAGCTATTAATTTGATAATCAGAGATGTAGAATATTTGTATTTTGGCATTATAAGCAAAATTCGGAAGAAATTTCACCCCTTTCTAGGCAAATTTTCTTGGTTTCCAAAGCTTCTCTCTCTATTTTCACTCCATTCTTGCTGTTTTTTGTTCGATCTTGGACATTTGGGGGTGGATCTTGCTTCATTCTTGCCGGCAATTACGTTGTTTACATCGATCAAGCTGGGTTTCACACAAATATTGGAGTTTTTCCATCTCAGAGGTAATCACTGTTCTCCAAACTAAATTTTTAAAAATTCATGCTATAATGCTGTTGGATGGTTATGAAATTGAAGTATGTTAAACACTGTGAGCCGATCTATGAACTCATGGTGTTGGGATTTTTTTTTTTTTGCAAAGTAATTTAATTTTTTATTTCAGGCGTCAAAAATTATATTCTCCCACACTGAAAATGCTTACTTTTTACATGCTATATGTGTTGTAAAGTGATGGAAAAAAACATATGTGGAACTCCATAGGCCAATCTACTAACTCATGGAGTCAAAATATATTCCCACCCAAAATATAAATATTTTATTTTTCAAAAATTATTACAATAATAATGGAAAATATAAATAATTCTGAAAAAATAAGGGAAATAGGGAAAAGGGTTTTGAAAATTATGGAATAGCTATATAAATCTCTTTCAAGTGCTGCCCACATAGTTTCATCACCAGTTTTGGTATGGGCAGCCTATTTTATTGCCCAAAAAATTTTAAAACTTCCTTTTATATTTAAAAAAAATACATCGGCAAGGGAAAAATTGCTAGCTAGGTACATAATTGTTTCTATGTCTATCGAAAATTAATTTGGTGCAGCACAATGACTTATGCAATCATTTTGGATGCAACAGTTATCATGTCTACTAATGGGAGTCAGAGGAGAGTTGGTTCACAGGATGGACAACAACGCTAAAGACAGCCATACCCATAGCCACAGAGACAGGCAGTAGGAGGGAGGGATGACCCAACATGGCAATACTATGTGGTTACTGATGGAAACAAGAGTAGAACACGATGTAAGTTATGTGGAAAGTAGTTCAACTCATGTGGCATCACCAGGTTCAAGGGTCACATCACTGGGAGTTTGAAGGATGTGGCCAGATACACAAAGGCCCATCCAGATGTAGTGAAGGTACTCAATGAGCTAAAGAAAGCAATGGGGAAGGAGGAGGATAAGAGGAGAGTGGAAAGAGCACTAAATGATGCGGTGCAGGACTGTCATCATACAGAGTTGATTCAGATTTTGATTAGGATGTTAATCATGTTGATGTGGGGAGAGATCAAGAGGAGAGGGACTTGAGGTAGGCCACACAGAGAGTAAAGAGGCCTCTAAGAGAACCAGGACAGGGCCAAAGCTAGAGCTATAAGAGTTGGTCCCTCTAGGCCTGCAAGGGCTGGAACATGAATGTGGGGGGAGGGGTTGTATATTTGTCATGTTTAGCAGATCACAGACTCAGAGGACCACTCTTCCAACAAATCCAGTACCATGTAATTATCCACGTCTTGGGGAACCGATCCTACAGCAGAATCCTGAAGTTTTCAAGAAGAAGGGGGCCAAGTAGCTGAAGATAATTGGTGCATAGAAAGGTATAGATAAGAAGGTTAAAATGGCAGTGGCAAAGTGGATGTTCTACAATTCCATTTCAGCAAACATAACGCAAGGTCCACACTACAAGCACATGATTGATACTACTGCAAATGCAGGTGCTGGATATAAGGGTCCAACCCTTAAAAGAGTTGATGACCACCTTCCTTTAGGAGGAGGAGGAGCTACAATAGTACATTAACAGTATAAGACCCTTCTGGGATATATATGGATGCACTATCATGTCTGTTGGACGGACCGGTTTGACGAGAAAGTCCATCATCAACTTTATAATGTATTGTGGTAGGACAGTTTTTTTTAGATCTATGGATGTTGCTAGTAATACGAAAGACCACAGATATATACTTGGTCTGATACAAGATGTGATAGATGAGGTTGGGAAGAAGCATGTGGTGCAGATTGTCAATGACAATGGCTCCAACTTTAAGAAGGTGGGTGAGGTGTTGATGAGTTCACCCGACCATCATCTTTTTAAACACCCTATGTAGGTCATTGTATCGACCTCATGTTGAAGGACGTTAGGAAGATCAACATTGTCCAAACCAAAGTGGAAACGGCTAGGCAAGTAAAAAATTTCATCTACAATCATAGCACCACTCTGGACATGATGATGTGATCATGTAGCGGTGAGGTGGTGCTACCCGGTCCATATGCAGGAGAAGAAGTTGGGCCTCAGATCCATGTTTGCATCCCCAGAGTGGTTTGATTGGGTTGAATAGTAAGATAACTATTTTACTATTTCATTTTACAAATTATTATACTATGACTATCTAGTATCTATTATCTACTAACTTAATGTGCTTGTGATAATTCAGGTCAAATAACGGGTGCGAGGCATAGGGCACGATACCATCTAACAACTTTTGGAGACATATGACTATTGCGTTGCAAACCTTAGGGCCCATCATAAAGGTCTTGGGTATGGTGGACTCATCCTTGAGGGGACCCACATGCCCCATTATATGTAGCCCTTTAGCATATAAATGTTGTCATTCAAAGAGCAAACCCCAAAGGGCACCAGGCTTTCTTGAATATTATACATGAACGATGGACCGCTCATCTGATGTATCTGTTGCATAGGGCCGGTAAGTAATTATTGTGCGTTGTTGAATTGTAGGTATTGGTAATTCATTCAATCTCATCTTTAAGTGTGAGTTTATGAATTTGCAGCCTATTATCTCAACCCCAAATATCAGTATAGTGAACATTTGGGATTTGACATAACCTGATCGATGCCATGATGCAAGTGATTTTGAAGTTGGAGCCTAACCGATAGTCCAATCATTTTGCCACAACGAGATGAGATATCAAGATTTCAAACTGTCAAAACTTACATTTTATTTTTTAAAGAATTTAGCTAACCATCAATACAAATGACTACAAATAAAGTTGTTTAGGGATGCATTTAGGTCCTTTAGTTCAGACCTTGTTATATAGGTTCAAGAAAACACTGATCCAAGCTAGATACATTTTATAAATAAGTAAATTTTATGTTAAGTATTAAACTTTTAACTTAATGTATTTGTGATAATGCAGCTAAGTGGTGGCTTCTCTATAGAAACAATGCATCAAACCTCCAGAAGACTGGCGATCAGGATCCTCTCTCAGACTTGCTCCGCCTTTGGGAGCAAGAGGAATTGAAGTACATTAAGCATGATCCCCTCCGACCTGTATTGCCACTGCAACATAAGGTTAAAGCCACAACATGCTAGGGAACAGGCTGAGACTAGTCAGCGGGACATCGATCTTGATGATATCTTCAAGGTGGCTGCAGACGACAAAGATCCCCTCACTCAATGGCTACATTGATCTTAGTAAAAGGTGCTTTAGATGCACGTGGTTCTAAGTTAATGCCAGATAAAAAGGATTTTGGTTATAGTTTTCCTTGCGACGATCCAGGACTAGGCGGTACTTGTGATATTTCGGCTTGGGATGCATTTTATTTAGCGGTTTTCTGGATGTTAAATACCATTGGATGGGTTACTTTTTATTGGCATTGGAAACACATCACATTATGGCAAGGTAACGTTTCACAATTTAACGAATCCTCCACTTATTTGATGGGATGGTTAAGGGCCTGTTTGGTTACATGAATCCAGAGATTTCAAATCTCTGGATTCATGAATCTGAGAATTATACCCGTTTGGTTGTAAAATCTCTAGATTCATGAAATCTAGAGATTCACTTTTTTACACTGAAAACGTGAATCTGTAGATTTATGGGTAAGGGGTGAAATCCAAAGATTTCAAAAAAGCTATACATTTGCACATTCACAAAAATCACGTCGATCAAATAGTTTTTTAGGATGAATCCACATATTTCATTCCACAACCAAACATCTAATTTTATAAATTATAACTCCATAGATTTGAAATCTCCAAACTCATGTAACCAAACAAGCCCTAAGATATTATTTATGGTTAAACTCTTCACAACTTATCAATGGTTGATGACATGGGTGAGCCAATGTTGGACCAGCCTAAAGGGACGCCTAACCCAGAGCTTGCTCGAGCTACGGGGGTTGATGTGGATGAGTTTATAGCATCTCGAGATGGGTAGGCACACACACAAAAGGAAGCTGCTACTGTAATTAAGGATTAGATGGTGGCACCTGGCACACAACACAATGATCCAGATGACAAACTCGCTCACATTCCCAGTCTGACTCGAAGGGATTATGATGATGATGGTGGTGGTGGACTTGAGGCACATTTGCACTTTCCATTACCGAAGACACAGCAACCCCCATTGAGATACACCGAGAAGACTTAGTTCACACATGCCACCCAGGATCAAGATCATGGTGGTGAGCATCAGCATGGTCGTACTATGACCTACAGCAGGAAGGGGAGGGGTCATGGAAAGTAGCATGGAGGTGGTCATGATGATGTCACCTGTATGCATGAATCGTATGGATCGTACAGTTCTTATGTAAATCCTTTAGGTCTAAATCCAACACACAGCTTAGAGATGGGATCTATGAGCTTGGATGAGTTTACAAAATGGACGTCTGCTTATGGGGCTATCAATCTTTATGGTGTCACTCCCCTTTATGGACATTATGGTACGAGTATGGGTATCCCCTCCAATGGTTCACACCATGGGCATAATGATGGATATCATGAATGTGGTCTCTCAAGGCCAAAGTTAGTTGTGGAATCCATTTTTGGATGGTAGATAAACCCACCATATGCACACTCACAGGCCATCAACAGCATCCCCACCACCACAGCAGCACCTTCCTTAGCCCTATCCTTTCTTCCCTCACATAAAAGTTCTCTTAGAGGCAGAAGATGACAGCTACAGAGCTGCAATTCAGGACTATCTGAATAACCATCAATATCGATGCGATGAGATGGGATCAGTATGTAGAATGGTTGCGGGAGAGGACGCTTGCCACTCAGGTATAATGTCAAAGAGTCAAGAGGATATGGATCCATGGAATCCACCTAGGCACAATATTGGGAATTGAGATTTAGATGATTGGATGACTCCTATGTACTTGCCTACATTGGTACACTTCTGTTGTATCTTGTATCTGTACACTTGACTTCACTAGTTGTATAATGAATTGTCGACTTTAGTACTTCTCTTCTTTCTTGAATGCTAATAAAAATATGTGTTTTCTTGCATCTTTGCATGTTTACATTGGTTTAAACTTTAAACTCACGTTCCAAACTTCCAATTTTGCCCGTATACAATTGGGCATGTGCCGATCAAGAACACCACTTTAAGTAAATGTTTTAGGCTAACATAGCACTCCCAGTGTATTATTGGCCTCAAATTACACTAGACAACAAAAACCAGGCCAACATTACCTTAAAATACCCTCCAAAAGTGGGGGGTGAAATTCCATCTGAAACCTTGCCAAATGTCGGCAAAATATCCCTGACATTTCGGGGTTTCGCTGGTTTCGCCAACTAGCAAAACCCCAAATATCAAAGATATTTCACACCTTGGTCTTACCATGCACCCAAAGATAGTAGATAACCATAAGAGCTTTTACCCATTCTTCAAAGATTATATTGAAGCCATTTATGGATCTTACATACTAGCATGGGTACATGTCGAACATAAGAAATCATATGATAGGAAAGGTCTTATTACACAAAACATTTTAGCTGCATGCAACTATGATCACAAATTTACATACATACTCACTAGCTAGGAAGGGCCCACATTCGACTCTCGCATTTTGGATAATGGTATTTATAGAGATGGAGAAGGAAAATTAGTGGTTCCAGTTAGTAAATACTATCTTACGGATGCTATTTTTGCCAACTAAAGAGGTTCTTTTAGGCCATATCGTCATGTTAGGTTCCATCTTAACGAATCAAAGACCCCATAATGAAAAGGAGTTGTTTAGCTGAAGGCACAGAAGGTTACGCAATATTATAGAATGTGCTTTAGGTCTATTGAGAAAACATTTTAAGATATTGATAACTGACGCAGAGTTTCCTTTCAGAACCCAAGTCAAGATTGTTATAGCTTGTCTTTTGCTTCATAACCATATTTTGAACCACAACTCTAATGAAGAAGAGGAGGACTGGCTTGTCGAGGAGGCGAGGGAGGAGTCAAGGAGAGCAAGAGGTTCCTCCTCTGCACTGCGTACGGGTGAAGAGGAAGATCGTCATTTCCATAAAGATGAAGACGATGAGACAGTCGACACATTTGATGCAAGCATTCAGAGATGACTTGGCACCACAAATGTGGAATCCATATGTGACAAGGAATGCTAATGATGAAGACACAAAATGGGAGACTAACTATGAGTCAAAATCTGTTGTTTAAGTTTTATAATTTCATATTCAAAATGAACTACACTAATTTTAATGTAGGTGTTAGTGTTTTAATTGTAGCTTTTCAATTAATATTACTTTTTATGTATAACTTTTAAATGTAATTTTATTTGTACATTTTAATTAATTGTAGCCAATCATTATTATGTCAATATTCATCTATATGCTTTGTCGCTCAATTGTAAATGCAATGGAACTTGAAAGCGCATCACAACAATAAAGTCGGACATTGGTTATTCTAACAAATCTATACCAATGGGAGAGTAGGAGAAAATGGTTTTAGAAAGAAAATTGGATGGAGATTGGTAACAGGATTCAAGAAATGCATAGGATTATTTATGAATAGGGGCAATGGGACAACCATTTCTGTATCTGGAAAACAAGGTTGCCAGCACTTTGTGACTTGCAGAAGCAAAGTGGACTTGGCTGGAATTATAGTCAGAAGAGATTTGATGCTGCCCCTCACTTTTGTAGTGAAGTCAACATAATAGCATATTATCACAAACCATGGTTTATCCATTCACAATATTATTCAGTAGCTTCTAAGTTAGAATCTTAAATTTAAATTGTAGAAAAAGGAGCAAAAATCTTAGGAAGAGCATGCGGTGCATCACATTACTTAGAAGTGGCTGCAATTCTAGATATCAAGATTACAACTAGCCATAAAGATGCAACACCAGCAAATTTTGTGATGGAGTGACAACCCAATGTGCCAAAAGCCAGTGAATACCGAATTGCACAGGATGGGATTAAGAACATGTGATTTTACACTGAAACTAATGTGGCTAACATTCCACGTACCCAATCTACACCATGGGGAGGCAGTAGTCGATCTTAGGGTAGACCACAGGGTGATGACTAAAAAAGAAGAAGAAAGGAGATGATAAAGTAGTGAGTCCCTTGAGGAAGATCACTGGTGCTCTGAAAGACTTGGCCAAGAAGGAGACAAAGGACAAACAAGAACGTGTTCATGAGGCAATTAACATAATCACAAAGCTTGACTTAGAGACCTACTTGCATGTGAAGGATGTATTCTCATCCCAGAGCCTACTAGGGGTCACATTAAAACACTTCGATGTAACAAGCAAAGAATACAAAGATTGCATTTTTTTCTTCCATTTTAATTATATAGAAACTAAAAATTAGACCATCTATCTATACTTAATCCAGAAAATTCTACATTGAAGAAAACAAATACCTTGCAGAATGTGGAAGAACTAAATAATGACTCTATAAAAACCTCAAGTTGTGCATTGCCCGATCCATGTAAGGGTGTTAATTGGCAGATTTATCATAAAATTATATCTCCAATTACAAATCTAAACCACATCACATAAAAACTGATAGGCCATTCATTGTTCATAAAAGAACACAGTTCATATATTCTTCATAAAAAATCACATTATTAGAGTAATGCCATTGTCCATAATGGATAACACAAAGTTCATAAAACTAGAGTAGCCCAAAGTACAAGACTAGAAGTCCTAAGTACTAAGGTATATCAATCCGAGAAAAACTTTTCAAAGTTTCTGTATCCTCCTCTTTCTCCATAAGTAATACAACCCCTAGCTGGGTGTAGGATAAGAAAACATCTGTTGAAGTATACACACTTTGAGATATTTACTGTTCACGGTACTGTTAGTAAAGTGTGGTTTTTACTGTTCATGTGAACAGTAAAATCTGTTTGTACTGTTCACGTGAATAGTATAATGCTAGTGATGCTACCGTACTTTCTATTTCTGATGTAGGAGTCTTGCTACATAAGTTTGGGAGTTTTTAGAAAGCATAGTTTCTATTTTGGTGTTAGTTTCTATTTTCAGAACTTTCTTTACTGTTCACATGAACAGTACCGTGAACAGTAAATATCTCAAAGTGTGTATACTTCAACAACATCCTTTGCACGTAGTTGGTCTCCAAGCCAAGCTCTGTGACTCCGTTAATTGCCTCACAGACACTTTCTTGTTTGTCCCTTAATGCCCCCTTAGCTAAGTCTCTTAAGACAGCAATGATCTCCTTCACAAGACTCACTACTTTATTAACTCCTTTCTTCTTCTTAGGGTGCCCAAAATTGTCACTCACTCCTTGATCCACATTGGGATCAACTAGTACCTCCACATGGTGTATATTAAGTAGATGGATGTCATCCACATTGGTTTGAGAGTAAAATTCCAAGTTCTCAATCCCATCCAATGGGATTCTGTACTCATTGGCTTCTGACGCATTGAGTTGTGACTAATTAACACGAAATCCGTTGTAGTTCAACTTTGTGTCCAGTTGCAATCACATTGCTTAAAGCTGTAGCCACTTCTAGATGAATGTGATGACATGCATGCTCCTTCCAATATTTTTAATCCTTTTCCTACAATTTAAACTTAAGATTCCAACTTAGAAGCTATGATATAATATTGTCAACTGATAAACGATGGTTTCTGAACATATACTATTGCATCATCGAATGCATCTCACTGGATTTCCAGTCTAGTCCACTTTGCTTTTGGAAGTCACAAAGTGCTTGCAACGTCTTTTTCCAAATAAGGAAATGGTTGTAGCACTATTCCCAATCATAAATCACGTCATGCATTTCTTGGATCTTCCTACCAATCACCATCCAATGTTCTTTCTTGAGATTATCGTCTCCTACTCTCCCACAGGTAAGGATCTGAAAAAATAACTCCAATAGATAGAGAGAGACCTGGGTAAGCCATGAGACAATGTCCTTACCTCATGACTGCAATGCACTTTCAAGTTCCATCTAGTACAATTATAATTGAGTGACAAAACATATAGATATTTCATACAGGATTTGAGTTCATGCAACATCAGAACCTAAATAACCGACTCAATAAATAATTAAGTCAGAAGTTCCCTAAATATCAAATAATGCAAGTGATAATTTAAAGAAGCTGAATGTAGCGGGCTTGCTTTAGTTTGAATAAGAAAATAAGGTTAGAATATCAATTCAAAGAAGAACCTTTCTTCTCCAACCTCTCAACAGTTTCAGCCAGCACTAAACAAGATTTTTGGGCTTGAGATGAGGTTCCCTGCATTAGAGACTCAGTTTACTGAGAAGTAGGGAGTAAAATCCACACTACTACGTCTCCTTGCATAACAACTATTACTCGAGAAGAACAAACAATGATGGCCTGCAGTCAGATCTAGCAGTAAGTTTCTAAGCCAACTCATCAGCTTGGTACCTCAAATTCAAGTAGGATTCTGAACTAGGGCCTTGCTGGTATGGTCACCCAAAGGGAAGGAGTAACCTTTTGAAGTTGGAGAGTAACAATGAAGATGATTAAAAATTGACATAAAACTGATTGGCTACGATTAAAATTTTCATGTAAAAATCACATTTAGAAGTCATCGAGAAAAGGTAAAATTAATTGAAAAGGTACAAATAATTCATAAAATAACTAGTCAACATTGTTTCCAACTAATTTATTAAAAAATAATAAAAATAAAAATAAAAAAAGTTCCCGACTAATAAATTGAAAAGGTACAACTAGAACTCAAATACCTGCATTAAAATTGATGTAGTTCATTTTAAACGTGAAATGATAAAACTTAATCATCTAATTCTGAGTTATAGTTAGTGTCCCATTTTGTGTCTTCATCATCAACATTTCCTATCACATATGCATTCGACATTTGTGCTCCCAGATTATCTCGAAATGCTTCTATATCAAGTGTGTCGACTGCCACATCATCTTCATCTTCATCAAAATCACCATCTTCCTCTTCACCCACAAGTGGCGCAAAGGAGGAACCTCTTGTTAACCTTACTTCCTCCCTCGCCTCGTTGGCATGTCATTCCTCCTCTTCTTCAATAATAGAGTTGTGATTCAAAATACGCTAGTGAAGCAATACACAAGCCATAACGATCTTGGCTTGAGTTCTGGAAAGGAAACTGTGGGTTGAGTCCTACAATGAGTTAAACTCTATTAGAGTTTTTGTTTATGTAAATATGTATTATCCAAGTAGGGGTACGTATGTAATAGTGTTATTTCCAAGTTATTATAAATAAAGGGCTTGTGATCATACGGATCAATTGAACCATTATACCAATATTGTGTTTCTCAACATGGTATCTGAACCTAAGTTCGATTAGGGAAGATAAGAGAAGAGAAAAAATTCTCGCTGAGGAAAACCTACCTCCATTGCCTACACGTCTCTCCAGAAGCCATCACCTCTGCTTCCGCTATCAACCCAATCTCTCCAGAAGCTATCGCCGCTGCAATTGTAGCATCACCGCTGCAACCAAACATCTTCTTCTTCAGCTGCAACATCCCATTGCACCTAACAAAGCTTTCACTTCAACCTTGCTTCCGCCATCGACCAAAGAAATAAAAAGGGAAGGAAAAAAGTTCATCGACTTTGCTTGCTTCTTCCAGCGAGATTGCGATTTGCTTCTTCCAGCGAGACTACATCGCTCCATCGCTTCTTTCACTACCAAAACTGCTTCGCTTCTTTCACTATCAAGATAGCATCGCTCCATCGCCATTGAGACTGCATCGCTCCATCATATAAATCCAGGTAAACCCTCCATCGCCATCTCCATCACCAGTGATGATGCTTCTAATACCCTATCTACGGTTCCTATTGGTACCCTATTAGCCCATCGCATGGACTGAACCAGGCTGAACCATATTTTCTTCCCCAAATCTACGGTTCGATTAGCCCAAAACCATATATATATATATATATATATATATATATATGTCTCAGGGGCTTAATTTGTAAATTTACATATTCTTAGGGTCTTATTTGCAAATTCATAGTTTTAGGGCCTAGAAAAAGAAAAAAAGAAGGCGGTGTTCCTTATATGTATTTTTTGGATCATATCATTCCTTAGAATTGTTTGGGTTGTTCGGCTATTGCATTCTGCGACGTTTTTGTTACTTCGAAAGGGTGAAGACTGAAGAACTACAGACAATTTTGTCAACATGACAACTATTAATGGTACTCCTGCTCCCACTGCTCTTGAACATTACCCCACTCTTCATCCTCTTTCAGTGAGATTTGATGGAACAAATTATTTGATCTGGTCTCGATCTGCTTACCTAACTATTACTGGAAGAGGACTTGTTGGACACATTACGGGCATCACTATCAAACCTACTACGATAGGTGTTTTATAGGATAAATGGATCTCGATTGACTCTCTTATTATGTCATTTTTTTTAATTCCATGAATCCAAATATTGCCCGTGGATATCTATTACTTGATACTGCAGCCCAAATCTTGAAGGCTACTACTGAAACATATGGACAGTTGGGGAATGATACCCAGATTTATGAGCTCAGAAAAAAGCTTCATGAGACTACCCAAAAGGAACTGACTGTGGCCCACTATTATGCTGAGTTGCGATCTCTTTGGCAAAAGTTGGATCATTATGGGGATTATCACCCCACTAATCCAGATGATGTGGCTACTTATAGGAGGCACATTGATAAGATTCGAGTATATGACTTCTTGGCAGGTTTAAACGTGAAGTACGATCAGATCAGAGTGCAAGTATTAAGTCGTTCTCCCTTTCCTACACTTGAACAGTCTTATGCCCTTGTTCAGTGTGAGGAAAGCCGTCGTTAGCCCATGCTTCATGCTCCTATTGTGGAGAAATCAGCCTTACAGTCTATTAGCACTAAATTTGATTTTGCTAAGAAAATATTAAAATGTGAGCATTGTCACAAACCATATGATACCAAGGCCAATTGTTGGAAGCTCCATGGGAAACTTACTGATTTTTTAGCAAAAAATAGCACAAAGAAGAAGAAAACCAAAGGCTAATTTTTTTTAAACGATTTTCATAACACCCTCTACAGACATTGATTTTTCACAAGAGGAATTAGCTACTTTGCGACGTATTTTGCAGTCTCCTACTGCTAGTACAGCCTCTACTACTACTTCCTCCACTAATTCCTACCTAGCTACTTCAGGTAAAACTTTTACAGGCTTCCATGTTTCTTCAGTTTCTACTCCCTGGATCATTGACACAGGAGCCACAGGTCATATGACAGGTTCATCCTATTCTTCCATTGCTGGAAAAGGCACCATTCAGCATCTTCCATCCCTTTCTTTGTCTAAAGTTTTACACGTTCCCTCTTTCTTTGCTAACTTGCTCTCTATCAGTAGTCTTACACATGCTTTGAATTGTAAAGTGACTTTTTTTTCCCTCTTACTGTGTCTTCCAAGATCTGGTCATGGGGAAGGAGATTGGACGTGGTAAACTAGACAATGGACTTTATCTGTTGGAGCCAATTGGAAGTTCTACTTATGCTCTAACTGCATCTCCTAATCAGGTCCATTCGGTCATATCAGACCTTCATCAGTGGCACCGTAGACTAGGTCACCCCCCCTCTAGGAACTCTTAAGAAAATATTTCCTGATTTAGTTTCTTCTTGTAAAACGGATGATTTTTTTTGTGAAGCCTGCATTTTTGCAAAGCAGACTCGTTCTACTTATTTATTGTCTTTTCATAATAGAAAATCTATTCCTTTTGTGCTAATTCATACTGATGTGTGGGGCCCCTGTCGACGAGTGTCTATTACTGACCATAGGTATTTTGTTACTTTTATTGATTGTCACTCTCGTTCTACATGGATTTATCTTTTAAAACAAAAAAAATTAGGTTTTCCGATGTTTTCGTGATTTTCATAATATAATTCAATCTCAGTTCAATGCCACTGTGAAAATCCTTCGCAATGACAATGGCACAAAGTATATTGATGGTGAATTTCAGAAATATCTCTCACTCTGGCATAATACACCAGACCAATTGTGTTGATATTGCTACCCAAAATGGGGTTGCCGAAAGGAAGAATCAGCATCTTCATCTTTTGAAATAGCCCATTCACTTATGATTGTTATGAATGTCCCTGACCAATATTGGAGTGATGCCATACTCACTACTTCTTACCTTATGAATAGGATGCCCAGTAGGATACTTGATTTTAAATGTCCTAATGACTAATGAGATTCTCCAAGGAGTCTCCTCTTTTGTTATTCCCCCAAAGATATTTTTATGTGTGTGTTATGCCAGAATCACAGCCCACCAGAGTAAGCTGGCTCCCCGTCGCCTATGCTGCATATTTCGGGGTATTCTTGCTACTCAAAAAGGGTACAAATGTTATCATCCTCCTTCTAGGAAAACCATTGTCTGCATGGATGTAATTTTTAATGAGTCTTGCCCTTACCATACACCTCTCCAGGGGGAGCGTCCTAAAGGAGAGATGTTTTTTCCAACTCTAGACCTTTCTATCACACCACCACAACACAACTTAGGAGTTGAAGAAGTGTTTTCTGACCAGGGGGAGACATTGGCTAGTATACGGTATACCTGAGGACTCAACTCTCCCCCTCCGTTTTCTGAACAATGTGAAGAACCTAGTCAAGGGGAGACCACTCCTGTGAGGCATACTATAAGGTCTTTCAAAACAAGATTGACCAGGATAAGGTGGTGCACACTTATTAAAGGAAGAATTACAACCGGCAAAAGCAAGTGGAGAAATGTGACATGTTACCACTTCAATCTCCTGCTCCATAATCAAATTCTATTGTTCCCCTTGAGGTATCTCCTTCTGATCTTCCTATTGTTGTTAGAAAAAGAGTCAGATCTTGTACTCAACATCCCATAGCTAAATATGTTTCTTATAACTCTTTGTCTAACTCCTACCATGCTTTTATATCCTGTCTATCATCTATATCTGTTGTTAAAAGTTGGTAGGAAGCCTACGCTGATAAGAGATGGAAGGCAGCTATGGTAGAGGAAATGCAGGCAATGAAGAAAAATGATACTTGGGAGTTAATTACACTTCCTCTAGGAAAAAAACCTCTAGGCTGCAAATGGGTGTTTGTGGTTAAACAAAATATGGATGGATCAGTACACAAGTTGAAGGCTGGACTAGTTGCAAAGGAGCTTACCCAGACCTATAGGATTGATTATCAGGAGACTTTTGCCCCTGTCGCAGAGCTAAACACTCTCGAGTTCTGGGTCCTGTAGCTGTGAACAAAGATTGGAACTTGCACCAACTAGATGTAAAGAATGCCTTCATACATGGGGAGTTAAAGGAAGAAGTATGTATGGAAATCCCACATGGTTTCTCCGATGACAATACTGCAAGTATGGTTATTAATGAGGCAAAGCAATTAAAGCGATTGGGGCTCCGTCTTGGCAATTAGGCGACTAAGCGGCGTTTAGGCGGCAATAAAGCGACCAAAGTGGTTTAGTCAATATTTTTAATATAACTACTTTTTAATACAAATCTTTTTATAATAAACTAAAGTACTAAACAAACATTCAACAATCACATTCATAAAAATTAATAGATCTCATTAACCAAACAATGCCAACAGGATAAATTAATAGATCTCATTATTCCAATTTCCAAGTCATTGTTTATTTAATGATTCATTGATTATCAATGTTGAATAAGACTCATGCTTCACATTCTGTTGCTGACAGGCACTTTGGGCCTCGGAGTTCATTTGCATATTGGGCCTCGATTCCGAAATGGCTCACATATTTAAATTTATATACGACATTGTATAATAAATTATGATTAAAAAAATAATAAATAAATAATATGCACAAATTACAAAATGCAAAAAAAAAAACGGTTGTTTTAGCATCTAGGCGGCAATATGCCGCAAAAGGTGGCAAAGTGGTAGTGCCTAAGCAAAAAAGTGGCAAGAAATCAGCCCGTTAGTTAAGCGGTCACAATTTAAGCAGTTTAAAAACCGCTTTGCCGCCTAGTCAGCTGCTTAGGCGCGCCTAAACGGACGCTTTGATAACCATGACTGCAAGGAAAGTTTGTTGGTTAAAAAGGTTAATTTATGGGTTAAAACAGTCTCATAGATGTTGTTTGGACGCCTCCTGAAGGCAATGACTTCTATTGGGTACAAACAAAGTAATGTTGATCATACAATATTTGTCAAGAAGTCAAGTACTAATATCACAATTCTCATTGTTTATATAGAATATATTGTCATCACAAGGAATGATGGTGAAGAAATTCAAAGGCTAAAGGACTTTCTTGGCAGAGAGTTTGAGATTAAAGATCTAAGGAAGTTACAGTACTTTTTATGGATTGAGGTGGCTCGATCAAAGAAGGGTATATTCCTATCCCAAAGAAAGTGTCCTAGATTTATTATCAGAAGTGGGAATGTTGGGATGTAAAGCAGTTGATACCCATATTGAAGCTAGAGCTAAACTTAAAGAAAAGAGGGAGAACCAGTGGACAAAGGAAGATACCAAAGGCTGGTAGGCAAGCTTATTTACTTATCCCACACTAGGCCAGACATAGCTTATGCCGTGGAGATAATAAGCCAATTCATGCATGATACATATTTAGCTCATATGAAGGTTGTTACCAGAATATTACAGTATTTGAAGGGAACTCCTGGAAAAAGAATACTTTTGTCATCCAATGTTAATCTAAGAGTGGAAGCATACACTGATGCAGACTGGGCTGGATCTCCTGATAGAAAGTCAATTTCAGGTTACTATACCTTTGTTGGAGGTAATCTAGTTACTTGGAGAAGTAAGAAACAGAATGTGGTAGCTTTATCCAGTACAGAAGCTGAATATAGAGCTATGGTTCATGGAGTTTGTGAGCTACTATGGTTGAAAGACTTGCTAGAAGATATTGGAGTCCAAGTACCAAACCCTATGATGCTATATTGTGACAAAAAGGCTGCTATTAGTATTACTAATAATTCTGTGCAACATGATCAAGCACATGGAAATTGGCAGGGTTTTTTGTCAAAGGAAAGCTGGAACAAGGGCTCATCTGCATGCCTTTTGTGAAGTCTGGAAACCAAGTGGCAGATATCTTCACTAAGGGTTTGAAGGAAGGAGATTTCCTTCTTATTGTAGGCAAGTTGTGCATGACTAATATCTATGCTTCAACTTGAGGGGAAGTGTGGGTTGAGTCCTACTATGAGTTCAACTCTATTAGAGTTTTTGTTTATGTAAATTTCTATTACCCAAGTAGGGGTATGTATGTAATAGTGTTATTTCCAAGTTATTATAAATAAAGGGCTTGTATCATACGGATAAATTGAGCCATTCTACCAATATCGTGTTTCTCAACAGAAACTCTACCCAAGTTTTCAATATCTTAAAACATATATGTCAGAAAATAAGCTTTAAAGAATCAAATCAGTGCTAGAAGAAGGAGAAGAAGGAGAAGAAGGAGAAGAAAATGAGAGAGGAGCCACAGCAAAGGCAAGCGATTTTAGTAAGAAAAACTAGAATCACATGCTTCTTTTATTTATAGAACTTAAGTGTTAAGCATACAACTTGAGAGCCAAGAAACTTGTCCTCTAAAATCAAAATAAAAAAAGAGTACAACTCATGGACAAAATCTTCTAGTCTTCCAACTCCTGAAATCTATCCAAATAGAAACTACAAAAAAAGGAAAATTTTAAACTTAGTAACTAACAGAAAATATAAAGTTTGCTCTCTAAAAACTCCCAAAACTTGTGTCTCAAGGTTCCTACACCAAAAACAGAAGTAATGTAACATATCTAAAGAAGGAAACCACCACCAAAGCATGCTTGCGCACCAAGGCAGCAGCCATGATGCTTCTGCATATTCTTCAACACTCCTTAAGCTAGAGCATGCATGTCTCCCATGCCCAACTTGCAACAAATAAACTGAAAACTAGGTCTGAATAGAGCTTTAGTAAATAAGTCAGCTAGTTGATCAGCAGAACCCACAAAGGGAGTTTCAATCAATTTCTTCTCGACTACATCACGAACAAAGTGACAAATAACCTCTATAGTCTTCTCGATATGATAATTTAAATGTGTTAATATAGCCTAAAATAGGGTTTCCATGAATGTGAATTAGTACTACAAGAATGTTTATATATGTGAAAATACATTCAGATTTGATCGCATAGACACAAACAAGAGTGCAAATCCAAATGACTATTGTGGATTGTATTTTTTTAACCAAACTAATCATGAATATATGTTTATAGGCCCTAAAATAGGTTGACCAAAAAGAATCAGGCCATAAAATGCATAAAACCCGACGAAACATACTATCAAAACCTGGCAGAATTTTTACCAGGTTTCAGCAAGATTTTGTTTCATCTCAAGGTGGTAATAGGTTTAGGCAAGATTTCAGACGTCTTGAGGTGGCTGAAACCTCAAGATTACATGAAATCTTGAACCCTGCTTCCATGTGGCAACATCATGAACTTTCTGTTCTCTTTTCTTAGAGGATACAAAAAATGTGTATTTGGACTCCTCCTCAATAGGATGCTTGAGATTGAGACTGTAAAATATGCTCACTTTTAATTAATCCTGCTCCTCTGTTAAAGCTTAACTTTCCCCACTAAGAGGATAAAAGAGCTTCAAACAGATCTTGGGGTTGGCCCAGAACTTTTAGGAGGAGAGAGTAGTATTGGATCCCACTAGCCCAAAAGATAAATTTTATTAGGAAGAAAGAAAATGTCAATTTTTTATTTAGTTGATCAAAAATTACTGCATGTGGCTCCCATGGGAAAATTTCTTCCATTCTTTCCCCATTCTATAGCACACAATTTCTATCACTGTGACACCACGAAGTGAACTGGTAGTTTATCTCCTTCAATGTATCTTATGAAATGGAAGCAGAGAACCAATAGAAAGTAACATGGAACAACCCAATGAAATTCATGTGTCATCTATCTATCAGCCCCTGATGTCCAAATATTACTATTTAATTGAGGGCTAGTATGACCAAGCTTCACTAACATAAAGCAAAAGGACAACAACCAATACACACTACTTCCTTGAATCTAAAAATCTTTACTATCCAAAAAGCTTGGAGAGTGTCATCCATGTATCTTCTAAAAATTCTGTGAACTGAGTTTAAGTACATACTGACCTTGTAACTTTCACAATTATCATGAAACCTCAGCAATATATCACTAGCACGGCTCTCACTAATTACAGAAAAAGCACGATGCTTTCCTGTTCCAAGGCTACCTTTTCCACTAAAGAGCCCAATACCAAATGCCACAGCACTAGCAGAAGCCCGGTTAACCTATTTCAAAAAGAAGAAAAATGCAGAAGATTATAAAAGGGAACCTCATAAACAATATTAAGTACACAATACAGCATTGACTACCTATTTACCCCAAAACTTGGGCTGCACCCACATACAACATATTGATGACATAGCAAATATAGATGGTAACTAAGACTTTCTACAGGTCATTCACTAAATGAATTAAACTAATTATACAAGCTCAGCTAAGCCATTATATATTATACCAGAGTATGAGAGGAACTCAGGAAGAACTTCAAAAGCAAACTGGAGAGGACAAAATCAAACCACAATAGCAATATAGCAAGGTCATATAATTTGTATGGCCAGTAATAACTGATTGCCAAATGTTTCCATATGTAACTGTAACGGGAAACAACCACATTTATTAGTAAAAAGGAACTCCAAAACTTTTCCCAATTTATCAGTAACTTTTTAAAACAAATATAATGTAAGTAGATTTATAAGAATAAGGTATATGATAGTTAACCATATTTAACCAAACCCTTGGTGGAGCATCAAACAAGCAAGTAACCCTGTCAGTAACTTTTCAAAACAAATATAATGTAAGTAGATTTATAAGAATAAGGTATATGATAGTTAACCATATTTAACCAAACCCTTGGTGGAGCATCAAACAAGCAAGTAACCCTGTCAAATGATTTTATGTTAGGAGGTTTAACTCGCAAAGAAAAAGCATACTTCTTGCTCTAGTTTTAGGCTACTTAAGTTCATAGTCATGATAAAGTTAAATAAAAAGACATTCCATAGGGTGTTGTCTATGTAATTATTGCCACTGAAGAGTTTTAGTCTTACACAAAAAACACTTCCTGATGAGCACAACCAGACAGTACCTATTGTATCTTGATTGGAGTACAAACACAGTACAATAAGATTGTGTCCTTTGTTTAAGTAGTTTAGTTGCTTTTTTTTCCAATTGTATTTATTCCTGTTGTAATTGGACCTTAACATTTCTACTGCAGTATGAATAGAGAATTAGAGGAGACAGAGTCTGACACTGTCTATGTAATATATTGATGTGAACAATTGACCCCCCTGGCCGACCCATAAAATGGGCCCCAAAGCCCACCCAAGCAAGCTGGGCGAACCCTCTAGGAGAGTTGTTTTGGTCATTTTATCCCTAATTCAGTGGCTGATTTCTATTTTCAGAATTTAATCTTTTAATTTTGAAGAGTTTCAGTCAGTTAGGAAGTCCAGTTTAAGTTGTGTTTGAGTTGGTTAAGTAAAGACTCTTTTACAAAGAGGGTTCCTATCTTTTAGGAGGGTTCTTATCTTTTAAGAGTTTTCTTTTGATTAGAGTTTGTTTTGAATTAGTTATTGGGTCCTTGGTTATTTTAATCTCTAGCAATGTGCCATTTAATTAACATAGAATTCAGGTATGTGCTTATTAGAGTTTGAGATAAAGTCTATTTTGAGCATGTGTCTTTTTTAGATTCCAACTCAAGAGTCTAGATTATGTGGTGGGATCCTAGTTGGTTAAGGAATCCCACTTAGTGTTAAGAGTCTTTTAATAGGCTATCAATAAGTATATTATTCTTTGTAATTCCTTAAGTCTGGTTATTTAACGAAAAGTTTATCGAGTTGAGGACCGGGTTCCTATTCAGGGGGGCCTCAGCGGATTTTTGGAAAGATCTTCTTCAGCACCATTAAATTTTCAGATCTTGTTCAGTTCAAGCCTTCTTCATCTTCTTCAAGATCTACAGCAGTCAATCAACAGTTCCAGCAACCAACCTTCAAGAATTTTCAGCAAACCAGTGAGTAAATTCCCTCCCCAACCCCTGCCCAGTTCTTCTCTTTTCCATTTTTCTTCCTACTGCCCTGCGCAACCCTAGGATTACCCTACCCCTGCTGCTTCACTGCTGGCAGCATCTCCACAGGCCCCTACAACCCCCTAAAACCCTCCCCCTTACCCCTACGACACTGCCTCACCCCTGCGCTAGTCTGGTGCCCCTTCTTTCCCCCTCGTCTCTTCATTGCACCCTCCCGTGCCCTCTTTTCTTCCTTGTGGCAGTACCAGAAAATAGAGGAAAAGAAAAACAGAAAGAAGAAAGCAAGAGAAAAGACACACAAAAAAGAAAAAATGAAAAAAAGCAAGAAAAACAAAGAAAAGAAAAGAACGAAAGAAGAAAAAAAGAGAAGGAAAGATTCAAGAAAAGTCTTCAAAGATCCATCCCATATTTAGATCTTCATATTGGTTATCCTTTCCTCATTATTTTGTTACATCCCATATCAATTCCTACCCTTTCCTAATGATCCAAAGAATACCTATAGATTTTTGTTAAAACCCTAAACTTTCCCTTTTCTCCAAAAAGCTTTTCCACATAATTTTGGATTGACCCATATCCCTCCCAAGAGATTCCAAACAACTTTCTTGGTTACCCATAGGCATCCCATAATATTTGTAAGTTATTTGCTGGAGATTCTAGGCAAATCCTAAATTGCAGGGAATCTTTCCAAGAAACCCTAACCCTAGAATTGGATTTACATCATAATTAGTTGAGAAGAGAAGTGCCAAGAATGATTGGCTTGTCAGTAGGTGACAGAGGCCTTTATTATTTTTAGATTGGATACACATAAACAGATATGGTGTGCTTAGCTAGGTCTGGGTCAGAGACACACAATACAGTCAGCGTATGTAGCCTCTACACACATTGAATCTGGACAGTTAACCCTTATCCTTAACATCCTCCCTAGGTTTTTTTCATAAATATCTTCCATGCCCAACTTGAATGCAACGTGAAGGAATAACTTAGATGTCAATCCCTTAGTTAATCTTCCAAAGACTGCAGATCCAGCCTTCTTCAAGATTCTCTTTGATGACGTGTCTGTCAATCTAAATTTGTTTGGTCCTATCGTTCTAAGCTGGATGATGGGCTATACTAATTGCACCCTAATTGTCACAGTAAACATGCAAAAGTCCCCATGACTAAGGAGTAACATATATCCACCCACAAGCCAGACTTTTTTATGGACCAAGAGATTGAGCTTTCCAGACCCATTGACCACCCATTGTTTAGTTGATTGGGGCTGCCGGTAACATGTTTAGCTGAAGTATATTAGCCAATTAACAGGAACAAGTTAATATAAAGCAGGAACTCCTACATGCAACATCTTATTCTTTCTTTAACTGAAACAAGGAATACATATTAAGCATCCCAAAGAAATCCAGCCTAGCATATCAGAGTTCAGAATGCTCTTTCTCAGGCTTCTATGGAAGCCAAACAACTCATCAAGCCACTCAAATTCCAAAGTTCAATTACTAGGTTGCATCAAATAGATGGACGAAGCTTAAGAGAGAATCTTGGAGGAGACAAACAATGGGAGAGCATCACATTATGGGATCGACAATCAGTTTCAAATGCAGAATAAGCATCAATATCACATAAAAGAAAATGGACTTATTTCCCTGATTGCTGCATGAATGACCCAGTTACTCAGTGTTAAAGAAAATACAGTGCTGATGTAGTGCACCACATCAGAAGATTTACTTACAGGGAATGACCTTCAGTGTTGAATATATTTTAACCTAACTGCTAAGAAGTATATCAAAGCCCCATTTTCAAATGATAACAGGACATATCACAGCTTAAACCTAATTCAGTTTCACCAGCTGCCAAACACATGCAGGGGAGATATGAAACAGCGAAGTCCCAAACAAAATATCACTCCAAGGACAGAAATCAATATGGAACACTGAAAAAGGAAATGAGTTCAACCTGGGTTGCCTTTATCACAAATGTGTCAGGGTGATACTCTTCATCAAATAAATCTGGAAATTTTTCTCTGAGTCTAGCTGCAAGATGATACAACTCATTTTCTCCTATTTCAGTCAATTCCCCACCTCGCTTCCTTCCTTTCCAAGGAGATTGCCATCCCCATAGCCAAGAGGGAATATTTTGCAGAGATGCATTTCCCTTTTGTGCCTCAACTTGTGCATCTTTAAGAAGAGCTTCCAACCGACCGGTCAAGTTGTCTAGTTCCCTGATACGTTTCTTTGTAGGAGACCGAGTTCCATGCCTTGCCTGCAAAAGCAGAAATAGTCGTTTGAAATAGCTTTAGCTTTTAAATCAGTCATATAACTAGAAAAGTCATCTCATCATACAAAAAGCCATCTCAAGCATTTACCAAATAAACAGCAATTTCTTAATGAAAATTATATCCCAGAATTAGTTATCAGTGTCATAACTCATATAAGAAGGGAAGCATCACTAAGTAACACCAATAAATACATGAACTCCAAGCTGATACAGCAAATAATATTATAATAATGTTCAAAGACAAACTAATTACGTTATTTGACATGATGGATCATTGCTGAGTTAAACTCCCAACAAGAACCCTCATTAATCTGATATGCTCAACAGAGTGATCAAACCAGATCTTATCCAAATGCCTACATTGTTTCAGTCGTTTCAAGGAAGAGAGTTTGCAAGATGTCTGTACAAACCTACGCATTGGAGGGGGAAATCAAGTAAACACCAAGAAGTTATCAAGCCAACAACATCTATTCCACAATCATATCACTCACGAGAAAATTTGTGAAGAGGGCAGTGTAAGGGGTGATAACGGTCGTGCCTCTAGGCTTTAGGAGAGGGAGGGGAGAACAGACCTGTACTATTTGTTTCCTCGTAAATTGCTTCTGTTGGAATGTCTGCAGACTGAATGCCCTAGAAAAGCAAAGGCATCTTAAACATTTGATTGCAGACTCTAAAACCATATTACCTTATGCTGTTGGAAAAGAAGTTCCAAGAGGATAATGTTAGTAGTATGTGGTATAATCTCAAGAAAGACTGAAAGTTTAACACAACTTTTGTGAATGGTATGGCTGCGAGAGTGATAATAGGCTGGGACAGCTTGTTGGTCAAGATAAAGACCATAATAATAAGGAACAAATTGATTCATTTGAAACTCAGCATAATAGGATTCTCTATCAAGTTTGGTGTTCAGCTGTCTATGCTTTCAATTTGATAGAGGGAAAGAGAGCTTCATGGAGAAAAATTGAAGACTTTTCTGGTTGTACCTCAAAGCCTTGGATGGTTTGGGGGATTTCAATGTCATCAGCCTTCAAAGATTCAAAATGAAAAAATAGGAGCGGATCCAATCAGGCAGGATGTAGTGGATGTTCAACAATGTATCAACTCAGCTGAGCACTTGGATCTAAAATGGAAGGGTGAACCAAAAACTTGGAGCAACAACCAGAGAAGAAACTGATGAATCTGTCATAAACTTGTCAGGGTCTTTGTAAACAGCAGCTGGTTGAATAATCTAAGGTTCTCTGAAGCTTCTTCCCTACACCCAGGTATGTCAGATCATAATGCATCACTTGTTTTCATCATGGGGGATATGAATTCCGGGCCTAAGCCTTTTCGATTCTATGATGCCTGTATTGACATGGTGGCTTTGCTGAAGTGGTATTAAATGCTTAAAATGCCCCACTTTATAATCATCTTGATCCCTTGCTCAAAGTAGTAGCTAGACTGAAAAATCTGAAGAACACATTCATCCATTAGTTAAACACTCATATTTTAACCATATCATCCCCTTCAGTAGTATATCTTTTAATCCAATTTCCATCCATATCAGATTATTCAAGTCCTAGATTCAGCCACTTTTTTGAATTTTGGAATCCTCACGAAACCCTAATTTATAACCGAATTTCTTATTAATCTAACCATTAGAAATCTTTCAAGATTAAGACCACATTTACCCTATCCTAATGCCTTACTTGATACAAGTTTCACCCTCACTTCGTGAAATCCCCCATGATCCTATCCCAAAACCCACTTGCAGGTCTAAGAACCCAAGGATCTAGTAGAAGACAATTGTGGGCCATCCAAATACAGACCACTGGATTGGGAGTAGAATCCATGGACACGGATGGCAAAGTTAGAGATTCTACCACTTTGTTGGTTCGGAATGAGAATTGACTTGAACTCGGATGGATTTTTAAGGCGGATTTCCCACTCACAGATGACGAGGTTGGGAGATGTTCAAGTCCAAGTAAGAACCCCTAACATGGTCCCCAAGGTTAGGTAAGTGTCCACTGCAAACCGGACCGAAGAACCACCTTGCTATTGGAAAATAGTAGAGGCAGTTGGTAAGACGGTTGGTTAGCCGACCTGCCTTCACTAGGGGTGGTTGGCCCGAGACAAAATGGGCAATTTGGGGTTTTAACTCCAAAATCCCTATTTAATGGTTCTTAACCTCATAAACGAGATTATTTTATTGTTAGACAACGGAGAGAACTGTAGAACGAGTCAAAACTCTCGCAACGGAGAAGCAAGAAGAGGTTTTTGTGGCATGATTCACAATTCGGATATTGGATTGCGATCTTCAGGTAACCAATCATCTCCTCTATCAGTTCTTCATGTTTTCTTTTTGTTCCATGATAGAAGGAGATCTAAGATTTATATTGGGGATCCAATTCGATTGGGAAACGCTTGTTTTCCATTAATCTTAATCGGATCTTAATTAATTGTACATATTTCTAGGGATTCCAATAGCTTGTTAGCATCTCTAATTGTGAAGTTTATGAGTGCTTTGGAGATTCTGGAGCATTGATTAGGTGAGGGAGACAATCCTCACATATGTGGTTATGCTTCATGTTCTGATTTTAATTCCTATATCATGCTATGTTGTTCAGTGGTGATGTTTATATTGTTAGAGGATGCATGCATGGGTAGAAGATGGGATTTATGCTATCTTGTTATTCATTTATATCTCTTGTTTGATTATGCGAACTGTGATACAATGGGGCATGGGTTATGATGATGACAATGCATTCATAATTACGATCCATCAGGTCAAGGGTTTTGGTTTAGGCCATTGCCCTTGGTGCTCCTCGCATCACATTTAGATTGTATGTGTATTCTTTGTATGTCTAGATGCATGACTAGGGACCCTTTCATGTTACGACCCTATTGGTATGGGAATTAAGGCTGACTGACCCATGGCAACGGTACTCAGGTTTGTGGGCGTCCAATCGCAGTGTGTGGCCATGAGGAGACACATTCATATCATCCTATCATTCAAGGTAGGGTTGCATATGGTAGGTGTAAGGCTCGTGGGGCACCCAATAGCGGTGTATGGCTGAGCGGACACGAGAGCGTCTGCCCTATTATATGTAGATGACCATAGGGTTACAAATGCTAATTTGATAGTCAATAGACATCCCATAAGGATTAATTTTCCCTAGACTTGGAAGGATGTTGGACCAACAAACAGTATGTGGCCATTGAGGAAAGGTTTCTAGACCTTGAGTAGCATGACTGCATAAATGACTAAATTGCATTGGGCTAAGTGTCTCCCTGACATGCTAGTCTCATACCAACGGTCATGGTGAGAGAATGTGGCTCTATACCTCAACCATGGTCGTGATGTGAACTCATAGCCCTATAACTTGGTCATGACGTCCAATAGTCGGTATGTGGCCGTGAGAGATCTGTGAGAGACTTTCCCAAAGGGGTAGGTGGCATCCTTAATACGTGTCTACCTAGATAGAGACTAGCATGGTTAGTTTATTAGATGCATCCCTCACTGCATCACATACTTATACATGACTAGCATTGTGGTTATGTGAGAATTGTTGATCTCGTTGAGTTCTTTATAACTTACTCTTGTTGGAAATATATTTTTAGACTTCGATGCAAGTTACGATGACCAAGCCTTACAGGAATTCACAGCGCTGGCAGAGACATACGAAGTTCCAGCTATGGAAGACTATGAGCCACATGAAGATTCATGTGCGTGTCTAGAATGCTCCTATCGCACTCAGCCCTTCCATCAGTAGAGCAATGATTTATCGAGACAGAGAGATTATAGAATGGAAAGAACATCATTTTGTTAGGTTTACTGAATGATGTAATTGAACCTCGTTCCCTTTCTATTTCCTTTTAATACAGTTGTCACATTATTTCCTTTTGACATTTATATATTTTGGACAAGATTATTCTTGCTCTTTGATTATGGTATCACGGACTATTATGGATTGTGCATGTAACCTGATTTTGTGATTGTGGATCACATCGACAGGTAGTTAGGTGGGTCCGATACTGTCGGGTGGGGTGTGACACATTCCATAGGATCTCAAGAAGCAGACACCTAGGATTTCATCTTATTCTCTTGAACCCTCAAACACCTGATATTCTTGTGGTGTTCAAGAAACCATCCTTTATCTATCCAATTTGTTTCAATTGAAAACAGCCTTGTATTACCTTTCCTAAACAACCTGTAATTTTTGGGTTAATTTGACCATCCAAAACCAAAAAAGGGACACCACATGTCAACCCACCCACAAGAGACACCTAGACTCAAATCCCAACTCCCTAAACCAAAAATTATCTTTTTTCCCACCCAATTCAAGTTGGTTCTTTAACAAGGCCTAGATATCTGCACTGGCCCTCAACTTGAGTTAGGATATATCAGACTTTCTTGAGGTATTGGTGAATGTTCCATTCCTGATAAACATTCCAGTGAGGTGTGCTTTCTGTGGCAATGAATGACATACTAAAGACAAGTGCTGGATATTCTATGGCCGTTGCTCTTCTTCAGCCAGTGCTAATCAGACTTCATCCGAGGATAGATACAACTTCAGACCAGCTGTTTTCTCAGGAAGAATTTCAGCATCTTCATCTCACAAGCCTGTTTGACACCTCTTCTTCATAGGCACCTTCTGCAGCCTCTGCTACCTCCCTATGAAAAACATCTCGCTCCATCTTCATCCACCCATCAGGTAGTCTATCACCTACAGCTATCTCAGCTGTTGAACATATATTTTACTCTATAACTGATGTTAGTAGGCCACAAATTTGATTTCTCTAAGAGTCTAATTCTATTATGATGAAAGCGGCCTATTAATAGCTAATCTAAGGTTACAAACTTAGAAACTACAAATTCTCAAAATCAGAAACTAATTGGATCTTCTCAAAATTTACAAAATAAAAATTTTCAAAAATAGAGGCTAAACTGCAATTAGAAACTAGTCTTTGTCAATCAAATGCAAATCAGAAACTAATAGGAATTGGAAAATAATAAAAATAGTAACTACAAAATTAGAAACAATACTTAGCTTCTAAATCTCCCAAGATAAAAAAAAAAAACTTCACATAATCTGATCCTGGGACCCACAAAATCATCTAAAAGAATATTCCAAATTAAGTCAACAAGGCTGTGAAATTATTCATGTGAACAGCTTCTTGGCCTCATTTGGCCCTTCAAAAGGACCAGTTGCATTGATTGGGCCAGCTTCTGGTCCAGTGCTAGTCAATTTGGTCCCGACTCCATCTTCCATGGTCTTTTTTTGTCCAGCACCCGATTCTGCATCAAATATATGCAGGGATTTTTCAGACCTGTCTCTCATCTTGTGGGAAAATCCACCATACATCTGGTGTAGCCTCCAGTCCAGAATGGCATCCCTTAACAGTAGAACCATGAACTCTTGCAAACTGGCCAGATCTCATATGTTTACCACAGCTGTCCCTCCTCGGCCACCTCAGGGGCGTTAGCAGCCCACAGTCCTGATGTCTTACTGGGAACATTTTCCTTTGTAGTGCCTCCCATAGTCTTTGGATATATTTTCTTTGCTCAAAATCATCATGTCAGTGGAAATTCTGATCCAAAGAAACTTTGCTGCCTATACTTGGATTACTCTGCCATCTTGAAAGGGGTGAAAATTCTACCACCCAGGCACCCACCACCAGGAAGTTTCTAATCAACATGCAAATAAAGTTTCAGGAATATGCCTATTTCTCAACCAGTGAAACTCTTCAAGGGGAGCCTGTAAGTAAAGGGGTGCTTCTCAAAGCGCCACTGTATGTGGATGAGCTTTTACTAGAAGATCCATCCATACGATTTGACGATGAGACACGACAGGAATAGGACCAGCCCCTTTGATTCAAGTGGATCTTGAGGAGCCCAACACCTCAGAGACATTCTTTAGAGGGAGGTGGCATAAAAGAACCACCAAAAGTTGGGCAAGTTTGACACCAATGCACAACTCAAGAGGAAGTAGTGTTGTACAGGTTCAAGGGTATTTTTGTCATAAGGCTATTTCTGTCTCAACCTATTCTAGAATGTTCTTGATATTGAAAGAAAGAAAACTAAGAGGCAGTGATCGTACAGACCAAGCCATTATTCCTAGCATCCACAAATATAATACTCACTTTTCAAAAGTGATCCTTTATAGCAAATCTGTTCCTCCACTTTGTTATCCGGACATCTCAGCATGGAGGCCACAACCATGAAAACAGCAAGACGGAGTAGTCTACATAAGCATACGCTAAGGATCATGACTAGTTGGAAATTCAAGCTTCAAAAGGATACCTAAGTTCAGGCAGGACCATATTCGTCTAGCTTACTCAAGGTTAAAGTAACTCAACAAATGCTAATAGGCACCTACATACAACTTTGCTTTAAAGAAAAAGAAAATCATAATCATATTACTATGCCAAGGTTTCAAGAATCATTCCCAAGCTTCAATAAATCAAGCATTTTACTGATATGACACTGAGGTATGCAAGCAAAAAGATGTTAGATTAATAAACACCACCAAATGAGTGCGATTATAATACCTATCATGGCTAGAGAAAATTGAAGGACAACCTGGAGCCCAAATAAAAAGATTAAACACAAGAAGCCATAATCCCTCCCACTCTTGTTTTTCAGCTTTGCAGTTGTATGCTTTTGCATCTCCTTTGATTTCTTAAGGTAATTATGAGAACAGAAAGAGATATCAGAAAACTGGAAGCAATGTATGTTCAGAGGACAAATTTGATATGAAGGATGCAAGAGCAACCACGAAAATCAAGCTGCTTTGACTGGTTAACAACTAAGTCTACAATAAAAACATGCATGAGAATCAAACAGATAAAATCCACAAACATTACAGACAACTAAAAATGTTACGCTAAAAAAAATTTACGCAAATAATTTATTAATTACCACGAGATTTATGTGGATTGCAGCGCATCCATCTGGAATGGTGGAAGCTACATAGTTATCAATAGTGGCATCATTCGCAAAATCGTATCTGCATTAGAGATAAATAACATGATATTCAATACATGCATCAGAAATTCTCTACCCAGTGAAGTAATATATAAAAATGGTTCTTGAAGTTAACGGTGTTGAAAATCTGCAAGTTATTTCAGGGGACTTTATATGTCCCCAGAATCAGGAGCGACAGCATCAGTAAACACAACGTGAAATTATGCAATTAAAAATAACCAACATATTGTCTCCCTACTTCCCAGAAACTCAAAATTATTTACTAGGACTAAACCTAGAAAGCACTATCAATTCTATCTTTTGCCCAACGATGTGTTGCCAATCTAAGTACGACAGACAAAATTTACCGCAAAAAGGATCATATCACTTGCAATGAAGAACACACAGTGTATAATTATACTCAAATCACTATCGATGTATTAATGTATCATTTTGAATTTCCAAAATCATAGAAAGTGAAACTAAGAAAAGAGCATCAACCGTGGATCTGCTAATGGGAGAAAAGGAAACATCCTATCAAATTTCTGATAAATGAGTGTGGATGCAAAGAGAGGAATATAGACACCTGGTAACTGTCGAGAGATGCTTCCGAACGTCGAAGATTTCTTCAGCGTTTGAAGGTAATAATGAAGGCAGAAGCAGTAGTAGAAGAAGCGTTGCCATGGCCATTCTTGATCACTTTGTTGGACAAGAGAGTACTAATAGGGAAAATCGAATAGGAGCACCGCTTTAAGTTCGAACCTCGAAACTGACCGGTATTTTCTTCGGAACGAGTTTCTCACTTTCTCTACGCTCCCAAAAATGAAAAGGAATCTCCACGTCAGCTACAGGCACTAGTCCCGCTTCCACTTTTCTTTCCGTTTCTTTTGGTTTTGGCGAGGAAGGCATTTATAGAATTTTTATGAGTTGGACCATCATTTCTCTTTGGATAATGATATATGTCCATCATTCACATCTAAGTGTTCAGATTAAATTAAAATAAAATAAATTATCTTCTAAATTTTATCTCAATCTTTGGATATGACTGATAGATATGTGTCTTTCATCCAGAAAGAAATGGATAGTTCTGTTAAAATTCCAAGTATTTATTCAAAAGACAAAGGAAATAAAGCCCATCAGCCAAGGAGTGGAGTTGGCCCTACGGTATTGTCTGCAACAAATTGGGCCCTTTGGGCTAGGGCGTGCATGATAAAATTTGCAGTCCTAGATACAAACTTTTTTTTTTGTAGAAAATGGTCTATATATTAACGCGTGACCCACGCAAGGCATCCAAATTACAAAGATCTAGAAACCCAGGATCCAACAAAGGCCAAAGAGTCCGGCACGCTACGGACACAGCCTTACCAGCAAGGAAGTCTGCTACAGCATTACACTCCCTTTTAACATGAAAAAATGAAATATTTTGAAGTCTAGAGGGACAGCATTTAGTTGTCTAAGTTGTAGCCCTTTACAGCCCAAGCTTTTTGATATCAACCATAATGGGCTAGACTTTGGGGGGAGTTCTTGTTGGCTAGTTGATCATCTCAATAATGTCTTTACAATCTTATTCAAATTCCACCCCCTCTAAATCCTCTGCTAATGCGTGGAGCATTGTTGTACAAATTGCTAGAGCTTCCCCCATATGTACTAAATTAAAGTCTCTTTGTACGAACACTACAAAAATAACATACCCCTGATTATCTCTTGCTCGAAAGCCCAAGCCCGCCTTGTTTTCTCCTTACGAAACGCCTCATCACAGTTGAGTTTTACAACTCCTTGTGTAGCCTAGGCCCATTGGGAAATTCCTTGTGTGTCATATGAGATATCTTGAGTTTGGGTACTTGGGCTAGGCTGAGTTGCATCCCAAAACTCCTTGTGGGCCTGTGAAGCTCGTGAGGCCACTTCTAGAGGAGAAATCATGTCTTTGTTATAATTTGCCCCATTCCTTGCAATCCATATGCGCCAACAGAGGAAAAAGCAATGGCTCAGAAACTTCTGAGCTTCAATCTTCCCTGCCAATACAATTTTTAGAAGGCTATCTATCCATTCATCAAGGTGGATAGATGATGCTTGTGGAGGGAGGCAATTTAGCTCACTTGTGAACCACACTACTCGAGTGAATGAACAACCCAATAGCAAGTGACCAACATCTTTTTTAACCTCACAACCTCTTATGCATAATGGTTCAACCAAAACCTTTCTCTTCTTCAGACTCTTACCTATGGGCAGGCCCCCTACTATTCACGCCACATGAAATTCTTGATCTTGGGGAGACAGTGCGATGTCCAAATTGTTTTCCAAACCCTATCTTCAATCACATGCCACCTAGGTAAATGAGAAGAAGAAGTTTGCTATTGAGTCGTAGTTTCTTGAGCATTGCAAAGAGCAGGCTATACAAATTTTAATGTAATTTTTGGAAACACCCCATACCAATTTGTCTTCCCCAAAGAATATGCTCAAAGGGATCTTCATTATATTTGCTACAACCGAAGGGCTAAATTGATCTCAGATTTTATCTTCTGTCCAACTCCTAGCTTCTTCATCAGTTGAGTCAACTACCCAAATGTCGTCACACCCCTGCAATTTTGGCTCTTGTATTAGTCTTCCATCTACATTTTTTAACCGCTTATCTTCCCATATTTTCACTTTATCACCTATTCCACTATTCCAAATCAATTGTTTTTTTAACAATTGTTTCCTTTCTATGATACTCTTCCATACCCAGCTGAGTTGATGGCTGGTATGACTTTGGTGAACACCAAGCCCACAAGTATCTTGAATCTTGCCATAACTTACGTGCTACCTTCATTAGTAGAGCTTGATTTTGTCTTTAAGAGTCCCTAAAGCCCAAACCTCCTTTATCAGTTTATCCTTTGAGAGGCATAACCTCTTCCATCCCATCCAATGAATTTTCGTCTTCCCACCTTCCTCTCCCCAAAAGAAATTTGTTGGCATCTTCCTCATTTCATCATAGATGGTTGTGGGAATTTTGAAGTGAGCACTTGAAAACTGGGGGAGTGCAAAGGCCATAGATTTTAACAACACATCTTTCGTTGTACATGGCAACAACCTATACTTCCAACTCTACAACTTAGCATAAGTTTGGTCCTTGAGATAGGAAAATGACTTGACTTTTGAATTACCAATTTCAGGAGGAAGGCCTAAACATTGTGTAGGCTCCTTCTTATATGAGACCTTTAATATGCAAGATAACCATCTCTTGAACTTCTGTGGAGTGTTGGGGCTGGAAACAACACTTAACTTATCAAGATTCACCTATTGCCTACTACTCCAACAATATACCTCCAACTTAACTTCTAAGAACAATAGTGTGTTGTCAGCAAATAGAAGGTGAGAGATTATTGGAGCCCTGTTCTTTACACTGATACCCTAATTCTTCATACTTCCTCTTCTCTCTTAATGATAGCACCCACTGCCTATCCACAATAAAAAAAAATGGCTAGGTAAAGTGGATCCCCTGGCGAATGCCTCTAGAAGGGTTGAGTGCATTACCATTCACAAGTAACTTTTTTTTGGGTCAAAAGTTCAAACATTTCATTCATAATTGAAATAAAACATAGACACAAATACCGAACAAAAGGAAAAAAAACAAGAACTAAGGGATGGGCCGAGCCCAATAAACCCTCAGAATACTAGTTGTGACAACCACAGAACCAGAAAAACATAATGGGTATGATAAACATAACCATCACCACCGCCTACGGAGACACACCACAAAGGCGGACATCGACGCAGACATAACCACGCCACAAGGGCTTACATACCACACGTCTCAAAGGCGAAAATCGAGCATGCCACAAGGGCTGACAAACCACACGCCCCAAGGACTTACATACCACACGCCTCATAGGCAAAGACAGAACATGCCACAAGGGCAGACAAAACACACGCCCCAAGGGCTTACATACCACACGCCACAAGGGCAACAACAGAGCACGCCACAAAGGCGAAGACAGAACACGCCACAAAGGCGCCAACTCATTTGTTGAAGCAAAAAGCACCCGATCTTGTTTCTGAACTCCCATCTTGAAACCGCAACTCAGAATACCACCCGCAGCATAAAACAAACAGAATATAGCAAAACAAACTCCAAAACCGCAGAAAACTCGCCCAAAACTTGCATCAACTATCCTGTGTGCTTTCTTTTCTATTTTTTTACTTGGAAGCTTTGAAACAGAGTAGTGAAGAGAAGTCTACTAAGAATAAAATGAAAACCGAAAAACCTGAGAAAGATGAGAAGGTAGACCGAGAATCGGTCATAGGAGAGAGGGAGATGGAGAAGACAGAAACAGGGAAAACAGAGAAAGAGAGAGTCGGAGAGAACAGAAAAACAGAGAAAAAGAGAGTCGGAGAGAACAGAAAAACAGAGAAAGAGAGAGTCAGAGAGAGGGAGGGGAGCAGCAGTGAAGAAAAGAAAAAAAACCCAGAAAAAAGGGGTCGGAGAGAACGGAAAAACAGAGAAAGAGAGAGTCGGAGAGAGGGAGGGGAGCAACAGTGAAAAAAAGAAAAAAACCAGAAAAAAACTAGAGAGGCGGAGAGAGGGAGAGGAGGCCAGGAGGGGATGAGAGATGAGGTGAAAAGAGGAGGTGGAGAGATAGAGTCTTCCACCTCAAAACGTTGCGGCGGCGGACGGAGGCTTCAGGTCGCTAGGGTTTTTCGCCCACTATTGCTTTGAGAGCAATCATAGTCTGATTCACAAGTAACTTAAATGAAACTAAAGAGACACAATTTATTACCAAAGATACTCACTTGTTGTCAAAGCCAAGCTTGAGGAGTACTTCCTTGATATAAGGCCATTTCAATCAATCATATGCCTTCTTCATGTCCAATTTAAGTCTTAGGAACTTCTTTTTACCTTTTTTTTTTTTTTTAATTATATATATATATATATATAATGTAGTGAAAGATCTCGTGGGCCATAAAATTAGTCAAAGATAAACCTTCAAGGGATGAAAGTCGATTCTAAGGGGTTAATGATATCGGGCAGCAACTCTTGAAGCCTACAAGCTATAATTTTGGATGCTATTTTTCACTACAACACCACCTAAACTTTTAGGCCTAAATTAACTTATCAGCAAAATCAGAGTGGGGGACTTTGGCGATAAGGCATATATGAGATACATTAAAATGAGGATCCATATAGCGAGTAGAAAACACTTCATTAATAAAGCTAATAGGATCAGGACTTACAGTGTCCTATAGTTTCTGTAAGAAATTAGGTGGCTGACCATCGAGGCTTGGGGCCTTAAAAGGTCCCATTGAGAAAAGGACATGCTTGATCTCCTTCACCAAGGGTACCATGTTCAATTTGTGATTCATCTCCATGGATACGGTAGGCTGAATGGAATCAAGCACTTGAGTGAGAGCTTTGGATCTATAGGTTTAGATTGAAAGACCAAGGTAAAGTGATTAGTGAGCATGTTAAATATCTCTTTATGATCTAATGTCCAACCCCCTTCTGGCTTCTTGCACTTTAAAATCTTGTTGGATAGCCTCCTTGAAGAGTTGTGGCATGAAAAAATGTGGTATTGCTACCCCTTTCACCATCAACCAGGTGTTCAGGTTCTCGTTGGAGCCACAACTGCTCTTCTCGATATTTCTTCAGCTAACAAGTTGACAAGGATGTTTGCTTTTTCTTGAGAAAATAGGTGTTTAGGCTGCCTCTAAAGTAACTGCAATTCACTAAAGATCCTTTGAATATAATCTTGGATGTTTCCAAAAGATTCTTTGTTCCATTTCTTGAATTTGACCGACTGATTTGAGAAGTTGTTGATCCTTGTAAATTTCTGTTCCATACTTCGTTTTCCATTGACTAACATTCTAAATGCCTTAACCACACACTCTCAAAATGGTATGGTCCTTCCCCTTTTGTGATTCCACCTTCAAAATCCACGAAGATGGATGCATGATTTGATCCTAGAGCCATTTATACAAAAATCACAACTTATGGGTACATAAATCGTCATTCCAAATCTACATACTCTAGTCCCACTTCCACTCCCAAGTTGCGTTGTTAGAAACAATGAAAATTTTGAGAGACACCCTTAAAAATTGTGGCATAAAGACTAGATACCTCACGAGTTTGGAAAATTGGCAAAAATGCCAAACATTATCAAGGGAATTATACGATTTGTCCATCCATTTGTATTTCCATCAAATCATGGTTTTATGATTTCATAATCCTTAAATACCCTTATATGCATGTGAGTTCACTTTCTAGCCATTAGTAATTTCAGGGGTGTCAATTTGGTATGGAATTGATATTTGGTACGGTAACGATACGATACAAACTAAATATATTTATCTCGTATTATTATTGTACCAAATTGAAATGGTACAAGCATGTCATACCATTATTATACCATATTTAATATATAATGATTCTGGCATTTTTGTACAGTATTAGGGTGGTATAAAGGTGTCAAACATATCGTGTGACACTCATCAAACCCAAATCATGTTGTTTACATTGTTCCTACCATATTGAATGAATATGGTATGATATTAATATGACATAGATATATCATTCGATAAATGAATAGTAGTAGCATGAAGAAGAAAACGATAAAGAAGAACCATTATTGAAGAGGAATAATTCATGAGTTTCACTAATCTTTAGCATTCTGAATATCTCCATCAATTTAATAATTGTGAATTTGATTTTGTGATTTGCCTACTTATTAACTCAAAACTGATTGTACGATGATTAATGCAGTAGCTAATCTTCTAGGCTAGAAGGCAAGGTCAGTAGCATGCTCGACCTCTTGGCCTATTTCCACTCCCCAAGTACAATTCCTTTGTAGTCCTATTTCCTTGGCTTTACTGCCTCAATGAAATGGTTTTTTACTAATAAAAAAAATTGAAACTGTTTTTTGTGTTTTTGTGTGTCGAAGGCATCGGGGATAGTGTTACTCGGCCAATAGTGCTGAACTAAATGAGGGGCTTAAATCCACTACAACCACTTGGCCTTCCTTACTCCCCCAAATCTAAGTCCAGATTCTCTACTTATAAGGCTAGAAGATTATGATCCCCTTATACACTACACATTTAGGAGATGGACCATCTTCTTTAAATTAACAAGATGAAACAGATGAGTCCCCTTTATAAATATGTAGTGAAAAGTGTGAGGAGAACAATATCCTCTACTCATGAAGATAGAAGATCCTCACTCCAACCAACCTCTCACACAAGCAAGGATAGACCCAACAGTGGTAGGGGCAGCACTTTCAGTTTCCTTGTTCATATTTTTTCTCTTAATTTCTCTATTTCACAATTCAAGTTCTCTCACCATTCTTCAGATCACCAATTGTGAGCCTTAGAATTGGCATAACAATCAAATCCTTGCCTAAATTGGAGGACAAGCAAGCCTCAATGACGAAGATGCACGTTGCAAAGTATCATGGCATAATGCCAATGCCAAATTTAGGAAGTCGTGATGCTCTATTGTACTCGCCCAACTTTACTCAAACAATCCACTAAAGAGGTGGCTCAATTGCCGATGACCACCATCTCCTGAGTCAGGGTTTGGTTCTTTCTGGTACCATATGTAATAACCCCCAACCCCGACATATATAAAATCGTCAATTTCACAAAAATATTGAAGTAATAATATATTATTATTATTATTATTATTATTATAAAATAAATAAAAATAAATAAAAAGACTTTGCTCAAACAATACATGAGGAAGTTCATTGAAAATTAAATTAATTGAACTGCTCCATAAGAAGAATTAAATGTTTACTATATCTTCAAGAGTCAACTCAGTATGAAGCATTCTGTTATTCTCTTCCTCCCTATCCAACGGTTGAAGGTACAACCATATATGTACGTGGCGTGGCCGTACTCAGAACTTTGCCTTTCAAATTAAATTCCGACATTCTTCTAACCCCCCCCTCCCCCTCCCTGCCTTTTCTTTCCTTTTTAATTAAAAACCCCTCCAGCCTCTCCCCCCCCCCCCCCCCCCCCTCCCCCCCCCACCCCATTCTATTTTTTTTTTTTTTCCTACCCCTTTTGCCCCTTTTTTTCTTGGTCGTGGGGTTGGGGGGAGGCGGGCTCTTTCGGGGTTTTTTCCGTTATGAATATGATTTTCAATAAATTATATCTGATCCCTTATACAGTATTTATAGTCAAATGACTAAGATAAGGAAAATACAAGAATACAAGATTTATGAGAAATGTAAATACGGTATAAGACTATGTATCCATAATACGCCCCCGCAAGTGCAGCACATCCTTGATGGCAAGCTTGTCTCGTAGCAAAAGAAAGCGAGAACGAGGAAGAGACTTGGTGAGAGCATCCGCAATTTGATCAACAGTAGAGATAAATTTAACTATCAAACGTTGAGCAGCCACAAGCTCACGAACATAGTGAAAATTGATCTCCAAGTGCTTTGTGCGTGAATGAAAAATGGGGTTCAGAGTAAGAAAGGTAGCACTTAAGTTGTCACAGAACACCGTAGGAGTAGACGGTAGATAAACACCAAGCTCTCCCAAAAGAGAACGAATCCAGATGACTTCGGTAGTGGTAGATGCAATAGCACGATATTCAGCCTCCGTAGAAGAGCGAGAGACCGTACGTTGTTTGCGAGAACCCCAAGAAACCAAATGATCACCAAAGTAAATACAGAAGCCGGTAGTGGATCGGCGTGTATCCGGGTCACCAGCCCAATCCGAATCAGAAAAAGCGCGGAGGGAAATGTGAGATTGAGTCCCGAAATAAAGACCAAAAGAAGACGTCCCACGTAAATAACGTAAGATACGCTTAACAGAAGCCCAATGAACATCAGAAGGAGCATGCATGAACTGAGCAACGCGCCCAACAGCAAAGGAGATGTCAGGTCGAGTAAAAGACAGATATTGTAAGGCCCCCACAGTTTGTCGAAACAAAGTACCATCTGGAAGAGGTGTTCCACTTGCAAGAGATAATGAGTCAGTAGCCAAAGGCGTGGCAATAGGTTTAGCAGTGCTCATGTGTGTACGGGCCAACAAATCCATTGTGTATTTCTGCTGATTTAGAAAGAGCCCATTTGCTGTCCTATGGGCCTCCACACCCAAAAAATAACTCAGATCACCCAACAGTTTAACAGCAAAGGCTCCAGATAAAGCCCGTATTAAGGCATCAATGGCAGATACATCATTGCCAGTGACTAGTATGTCATCTACATAGACAAGGATGTAGAGAATGACAGAGCGTTGACGAAAAATGAACAGAGATGTATCAGATTTAGACGCCACAAACCCATGAGATAAAATGAAAGAGCTTAACTTCAGGTACCATGCTCTAGGAGCCTGACGAAGTCCATATAAGGATTTTTTTAGAAAACAAACATGACCAGATTTGGTATTATCAATGTACCCTGGAGGTTGATCCATATAAACCGATTCAGCTAGATCACCATGCAAAAATGCATTCGTAACATCAAGTTGACGGATTACCCAAGAGTTAGTAACAACAATGGATAAAACAAGACGAACTGTAATGGGCTTGACAACCGGACTAAACGTTTCGTCAAAATCAAAACCCGGGCGTTGATGGTAACCCTTTGCCACTAATCGAGCTTTATAACGTGCAATAGACCCGTCAGGATTTTTCTTAATACGAAAGACCCACTTGCAGCCAACAATGTTTTGAGATGGTGTAGCAGGAACAAGCACCCAAGTGTCATTTTTAGCTAAAGCATTCAATTCGTCTTCCATAGCCTGACGCCATTGAGGAAACTTGGCAGCCTGGGTATATGATGTGGGCACAAAGTCTGAACCAGAAGACATCACACAATTTGTAGAAGATAACAAATTCAATCTTTGAACAGGTTTAAGAGACCCAGTTTGAGACCTAGTCTTCATACGACCAACATCAACCGAAGTGGGTAAAGATGGGCCAGCAGAATTTGTAGTGGGTAACACATTAGAAGAAGACAACACATGGGTGTCAAAGGGAAGCCCATTAGTGGATCCATTATTTAATCCATGATCAGATCGAATATTCAGCCCATGAGTGACACATACATTCTGAGATCCATGATTTTCAACAATAGTAGGAACAGCAGTAGGCCCATTAGTGGATCCATGATTTAGTCCATGAGCAGATCTAGTATTCAGCCCATTAGTAACACATACATTCTGAGATCCATGATTTTCAACAACAGTAGGAGGAGGAACAACAGTAGAGGTGCCAAGAAGTGGTGAAGAAGAATAGATAGAAACAGTAGGTAAGTAATGAGAAGAACTAGAAAGAGTTGGGGAAGCACCTCCCGATTCTGAAACTGTAACTGGAAAGGAAGAAGAGACAGCAAACCAAGGCAGATCAAACAAACCAGAGACAGAACTAGAAAAACATGGAAAAATACTTTCAACAAACCGAACATCTCTAGAAATGTATATACGACCAGTGATTGTATCAAGACACCTATAACCCTTGTGTTGAGAAGAATAACCAATAAAAAGACAAGGAATTGATCTAGAAGAAAGTTTATGAGCTGCATAAACGCGAAGATTAGGATAACAGAGGCAGCCAAAAACCTTTAAAAAACCAAGATCAGCTGAACAATGGAATAATTTTTCATAAGGAGAAAGTCCAAGTAGAACATCTGTGGGAGTTCTATTAATTGCAAAAATAGCAGTTTGAACAGCAACAGACCAAAAAGTAGCAGGTAAGCCTGCTTGAAACAACAAAGCAAGTGCAGATTCAACAACATGTCTATTTTTCCGTTCGGAAACACCATTCTGTTGTGGTGTGTGTGGACAAGAAAAACGATGAGTAATACCATTAGAAGCAAGAAACGAAGCCAACTTAACAAATTCACCACCACCATCAGTTTGCAAAGAACGTATAGAGGAAGAAAAATAATTCTCAACAAGAGTCTTAAAGCGAATGAAAACAGACAAAACGTCTGATTTATTACAAAGGGGATAAACCCAACAATATCGTGAAAAATCATCAACAAAGAGAACAAAGTATTTAAACTTGTCAAAAGAAACAACAGGCATAACAGCAACATCACTATGTATGAGTTCTAAAGGAGAAGAACTATGATGAGCTACAGGGTTATATGGTAAAGAATGAGCCTTAGCCCTATGACAAGCATCACAATGAGAAAGCTGACCAGAAGAAGAAAGAGAAGATGAGGAAAGCATTTTCTGCAAACGTTGAGGTGATGGATGTCCAAAACGTTGATGCCAAACAGTAGCAGAAAGCAAAGCATGAGGCGTATCAAGCTTAGAGTGCAGAACAAGAGGATACAAGCCATTAAAACTCCGGCCGTGGAAGAGAATCTGGTGGGTGGCAAAGTCCTTCAAGCAAAATTCAGAATCAGTACATTGAAACAAAAGATTATTATCTGAACAAAACCTGTTGACAGATAAGAGATTATATTTGATAGAAGGAACACATAAAACGTTTGACAACTGAACACGATAACCAGACAAGTATTTGAAAGCAGAACCATAGTGAGAAATCACCAAACCTTGACCATTCCCAACTACAATATTCTCGAAACCGATTATACGAGTCACTAATGGCAAGATTAGAAACATCTGCAGTCAGATGATTGTTAGAACCACTATCTAATAACCAAGTATTAGGAGGAAAACTTGTAGAGAGCAAAGAAGTGGCACACAGATTACCAAGAAAAGCATGGTTAAACCTTTGAGGACAATTGGCACACAGATGTCCTTCAAGATTACATAACTGGCACTTTAACCGTGGAGCATTCAGAAAAGAGGGAACACCAGAAGTAGTAGGAATCTCAGATGAAGCCAAACCAGAAGAATGACTAGGCTGGAATACAACCTCAGAAGAAACACCAACATTGCGATTGTTATATTGCTGATAACCACGTCCAGGCATATAGCCACCACGTCCAGACATATAGCCACCACGATTACCTCTTCCATGATTCTGATAACCAGTACCTCCAAAACGACGATTCTGATTCTGATTCTGGTAAAAACGACCTCCACGATTCATATTGTGACCACTGCGACGGGGAACAATAGCCGGATTGGGAAGAATACCACGAGAGGAACCAGAGGCAAAATTAGCAGTCAGAATCGAAGCAGTTGCACAGCCAGCAGAATTCTTAAGAAAGATTTCATGATTGATAAGAAAGCTAGACAGTTCAAGAAAGGTCATGGCCTCAGATCGAAGATGAACAGAAGTAACGACATCCTTATAGTCTTCACTTAGACCACGAAGAACATTCAACACAATATCTTCATCGGTAACAGGAGAATCCGCTGCTGCCAAAGCATCAAGAATCTGATTAAACTCAGCCAGATATTCGGACATGGTTGAAGAACCTTTCTGCAACTTCGACAAACGATCTTTCAGATGCATTACACGAGATCGCGAAGAAGAAGAATAAACTCGTGCAAGACTCTGCCAAGCACCAAAAGAAGAAGTTGAGCGAGATACATGATGCATCGTGACTTCAGACAACGAAGAGAACAACCAAGAGAAGATTAGATGATCCTGGCGTTCCCACAACGCAGCCTCTACAGAGTCAGAAAGATCAGGACAAGGAAAGGATCCATCAACAAATCCAAATAGACCATGTCCTTTCAGAAGAGAAGAGAATTGAATCCTCCATAGCAAATAGTTCGAATCAGTAAGCTTCAGCGGAAGAGACGGTGCCACATTCAGAGTAACCAGCGGTGGAGGTGCAGAATCCATCACAACCGAAACCGATTTCACCCGAAGCAAAGAAGAAGACACAACTAAAGAACCAGAAGAAATTGCTGCAAAGAAATCAGATCCGAAGCACCCGCGCCCTAGCAGCAGGCCGCGGGTGTTTTCCGATTTCACCCGAGGAGGGTAGAACAAAGGTCAGTGCAGCGAATCTTCGACAACAGATCTGGAGAGAAACAGCAGATCTGGAGAACAGCAGAGAGCGAGAACAGCAGAGTGCTCAAGAACAGCAAATCTGGAGAGAAACAGGGCAGCCAACAGAGTGCGAGAAGAAAGCGCAGAAACCCTAACCGCTCAAGATAAAACAGGCACCCAGAAACGAATAAAAGCTGATACCATGTTATGAATATGATTTTCAATAAATTATATCTGATCCCTTATACAGTATTTATAGTCAAATGACTAAGATAAGGAAAATACAAGAATACAAGATTTATGAGAAATGTAAATACGGTATAAGACTATGTATCTAATTAAAAAATTTTAAAAATTTATTTACAACAAAACAACCAGAGGCGCACAAAACGCCAACCCCCCGGAAAGGCGGCAAACCCCCCCCCGCCCCCCCCCCCCCCCCCCCAAAACCCCCCCCCGGCGGGGGGGGGGGGGGGGGGCCCCCCCCCCCCCCCCCACCAGGGGGGGGAGATATCTTGTTTTTTTTTTCATCAACCAACCCCCCCCCCCCCTCCCCCGGGGCCCTCTTGCCCCGCCTTTACAGTCTCAAACCAGGAGATTCATAAGAGACTTGGCATCATCTGCACATGCCAAAGCACAATTTAGTCCAGTTCAAGATACAGAAGAACCACAATCCAGTCCAACTGAATCAGAGAATGATTCTGAGGAACTGGAGTTGTCAATACCAGTTTCTTATGGTCAAGGTACAGGGGAAGATCATTTCTTTGCTGATGATCTAACCTCTGAAGATGACCTCAGCACTCTAAAGATATAAACAAAATCAGAATTTTAATCGAGGAGACAGCAGAGGATAAAGAGAGGAGCTGTGATTTCTGATTTCCACCTGAAGACGATCAAGTTCATCATCAGGTTGCTCAGAATTCTAGCATTCTATGAATGTATATTTCACCCATTTTCTTTTCCTCTTTTTTGGGTCTGCAAATATTTTACGTTTGAGATTTGAATGTTCTAGGATTGAGCTAATATCAATCAGAAGGGCCCGACGGTAAAGGGATTAACAAAAAAAAGCTTCTCCTTGGTAATCCAAGCAGTAAAAATAAGGATTTTGAGATTTCTTGGGAACCTATTCGCTCCAAACCCTTCTCAATTCCAAATCCTGGTTTCTTTTCTCTGTAATCCAACAACTCGAGCAATCTTTTCCAGGTAATTTGCGATTGTAAATTGCAGGATTCATTAGCATTGATTGTTCTTTCTTATGCAGAAAATGCGGCCGAATCAATTTGTCTCTTACAAAATCTCCAAGCGTATACGAGCTCCGGGGACCATAGAGATTCAACTAGGGTATAATTTTAAAACCACCCTTTGCTTGACATTGTCAGATCAAAAGATTCCTGAGTGGTTCAACCCTGTTTCTTTCTAAATCCGTGGTTTTAATTTCCTCAAATTAAATATCATGCATGTCCTTCATCAGATTAATTGTTTAATCATCAGAGAAACAGTAGAACTGCCATGATTTTACTCAAAACCATTTTATTTATCGTGCTGTAAACCATTCATAAACAGGTCCACAAGACACAAAGTGAAAGGGCTAACTAATGATGGTTTGATGTTCTTGGTAGAATATTGATTCTGGATATTTGTTTCACTTGCATAATGTGCTCAGGGCTAGACAGATCTTACTAAAATTTTCCAGCAAGTACTATTATGAATATATGCAGGATCTTGAATGCTACATGGTTCTCTTCAAGTTGAACAACTTGAAACGTTCAACTACATAACACCCAGACATTACCTCTAAACTGTAAGAAACACACCATAGAAGCATACAAACTACTACCTGTACTATGACCAGAACAACAGCTATCACTAAAACTGAAAGGAATACTCTTTTAAGACTAGAAACTGACACAGAACAGCTGCCACTAAACATTAAAGTAAGACACTCTTCAAGACCAGAAACTAATACTGCAACACTACGTCAAGCAGCGCCATTGTGTTCATCGAGGAGCATCTGATCGAAATGCCACACTCCTGCAAATTCACAAGAGAATGCATTTGTGTTAGCACATTAACATAAAAAATGAACAATCAAATAAATATTAAAGAAAAGAATAAATTGAAAGCATGTCCTTAGTAGCAGTGGGAATGGGGCCATACCATGTCCTTTGCCCACTCTCCTCAATTGAGCAACATATTCAGAGATCCTCTTGATGGCTTCCACCTACATAATCAAAACCAACAGGCTTAAATACCCTGAAACCCTATCAAACATGTTCAAATCTCCAGGGAGTGAAGGTTAAATGGGGACCTAAACTTAAATAGGTACAGAAAACATGAATATCAGAACTCTACCTGCTCGCCCAAAAACTCACGCTCAATGTATTCAGCCATTTGCACATCATGAGTCTTTTCTGCCACCTATAGTTCAGTATGAAGACACCTTAGTAGAAGTCGAATCAATCAACAACAAAAATCTGTTCTTTTCACATTTCATAGTAGTAAAGGCCAAGTTGGGCTGTAACAGAGTGATTTGAATTAAAGAACGAGTTCTCAAAGCTCTATAATCCACAACCTTGCAGAATTATCACACCTAAGTTTATAGAAAGATGATTCGTGCATAACAAAATACCAAGGAGTTTGGAGTACTACCCCATGTAACTTCAAAAGCTTTTCATTTGTTAATTTCTCCAATGCCAGTGAAAGCTCCATTGCTGAATCAAGGAGGGAAAAGGAACAATCAATGGTATTGAAATTGAAAAACAAAATAATAATACAAACCAATGAGGATACGATATCATATGAGACACAATTGCAACAGTCATGACTGACCTAACACCGGACAGAAAATATTATAAGTATATACTCTATTTGGCTATAGGTATTTAACCTCTTCTCAATATTCAACGATGAAGCTTCAATGGAAAAACAACAGCAAATGAATGTATGCACGCTTCTTTTGGTTATGAATAATAAATTGATCACTTCTTTTGGTTATGTATAATAAATTGACGAGACAAAACTGTTCTCTTTACCTTATTCCTTAATATTTAAACAAATGGCTAATCTTCTCTTGATAATGCTAAAATAAGAATACAGGATTAAAGATGCAGATGCACCTAGATCTATGCATCCATCCTATAAACCAATGAAGGCATGCATACATGGGTTATCAAATGTAAACCTCCAGAGTCAAAAGATCTTGAACAAAAATACAGACATATATGGACGAGGATAAATTTCTTTTCAACTTTGACGAAAAATCAGTTTCAAGATAATGAGAAAAATACTGCAAAACCCCACTTACAAACTTGCAGAGGAATGGAGCTTCAACCCCAACTTTTATGGTTATGATCTAAACTTCTGCAAGTACAGAATATTGACCAACAAAAGGGCAAACCCTGTGCCAAAGGCTTCTAACACAAGCAAAGCCCGGAGGCAATTTCCATACACCGCCTTACCCCAGCAAATTTTGCTGAGAGGCCGTTTCAATGCCTTGAACTCAGGCTACAACAGTGGCGCACCAACTACTGCGCCAAAGCATTAAAGAAATATGTTGGATGCATATCATGTGCTAAATCAACTAGAAATGCATCCCTAAAACTACCAGAAGCATAGAAGAAATATGCTTGATGCATTTCATGTGCTAAATCAACTAGAAATGCATCTAGTAAAACTACCAGAATCAAAACACAAAGCAAAATCCTGCATGTGAATATGCATGCTTTACAAATATATTGGTAACAATATATGCTACCATGTAGATCTGTTACCATAAAAACAGAGTTTTGGGCTTTCATTTACCAAAAAGTGCATCTCCTTTCTCTTCATGATAAAATTCAGATTGGGGTGACACTAGTGGCTGTAGCAATACTCTTCCTCCTCTTAAGTTCTGAGAATAATCAAACAAGAACACAGTTTTATACATCCAACATGGAAGCCGAACAGAGTACCATCTGAAATAATAAAAACATAAGAGGATTTGAAAAACACCTGATATTCCATCAGTTTTTCTGCATGTTCTCTCTCTTCTTCACTTGATTCCTGGAAAAATCTGAGAGCAACAATTTACAATCAGATCAGAGTTCAAGCAACCAAAATCATAAAGATTACAGAGTTTTGGAGGGCTTCTAGGAATTACTTGGCAAAACCCTTGAGAGCAACATAGTCCCTGTCGAAATAGGCGTAGAGGGCATGATATACATAGGACACATTGTACTCCACACTGCAAATCACGCAGTGAAGAAAAAAGAATGTTAGGAAGAAACAAAAACAGAGTATAAGACTACTAGGCAGATAACAAATCATAAAAGCATGGAGATCGGAGGATGTTTTCAAATAAAAATTCCAAAATGAACACATAAATAAAGAGCGAAAAACAAAAACGACAAGAAATCATCCAGGGAGACGAAATATGACAAAATCTTGCGAACCCACAACTGCAACAAACAGATCAGCAGAACCAGAGACATCCAAGATTGAGATACACTAAGAAGAAATGGATACATTAAAAACGAAAGATGCAACCAGATTCATCAACAGTAGAAATGGGAAAAAATTAAAACGCAACACGAACACCAACACCGGGAATCATCAAAAGTCAAGCAGAAGTCAGGTGTAATCTCTACGAGAAAAGGTGAAAAAAGTGAAGAAAAACAAAACCCACTTGATTTGTTCATTGATGGCAGCCTCACAGTCATCAACGTACTTCTGGCGAGCAAGTGACTGATTAGGAGCTACAGGAACGAGTGTTGACAGTGGAACCTTCTTCATCTCTTCAAAAGGCTCAAATACAACACCAGTCAATGACCTACTACCCGAATCTTTAGCTGCAGCAGAAACCACGAACCCATCTCCTCCCTTCCTCTGAGTATTCAGCACAAAGGAAGAAGACGAATTCAAGCTCAACGGAGCCACAAATGAAGAAGATTGAAGAGGGCTTCGAGTAGCCCCCTGTGAGATTGGAAGAGAGAAAGCTGGGGAACTAAGAATCATGATTTTGAAGGAAGGATGGAAAGATTGAAAGCTTTGGAAGCAGGGGAGAGCTCTGAGGATGATGCACGAGAAACAGGAAGGAGATGAAGATGAAGATATAGAGGATTCTAGGCGGTAGTGTCTCATTTCGACCATTGGATTTGAATCCACATGGACGGACAAGATTGCGTATAGGGAAGAAGCGCGTGGCCGCCTCGTGGTTTCTATCTAAAGATGCCTTTGTGTCTGATAGATCCAATAAAGAATCATTTTATACAAGATAATAGTCCAAGGAAGATATCAGATAAAGGGAAGAAGAGAGAAAGCGACAACTTGCTTTTGGGATTTCTTTATTAGTAGCGAAAAAGTAATGAATGGTGAAGAGGCTCTACAAAATCGAAAATTTATCTGGTCCGTTTTGATCATTTATTTCCTTGTAGATGTGTGATAAGTGTCTCACCATCATATCAAATTGTAGAAATTCATTTACAGGTCGCATCAGTCAGTTAATTGATATGACCTGTAAATAAATTTCTACCATTTGATGTGATACTAGAACATTTGTCACACATCTACAAGGAAATGAATGGTCAATTTCTTTGTAAGAAACATTTCCTTGTAAGAAATGAACCTGATATTGGTCTTACAAAATCTCCAACATATAAATGAAGAAATTAAAAAAAAAAAAAAAAAAAAAACTTTTAGGTTAGGACCATAAAGAAATGGAAGATTTGAAGGAACGAAAATTCAAATCAAAAGACCTTTATTATGTTATTGCTTCTACTTAATGAAAAATATTCGTTATATAGGTATGTGCAATTCATAATCCTTGTGGTGTATTTTGTCTTCGTCCTTATGGCATGTTGTGTCTCTGTTCTTGTGACGTATCTGTTTCCGCTTTTGTGTTGTGTCTCCGCAGGTGTTAGTGGTAGATATGCATATTGTATCCGTTATACTTAATTGGTATTGTAGTTGTTATAGCCATTATTCTAAGGGTTTATTGGGCTTGACCCTTGGCTGCATTTGTTTGCAAATGTGGGGTGCAAAAAAAATTGTAGAAAAAAAAAACTATGTGGGCCCATGTGTAGTGGGGTGAGGGAGAAAGAAAGGAAATGAAAGGGTTTTATGGAAAAAGTGATAATGGTGAGTCGCACTTTTTACTTTTTCAAGCTTTTTCACAAAATCCCACCAAATTTATAGGGTTTTAAAAAAACCTTGAGGTGAGGAAAGTTGGGCTGCCACCTCACTAGACAAGTTTTATTGATTTAAAGAAGCTTGTCTCTCACTTTCTCATCCCAAGCAACCAAACAATATATACTTTTGGGATTTAAGGGAAAAGTAAGAAATCTACACTTTTTTCAAGAAATTTTCCACCTCACCTTTATTCCAGCAAACAAACGCAGCCTTTTAGAAAAAGTAGAAATTTTTTGTTTTTTTCAAGAATTTTCCCAGCCCACCTTTATTCCAGCAAACAAACGCAGTCTTACGTTGGATGACCTTATCTATTGCATGTACAACAGCTTGGTCAATCTTCATTCCTTGGTTTAGACCGAACCTTATGATGTCACACATCTATCTCTTGTATTTCTTTTTTTCTTTTGTTTGGTGTGTGTCAGTATTTTCTTTTGAGTTTATGAATGAAGTCTTTAAGTTCTTACAAAAAATATATATATATATGAGATACAAAATGATTGCATCACCATCATAAAAAAAAATGGTATTTTTAGTTTAAGGAATATAATAGTTTTTTTTATCTTAAAAGGTGACAATTTTCACCAAAATAAAAAATGGCACTTTTAGAGACATCATGATCATTTCACATGTCTAAGCATATAGCAAGTACTTCAATATTGTTTTCGTCACAAAGAAGAAAAATTGAAAACAGTTTATCGAAAGTAAATCTTATGATAAATTACTGTGACATAAGGGTCACATAGAAATACCCACGCAACAAGTAAAGGTTCAATCCTGCACATACATTATACTAAAATAGACTGCTCACTTGTCATTGTCATTGGTTTTTCATTTATTAGGTTTAGTCATGTTCAGAGAGCTCCAAATAGGAAAGTTCACTTTTTAGCAATGGTGCTACTATTTTTAAGTTCTAAATTTTGGTGTTCTAGGTTACTTGTTGACCTTGTAAACTCTAGTTATCTTGGAAAGATTTATTCACTCGTGAATTATTATTTTTAGATAAATGTCTAAATTCAACTACTTCATCATGAGTTGATTTTTAATTTTTAGTGCAAATCTAGTTTACATATCTTTTAATTAAGGATGTCAAATAGTACAACAACATAATACAAAAAATCGATAATCAAAATTGTACCATATCATTTCTTTATCTATATTTGCAAAATCAAGTATGGTACAATTTTCTATAGAAACAAAACGTGAAATAATATAAATACGGTATTAAATTATACATTATGGTTCCATCATGTTAATGGTATAAAAATGATATAAAAACGGTATAAGTATGATATAAACTAAGGGTACGGTTTCAATATGTAAATGCTATATGAATGATACGATATAGTATTGATATGTGAGGAAGAAGGCAGAATCAATGCTCTGCAAATGTAATTTTTCATTTTTTTCATTCATGATACAATTTCTATTTAAAAAAAAAAGATTTGTAAATAGTGATATTCAGTGCGTACCATCGTCATGACACCCAAAATTAGTACAGTTCCTTAAAGAAGCAAAAACTATTTTTAAGAATCATATCGTACTATTTTTTTAATAGTTCAATACGATATGATTTTATATTATCAAATTTGGTTTTGATACAAAATTGTCATATTTACTTTTGATCAAAACTATATTTTTTTTTGTGGGAACTGACATTCATTCAGGCTAACTTGCACGTATCTTGACTACACTCTCAAAGGAGACTCCTCAACGAGAGTGGAACCCACAACCTCTACTAAGAAGAAATTTTGATTAGGAAAAATCATGATTAGTTTATTTTAAAAAAATTATATATTTTGAATATACCAAAAAATAAACAACCAAATTCAAACAAGAGTCCTTTTCAAACAAGTTGTGTTAGAAAGCACTACGCAATTATAACACCCCATTGATTGGCAGATGCAACTTCCCTTCTTTGAAAATTTCTTTACAAAACTACCTTTCTAGTGTTTTGACTCTTTGTAATTTTATTAACTGTGAAATCATTAAAGAGCGGGATGGTAGACTGTTCTTAAATTTATCTCTTTAAGTGTAATTATAAGTAGTTTTCAATTTTCTATTTAAAGAGCGGGATGATAGACTCTTCTTTCTCTTTTATTCTAAACAATATCATCTATTTAGCTGATATCTATGGCCACGTTACCAAATTCCACCTCTTGGCTTAGTTATTTAATTATGTAATGGGATTAGCTAATAGTTAAATTCTATTCAATAATTTCTTACTTATTGAAGAAAAAAATTGCAAATAACCCATAACATCTTTGAGGACTTTTGTATAGCCATATATGGACCACTCCAACTTGTCAATATTTGAAAATGATTATGACTTTTTGGAAGAAGTCTTGGAGCATGCGTAAGTGAAATATTGTTATACCTTTCTCCAATTATTTTTTCGACGATTTCATTTTCACCTCAATTTTTTTTTCTTTTTTCTTATTTCTTTTTTGTGATTCAATAGTTTTACATTAGGGGTAAGGACCATTGCATATATCACAATAAGCATCGAATTTGTGATATCTTCATTAAGAGGTGCTGGTCATTAGATTCATTACCGACTAAGCAATCCTTCAATGGTTCCCTCTAACTTTTTTATTTTCCTCTATTTTTCATAAGTGTAATTTGATAATCTCATATAGTTAAAAATAGTTTTATGATTTAAAAAAAAAAAAAAACAATCATTTAATGACATGACCACTTCTATAATAGAATTTTTCTCACCACACAATAAAACATAAATTAAAATATAAATAATGATGACTTATTAAGGTGGATAGGAGTGGTGAAAAGCATGAGCTTATAGGTATACCATTTAATCATATTGGTTGTGTGGGCCTTTTAAATCATCATAGTCAAGTTTACTTTGAAATTGTTGGTTTTTATTTTTTTGGTAAAAGAAAACAGTGAGTTCACTAAAATTATAAATGAAGAAACTATAATAAAGAAAATTTAAGACCAGATGAATCGAATTTATCCATTGAGTTATGCACATTACATATTTATAATAGAAGTAACATATTCTCTGATATTGAAATGTTAGAGTTTATAAGGAAATACAATATATGATTATTTTACAAAATAAAATGCAATATATCAGACTGCAACATGTATTCTACTCCCCCTGATGATAACATCATTAAATATCTGTGAGTTTGAACACCCCAATCTCATATACTAACTTTTCAAAATTTGAAATAGGCAATGCCTCAATTAATAAATCTATTAAATTATCTCTTGAACGAATTTGTTGAATACCGATTTCACCATTTTGTTGAAGATCATGAGTGAAGAAAAATTTTGGTGAAATATATTTCATTTTATATTCTTTGATACATTATCCCTTCAATTGAGCCATCTATACAATATTGTCTTTATATAATATTGTTGAAATCTCTTTTTTTCTAATAAAGGACAATATGTTTTCTAAATATGTTGGGTCATTGATCTTGAGAAAACACATTCCTCGACTTGCTTCATGAATCGGTATTATTTCTGCATAATTTGAAGATGTGACAGCTATAATTTGTTTAGTTGAATGCATAAAATAGTTGTACTTCCACTTATGAATAACTTATTTGAGATCTATCGTTGTGTGTATCAGATAAATATCAGGTATCTGCATGACAATTAAGTTGATATCCACATTCATTTGAATAATAACTCTATGTCAATAATTTCTCGAAAGTATTGAAATATATGTTTAACATCATTTTAGTATCTTCATGTTGGAGAATAACTAAATCTTATTAATCGACTTTTAGAAAATGTTATATCTAATCGTGTACTATTAGCATGATACATTGATGTCTCAATTGCAGTGAGATGTGATACTTCAAAACTAAGAAGTTCTTTATTATTTTTATGGGGTCGAAATGAATATTTCTTTATGTTGAATGATCTCACAACTATTTGGGGTATTTAATGTATGTGTTTTATCAATACACAATCACTTTAAAATCTTCTTTGTATAAATCAGTTGATGAACGAATATTTCATTCGTCAAATGCTCAATTTACAAGTCAAGACAAATATTTATCTTTCCAAGATCTTTCATTTCAATTTTCTTCAAATAATTTACTGCTTTTGAAAACTCTTTAGGAGTTCCAATGATATTTAAGTCATCAAATTCATATATTTTAACGATGACATAATAGCAAATTTGGTTATTTTCATATTTTTTCTTAAATAAATATTCACAAAGATGATTATACTACATATGCCTGATTGCTTTAACTCATATAATGATTTTTGAAACTTTATTGAACGAAATTTTAAGAAATTTTTATGTGCTTTAAATATTGAATCCTTCAAGGATTTCTATATAAATTTTATACTTGAATGAACCGTATAAATAGGTTGTAACTGCCATTATTTATGAAAGACGGGTAAAACCCTAAGATTGAATGGTCATCAAAAGGAGGCACAAAAGAATCTAACGTTCGAAAAATGAAAGGTAAAACTTATTTAAACAAGATAGTTACCCACAATGAAGGTATCTAAATCGTTTCCCTCCATTATTATACTCAATCAAGCTCAACTCATCAGAGCTTTGTGATTAGTTCCATTACTGACTTAGCCTTCAGAGGTGGCCTCTCGGCCCCACGGTTGGGCCACATCTAACACTGTTTTGCAGGTCAATTCCCAAATATATAAAGGCTAAGCAGATTTTGGATACATCATTTAGCGCCGTCTCTGGGAAACGCTTCGAAAAGTCATGGTGGATACAAAGTCTACTATGTTGAGGAATCAGAATGTACCCCCTCCTCCAGGAGGAAGTCGTGTTCCTGACAAAGAAGTTCACGAAGATGGACTGATTGGAGGTGAACGCCTGAATAACCCAAATAACCTCCAAGAACAGATGAATCAGATATAGATCCAATTTCTGGAGATGTAGCAAATGCTACAGATGGTGGCTAGACGTTTGGGAGCTCCCAGCGATCCTAATCTCCATGATCGGGAGGAAGCCCAAGGGTGAGTGCGAAGGGCTAGAATACGACTTTCCCCAGTCCGAGTGTCACATCCACCTAGCTGGTACCCTATCTGGCATACCCAATTGTGTTATCCACAGTTCGAAAGATCCAATATTCAATGAAATCATCCTCCCACATTTACAATAATATAATCGAGAACAAGATTTAAATCAAAGTTAACTATATTAATCAAAAGATCAAGATAATGTTCAAGAATACAAACAAAGTGCGGAAAATGATACCAATAGAATAAATCAAATGTAGAGTGTAGCAAAAAGTATACTCTACAGTAGCAGCGGAAAAGTAGATCAAAAAGAAATATTACAACTAGTTCCCAAAATAAAAAGGAAAACAAAACAAAACTAAGGTCTCATCAAATCTATAATAGATAAAAAAGAGAAGAGACGATGTCTCATGGCACACAAGTGCTAAAGTCGGACTAATCCTGATAAGCTCCAGTCTCCTACTGGTAGTCTTCACAGTCGTAGTCATCGTAGCTAGTACCTTGAGTACCGTAAGAATCATCAACTTGGTCTTTATAGTATTGACCATCAATATCATCAGTTCCTGCAGATAAGTCTAACAAAGATGTTGCAAAAAGGAATGAGTTCAAAAGAACTCAGCAAGACAGTTCATTCCATAATAACATAATAACACATGATAGCAAATCATACAGAATGCAATATGATATGATGAAACAAATAATGTTGATATGCTTCTAACTCTATGTATGCTGGTCTCTATTGGCAGACATGCTTTAAGTCATCGCACCATACTCCTCTGGGTAAGGTCCAAATCACTCTCCCTCAAACATCTCGGTATCTTGGGTTCTCCGGTTGGCAATTGGTCATGCATCCCTCTCGGACATTCCATGGCTGGGGTTTAGGTCAACACTCTCTCACACTCCGTTTGGTCTGAGAATTGGTGCATGTCAAGGTTAAGCCTAGCCAAATGCAAGTCTTCTACTTAGTTATATCAACTTAGATTCAGATACTTCCATTCCTCCCCTCTCGAGATCCTTTCCGGTATCCTTCTCCCTTGAGTCAGCGTATCCTATGGCTACAACCAACTCGGACTACAGACTCATCAACCTTATTGGTCAGCCACATCTATTTAATAGGTAGTTCCCATGTCCTCTCACGGGTTGGATACCGGTCTTGAGTGCCCATGAGCCCACGCTCCACTACTGCAACTCCACCAATGAATGACTCCCACAATGTGATCCATATCCTTTCAAGGGTTGGTTAGCGATCTTAAGCGCCCACAAATCCCCATTGCTGCCACGGGTTGCTTGGTCTCAATTCCCTTCCGATCGGGTCTGATATAACAGGGACATCATAGCCAAACACTTCTAGACGTGCCCTAGGTATGTCAACCAGTAATCAGGGAAAACGCCAAGGGGCACCATAGGAATGCGTCCCATACCACCTCTATTAGTGTCCAATGACAGAAACGTCGACAAGGCATTCCCCATCCCTCAATCACAACCTAGGCAATCACATTCCTAATCAGTCATTCACAAGCACAACTAATAATACAAAACATAAGTAAATAATCATTCACATATAACTGAAATAATAATTGAATTATATAAACAAGTACTACTGTAGTTGAAAACTACATCAGCAATACAATTATAAGAATACAATTTTAGAGACAGCATGATCATTTCACATGTTTAGCATTTAGCAAGTATTTCGATATTGTTTTCGTTACAAAGAAGAAAATTGAAAATAGTTTACCTAAAGTAAATCTTATGATAAATTGTTGTGACTTAAGGGCCACATAAAATTACCCACGCAGCAACGAGTAAATGTTCAATTCATTTACCAATGAGTATTTACTAAGGTAATTAATTTTTCTTCCATTTCTTTGTTAATTCGATTTTTCATGGGCATCTAAATATATCAAAATTGATTGTTACACTTTACGCTTCTTCACACTTTAGTTGCATCACGATGACTCATGTTTTATCACACTATTGGCTTAACCTATTGATCGTCATTCATTTAATCATCGTTCTATTATTTTTTATTATTTTTAATTCATCAGCCTTCTTTCAAGTTGGAACACTGCACATACAATATACTAAAATAGATTGTTCACTACTTGTCGTTGTCGTTGATTTTTCATTTGTTAGGTTTAGTCATGTTCAGAGAGCTCCAAATAGGAAAGCTCACTTTTTAGCAATGGTGCTACTATTTTAAGTTCTAAATTTTGGTGTTCTAGGTTACTTGTTGCTCTTGTGAACTCTAGTTATCTTGGAAAGATTTATTCACTTGTGCATTATTATTTTTAGGTAAATGTCTAAATTAACTACTTCATCATGAGTTGATTTTTAATTTTTAGCGCAAATCTAGACTACATATATTTTAATTTAGGATGTCAAATGGTACAATAGCATAGTACAAAAAATCGCTAGTCAAAATCAAAATTGTACCATATCATTTCTTTATCTACATTTGCAAATCAGGTATGGTACAATTTCATATGGAAACGGAATGTGAAAATAGTATAAATATGGTATTAAATTCTACATTATGGTTCAATCATGTAATGGTATAGAAATGACATAAAGATGGTATAAGTATGATATAAACTACATGGTACGGTTTCAATATGTAAATAGTACATGAATGATACAAAATAATATTGATATGTAAGGAAGAAGGCAGGATCAATGTTCTGTAAATGTAATTTTCATTTTTTTTCATTCTTGATACAATCCATATTTATTTAATTTTTTTTTTGTAAATAGTGTTATTTAGTGCATACCATCGTTATGACACCCAAAATTAGTACGGTTCCTTAAAGAAGTAAAAACTATTTCTAAGAATCATACCGTACTATTTTGTAAATAGTTCATATGATATGATTTTATATTATTAAATTTGGTTTTGATACAAAATTGACATATTTGCTTTTGATCAAAATTATTTAATTTCTTTTTTTGTGGGAACTGACGTTCATTCAGGCTAACTTGCACGTACCTTGACTACACTCTCAAAGGAGACTCCTCGACGAGAGTGGAACCCACAACCTCTTCACTAAGAGGAAATTTTGACTAGGAAGAATCATGATTAGTTCATTTTAAAAAATTGTATATTTTGAGTATACCAAAAATAACCAACCAAATTTAAATGAGTCCTTTTCAAACAAGTTGTGTTAGAAAGCACTACGTAACTACAACACCCCATTAATTGGCAGATGCAACTTCCCTTCTTTGGAAATTTCTTTACAAAACTACCTTTCTAGTGTTTTGACTCTTTGCAATTCTATTAAATATGAAATCATTATAATTTATCTCTTTATGTGTGATTACCATGGAAAGAAAGTTTTTCAAAATTTCAAAATTCTGGTTTCGTCCCACGAAACGATACCAGGGGGCGAAACGAACTTTGCATTATATCGCCGAGATATCACCGATATCTCGGCGATTTCTCTCCGAACCGGCGATAATTAACGAAAAATCGATTACATCTCCATCTCCCCTGATTTCTGTTACCTAATAGATTACAGAAGAACCCTCTTTGTGTTTTCAATTTTTCTGATAAAAAGGAAGTGCAAGGAAATGGTTCTAGTCGCACCAAGCCTTAAAAGAAAAACGAGAAGATTGGCGACAAGAAGAAACCCCGTATTTTTCGATCAAGAAGAAGAAAAATGGTTTGATCGCACCAAGCCCTAACCGTACTTTCGATCCCGGCTTTTTCTTCACTTCTTTTGTTGCTTTGCTCCCGTTAACCTAATCCACCGTCAACAAACAAATTCTTCTTGCCTGCTCCCGCCTCCACCGCTGGTTCTTCTCGCCTCGGTTGCGGTTTTGCTTCGGTTTGTTGTCGTTGAGACTTTGTCTCTCTGCATGGCTTGGAATTTGTATAACTTGTATTTCACGTTTCACCTTTCACGCTTGGAAACTTGAAATAAATATTTTAAAATTTTAAACCCTCTTTTACACAAAACGCCAAATGCAAAAAGTGAATAATGATGAACCCATTTAATATTTTAATCAAGTGTAAAACCCCAAATGCATAAAGTAAACAATGATGTAACCCCTTTAATATTTTATTCATACACGGTGCGACACTCGTGAAATATCCACTTCGCCATTATATGCTTTTTACATATTTTTATTATTTTATTTGAACGATTGTTATTATGGCAAAATCTCGCCGAAATTTCGGCGAGATTTACTCTTGGTTGCGGGTAGCGAACCGGGCGATATGAACGAACTTTCGTTCCTTGGTGATTACAAGTAGTTTTCAATAGTTTTATATTTGGAAAGCGGGTTGGCAGACTGTTCTTTCTATTTTATTGCAAGCAATATGGGAAAAAAATCCTCTGCTGTATACAGCAGTGTGGCACCATAATTTGCCATGTGGCGTATTCTTAATAAATGATTTAGATTAGAAGGTAGGGTTTTAAGTGAAAAAGACCCATCTTGTGACCCATCTTATGACCCGTTTTAACAAAAAAAAAAACCCATTTTTAAGACCCGGTTCTAAATATGGTTGTCCAAGATTTGTTTCCATTCGTCTCACATCATTCCCACGTTGTCGACTTCATCTTCTTCCCTCTTGTTCTTCCCTGAATTTTGGCCACCCAAATTTTGTAGGTTCTCTTTGTCCCCCCCTCCCCGCCACCATTCTTTCTGGTAAACAAGACTAATGGTATTCACCAACTGAACAAATCAGAGTTCTAGAGTTCCTATACTAATTGAATTGATTAGCATTCCAAAATGTTCCAAAATCAAATTTCCACTTTTTCCAATAACAGATGAAAGAACAGAAGTTATGCAACCCACTTGAATTATTCCTCTGATCCTTAAATCTGAAGCAAATATAGTGTTCGCCCCCTCACGACATCATTAATGTCTTACAACTCTAGACCAAATCCTCTGCACTGGTTACCCAACTCTCTGTATTTCCTCATTTTTCATTTTTCGTTTTGATTATTACCAATAATTTATGCCATGAAGTGATCCAACAGATGCCTATTAGTGTATAAACAATGACTACAAATTCAAAGATTATAAAATATTTTCATTAACCCTTATAGTTGAGAAAACAATTCAAGACCCACGGATCAACGAACTAACGACAACAAATATAGCCGGCTTAAATTCCCTCTCATCCATGAAACCCGTAGAAAATATTAAAAGAAATATAGTGACTATGGCCTCTTGATTTCAAACACTGATTTTGAACAAAAATATGGACAACAAGACCAGAAATACAGAAACGGAAGGCTGATGATCCCAACTTAAAAAATAAAAAATGAACAATAAATAAATAAAATAAGAAGAACAACAAGAACAAGAACAAAAAATAATAAAAAAAAAAAAAATAAGAGAACCTGCAAATTTTGGGTAGCCAAAATCCATGAAAGAACAAGAGGGAAGAAGATAAAGTCGACAACGTTGGAACAATGGGAGAAAAATGGAAACAAATCTTATGTAACCATATTTAGAACCAGGTCTCAAAATGGATTTTTTTTTTGTTAAAACGGGTCATAAGATGAGTCACAAGATGTGTTACTTTCACTTAAAACCTTGCCTTGTAATCTAAGCCGTTTATTAAGAATACGCCACGTGGCAAATTATGGTGACGCACTGCTGTGCACAACAGAGGATTTTTTTCCAAGCAATATCATCTATGTAGCTGATATCTATGGCCATGTTGCTAAATTCCACATTTTGGCTTAGTCATTTAATCATGTAATGGGATCAGCTAACAATTTAGTTCTATTCAATAATTTCTTATTTAATGAAGAAAAAAGTGCGAATAACCCATAACATCCCTGAGGACTTTTGTACAGCTATATAGGGACCACTCCACCTTGTCCATATTTGAAAAGGATTCGTTTTATGATTATGACTTTTTGGAAGAAATCTTGGAGCGTGGGGTAAGTGAAATATTGTTATACATTTTTTCAATTACTTTTCACGATTTCATTTTCAACTCAAATTTTCTTTTTCTTTTTTTTTTTTTTTCCTTTTTTTCTTTCTTTTTTGAGATTTGATAGTTTTACATTAGGGATAAAGACTATTGCATATACTACAATAAGCATCGAATTTGTGATATCTTCACTAAGAGGTGCTGGTCGTTAGATTCATTAATGATTGAGCAATACTTCGATGGTTCCCTCTAACTTTTTTCTTTTCTTCTATTTTTCGTAAGTGTACTTTGATAATCTCATATAATTAAAAATAGTTTTAATATTTAAATAAATAACAATCATTTAACGGCAAGAACACTTCTATAATAAAATTTTTCTGACCACACAAGAAAACAAAAATTAAAATATAAATAATGATGACTTATTAAGGTGGATAGGAATGGTGAAAAGCTTGGACTTATAGGTATACCATTTAATCATATTAACTGTGTGGGCCTTTTAAATCATCATAGTTTAGTTTACTGTGAAACGGTTGGTTTTTATTTTTTCGGTAAAAGAAAAGTGTGGGTTCATTAAAATTATAAATGGAGAAAATATAATAAAGACAATAAAGAAAATTAGGACCAGATGAATCGAATTTATCCATTGAGTTATGCACATTACATATTTATAGTATAAGTAACATATTCTCTAATATGAAAATGTTAAAGTTTATAAGAAAATACAATATATGATTCTTTTATAGAATAAAATGCAATATATCAGACTGCAACTTGTATTCTACTTCTCCTAATGATAACATCATTAAATATCTGTGAGTTTGAACACCCCAATCTTATATACTAACTTTTCAAAATTTGAAATAGGCAATGTCTCAGTAAATAAATTTATCACTTGAACAAATTTGTTGAACATTGATTTCACCATTTTGTTGAAGATCATGAGTGAAGTAAATTTTTAGAGAAATATGTTTCATTTTTTCTTCTTTGATACATTATCCCTTCAAATGAGCCATGCATACAACATTATCTTCATATAATATTGTTAAAACACATCTTTCTCTAATAGAAGACAACATGTTTTCTAAATATGTTGGGTTATTGATCTTGACAAAACACATTCTTCGACTTGCTTCATCAATTGGTATTATTTCTACATAATTTGAAGATGTGATAGTTATAATTTATTTTATTGAATGTATAAAATAGTTGTACTTCCACTTATGAATAAATAACTTATGTGAAATCTATCTTTGTGTGTATCAGGTAAATATTATCTATTTGCATAACAACTAAGTTGATGTCCATTCATTTAAATAAAATAACTCCATGTCAATATTTCTCGAGGGTATCAAAACATATGTTTAACATCATTTCAATATCTTCATATTGGAGAATAACTAAATCTTGCTAATCGACTTTGAGAAAATATTATATCTAATCATGTACTGTTAGCAATATGCATTGATGTCTCAATTGCACAGAAATGTGATACTTCAGAACTAAGAGGTTTTTTATTATTTTTATGGGGTCGAAATGAATTTGTCTTTATGTTGAATGATCTTACTACCATTGGGGTACTCAATGTATATGTGTTTTCTCAATACACAATCACTTTAAAATTTTCTTTGTATAAATTGATTTATGAACGAATATTCTAATTCATCAAATGCTCAATTTACAAATCAAGACAAATATTTGTCTTATATATATATAGCAAATTTGATTATTTTTATATTTTTATTAAATAAATATTCACAAATATGATTATATTATATATACTTGATTGCTTTAACCTATAGAATGATTTTTTAAACTTTATTGAATGAAATTTTCAGAATTTTTTATGTGCTTTAAAATATTGAATCATTCAAGGATTTTTATATAAATTTTATACTCGAATAAACCGTATAAATAAGTTGTAATAACATCTAATCTCAAGTTTTTTAACTACTACGAGACTAATAAGATATTTGAAAGTGATTGCATCCACCACAAGAAAATATTTTATCGTATTTATTCTCAAAACACAATTAATTTGAACGAAATTGTACTGATAACGTGTTATAAAATTTATCTATTGAGTTGTGTGTATTACATATTTATAGTAAAAATAATATATTCTTTACTGATATGAAAATATAAAAATTTACAAGGAAATAAATATATAATTTTTGTACAAAATAAGATATTTTTTAAATAGAAGAATAAATTGATGTTATCTTCAGTTAATATGAGAATGTGGATCACTAAGAATGCATGCTGAAGTGGCTGAGATCTTTCACTTTGAAAATTTACATATTTTTATATTATCTCTTAGGGGGTGACGGACGTCCACAATTGTTATTATTTATAACAAAATGAAGATATTTTATAGCATTAAATGTATACTTAGAGTCAATATATGTCAACAATTTCTCATCATAGTAAGTGATCATAAGAATAAAATTGTGATCCTTGAAGGAGTATTCTATTGGTAAAGACTAACACCTCTTAAGAAGAGGTCAATAGTTCAAAATTTCTTGGAGTTACATTAAACTCTCCCCTAATAATTAATCAAAGTGCATGTAAATTGGCCCAAATACCTTAGCCCAAACACCTTTGTTACAATCATACAACTCCCCACAACTTGATTCTCTTAATAATTTTCACCTAAAAATTATTCACTTAATAAATATATTGCTATAGGGAGGCAATCACATTAAGCCTTAAGTGGAGATAACAATGATTATAAAAGGTTGAAAGGGATTGGCTAGCTATATTCTATTTGCTAAGGTTTTCAATAACATCATTGCATTTATTTAGACTTTGGTAACCATTAATGTTTTTTTCCCCCTTAAAAGGACTTTGGTTTTTCTAAAATGACTTGGTGTGGAAACAAAGGTTGAATATTGTTTTTCCTTTCTAAACAAAGTTAAAGGCTGCGTTTGTTTGCTGGAATAAAGGTGGGGTGGGAAAATTCTTGAAAAAAGTGTAGATTTCTTACTTTTCCTAAAACCCAAAATGGAGATTGTTTGGTACTTGGGTGGAAAGTGGGATCGTTCTTGTCTGCTGATGTGGCCCAACTTCCCACCCCATGCATTTAAAACCCCACATATTTGGTGGGCTTTGTGGAAAAGTTTGGAAAGTAAGTGGGACCCACCCCTATCCTTTTCCACAAACCCTTTCCTTTCCTTTCCTTCTCCCTCACCCACTATATATGGGACCCCTGTTTTTTTTCCCCCCCCTTGCAACAACGCAAGGTTCCTGAAGAAGAAGAGTTGAAATTAGGCCAAGTTGTCTTACAAGGGGTGAACAAGGCCCTCCTAGCTAGGGAGTGGGCTACAAAGTTCTCCTCTTAGGAATATATCTAAAATTACATCTCATAAGCCTTGAACCATATAGGGTAAATGTCAAATAAAATGCCTTCCACATCCTCCATTAGATTAGGATCTTTTCACTCAATTAACTTCACCAAGTAAACAGTCGGTCTTCACTAGAATCTCAACAAAGGCATGCTCCAAGCCCAAACTAAACCTATCCAAACTACAATAGCTTCTCCAACTGTTGCATGTGTGAAGAGACATGGATCTAAGAGAGCCAACATAGTTGCTCTATCTTCCTTCTTAGCCCAGACCTCACGCCACCTTGATCCGACTCTATCGGTAGGGCACCATCACATCTATTGATTAAGTTATATTGCAGGTTTATTTCCTTTTGCGATGGTGATACATTAACATTTTGCTCCTGACTAGAGTTGTGGCTTCTCCTTATTGCTGATTAGAATTTGTTACACACCCTCTTGAGGTGATGATCTCCTTTGCTGAATAAGATTTCTTTTGAAAGTTTAACCCATTCCTAGATAACCATAGTTGTGATAACCTCTAGGATCCTAACTCAAAACCCTAGTTGTAGGTTCGAGAACTCGAGCATCTAGTGGAAAGAAGTTGTGGGCCATCCAACTTGAAACCAATGGTTTGGCACCAAAACCCATGGATCTTGAAGATGAAGATGATGGTACCATCTCTTTATTGGAAACCAAAAGAAGATCCAATAAAAACATGGATGGTTTGGACAGATGGATTTGCAGCTCACGAGTGATAGAGTTAGAAGATGCCCTAACCCAAGCAAGAGCCTTTAGAATGATCCCTAGGCTTGTACTAGTGTTTTGGTCCAACTGAGGTGACAAAACACCTTACTACTGCAAAGTATTAGGTGGTGGTCGGTCTAGGTGGTCAATTAACTAACCAATTGCCACCCTCGCCGGTCAGTTGGAACTATATGTGCAATTTCAGAATTTTAAATTCCAGTACCCCTATTTAAGGCTTTAAGAACTTGATTTCGTCATTATTATATTCCAAGACAACAATAAGACCTAGAAGAAGTCAAAGAGCACGTGTGGGAACAAGGGAAGACACTTTTCACGGAGGAAACCACCTTCGTTAGATTTCAGATCTTGAAGGTAAGGAATTAATTCTCTTCTCTTTCTTTCTATTAAACCTTAGTTCTAGAGAATTATTTTGGGGGGAAGCCTTTTCTGGAAGTATGATTTGGTTGGGAAACCTTTATTTTCCGTTAATCCCGATCAGATCACGCAAGAGGAATAAGATATGTATCTATTCCAATTGTGTATTCTTCCAGAGAAGGATTCTCTACTTTCATATCTAATCTAAAACTAGGGTTTCTTTCATTTCTTGTTTGGGATGCTTGGATAGTGTTTCAGAGATGTGATTTATATTTAGGATCACCCCGAAAACTCACCCGAGGATGGGGGATCAAAGTTGTGAATTTTGGAATTGGAATTCTGCTAGAGAGACCTACGGTTGGTTGGCGGCCTAACTAACCAGCTTAACCAACCAACCCCTCTACTGTCTTGGTTTTGATGTTCTGAATGGTTGAATTGACTCCACACCCGAAATGTAACTATATGAACATATTAATAGGACCTACTATGACTTGTTAGAGTACTAGTTTGTATTTAGGCATGTTTAGCATGTGGGAAGCAAAAGGACTAATTATCTAATGTTGGTTATTACTTATATACTTGGTATGATGTGTCGAAATGTATCATTTTGGGATTGAGATTGCATGACCTTGTATGCCTATCACCACACATCAAGGGTTGTGGCTTAGACTATTGCCCTTGGTGCTTTAGTACTACTTATAGTTTTTGGTTGTACATGATAGGATATCTACATGCATAGTTAGTTTTCTATATACATGCTACTACCCATTTGGCATAGGAATTGAAGCCCAGTGACCTGTGATAATAGTAGGGTGCTGGTGGACATCCAATAGTTGGTAACCATCCCATGAGGAGACACATGCCCACTGGCATGTTATTCATGGTAGGGTTGCATATGTTGAGGGTTGGGCAAATGGACATCCAACAATTGGTAGCCATCCCATGAGGAGACATGAGATGTCACATCCACCCAACAGGTATCCATTTACTTGAACACCCGAGGAAGTGATCCTTAGAAAAATCTGGTTTCAAGTCACATCCATACCATTCCACACAACAACATAATTAGGAGCAAGAATAAATCAAGTGTCTAATATTAAAAGAATAAATATTAAGAGTAAATTCAATGGCTCTTAGAAGGATTACAAATCAATATGATGAAGCAAATTTCAAATTTATAACACTATGGTTCCTCAAAGTGAAAACTAAACTAGAAAAGAAATAAATCAAACAAAATCTAATTTCTTGAACGTTTTGCCTTCTTTTCCAATCGCTTATATACTTCTAACTTTGGATCAATATCCAACTCATAAGCCCAATGGCGAACTAGTCAGGTTCTATCATTGTTGATTGGGGCCGTAAGGGTACTCCATACTGATACTCGGATCATACCACGAGCCATAGTCAATTCCCATTGCTTCCTCAGTTGTATAATCATAGGGAAATGCCTCCGAACACGAATTCATGGTCTCTTCTTCACCTATGAATACATCTAAAAACAACAAAACACGAGGGATGAGCTCCGAAGAACTCAACGAGTAATCAAATACATATGCATATCTATCGTTCACACATTAATTAATAACAATAATATACTAATATAATATGAAGTGTCATACTAATGTAGATGCAATAAAATAATACTTCTATACTCTAACCAATGTAAGTCTCTATTTGGGTAGACATGCATTAAGATATAACACCAGCCTCTTTTGGGTAGGTCTCGTCACTCTAGTCTCTCTTGGACATTGGGTAAGGGGTACAATCCACATCATCAACCATGGCTGGGTCTAGGTCACCACTCTTTCACCACACCATTGGCATGAGTACTGGCATGTGTCAGGAAAAAGCCTAACCCAATGCAAGTCATCTATTTAGTCATATCATACAAGTTCTATATACCTCCCCTCATGCATCTTGCCTTCTTGTTTCAGTATCCTTCCCTATCTAGGGTTAACCTATCCTATGGCTCCAACCAACTAGGACTATGCCCACAAGCCAAAGCCTATTTTATATGCAACCCTACCAATGAATGGCCTCCACGGTAATGTCGTATCCCCTCATGCCTCTCGCATTCTTGGGTGCCCACCAATCAAATATTGCTTCCATGGGTCACTTGGCTTCAATGCCCCCGCCAACAAAGTAATGACATGATGGGGTGCCTAACCATGTTTCATCTAGATGACCTAGAGATGTCACTTAATCTATATGTTCCTTTTAAGGTTCCTAGGGTAATAGTTAAACCACAACCCTAGATCAAGTCCACTTATCATTCTAATTCAATTCAAACACTTATGATACCATAAGCAACATGATTTCATAATTTCAGATCATGGCAAGAATGTAAAATTCTCTAAACAGTAGCATACAATTCGTAAGATAAGTCTATATCATATTACAATTTAAGATAAGCATATATAAGTGAGCATCTCCTCACCTTGTGAGTGAGTTGTATTTCTTCAAAAGAAACCAAAAAGTGCTTTATCATGTCCCAATTAATATTATTTAAATGTTGGTTAAATGTTAGAAACAACCTTAGAAGGCCTATGTCGAAAATAGAAACGGAAACCAAAACTTTCCGGGGTTTTCATGAATAGTAACAGGTATGGGTGGCCCGAGGAGACCTTGACCAATCAACCCATGGGGTATGGGTCACATGAATAGTGTGTGAATGGGTTGGTTGGGGAGACCCTTAGTCAATCAACTCAAGGGGTATGGGTTGCTCGGGGAGACCCATGGTCAATCAACCTTGCGGGTACGGGTTGCATGAATAGTGTCTAGTAGAGGTTGATTGGGGAGACCGTATCGGGAGACCCATGGGGGGTATGGGTCTCATGAACAATACCCTATATGGGTCGCTCGAGGAGACCCATGTCCAAGTACCTACAAAATCTACTTTAGTACACTGTTGGCTATGGGATTTGGTTATAAACTTCTCCAAAACAAAAAGGAAGTTCTAAAAACTCCTTAGAACAAGATCTAACAATAGAAAATATTCACAAACTCAATTCAAATTGAAAACCTAACGAATCACAAATAGGTCATCTCCAAAATCTATTCGGAAAGAAAAGTAGAATGGAGTGATTGTGGAATCACTCTAAAGCAATAACAAAGGTAGGGTTTAGGTCTCTTTTAGGTAAGGATCTTTCCACAAGGATCCACTAAAGGTGAAGAATCAAAAGGAGATAACTAGAAGAAGAAATAATATACTAACCTCAAGAAAATTTAGTTGGTGAATGAAAGGTTCTCAGGATGATCTCCACAATATTCTCTCTCTTTGCCATGAACTCTCTGATGTTCTTTGATGGCTTAGGAGTGAAATAACATGTTTTAGGTCAAAGAAATCATTAAATTGGGGTCTGAAACACCAAAAATCCCAAACTGCCCTTTTTCTGTTGCGGGCATTAGTATGGGTTGCCCGGGTAGGGTCGCCCTGGGCAACCCATACCCCAATTGACCCTAACCCATGAAATTGTTCCAGTAGCAATTTCGAGGATGATTCTTCCCTTGTCTCCACTCCAACACTTAATCCACACATACGGGTCTTACCTTATCTCTGGGACTTTCCAAACGTGCCACTAATGAACTCCTAATCCACCTTCCGTATCCATCAATGTTTGAGTGAGATCTTCTTCTATACTTCAACAACTCTCCAGTTTCATCATCATCACCATCCACATCCATTGGTTTAGGTTCCAATCCAATGGTCTCTATTTGGATGGCCCACAGTTGCCTTCTAACCGCGTGTTCTTGAACCTACAATGCGGATTTACGGGTTAGGATCATAGGAGATTTCACACATGAGGCATTCGCTTTATTATATGTGGATGACCATAGGGTTAGGGGTGTTAAATCCAACAGTCAGTAGGGATCTCGTGAGGATTACTATTCTTAGGTGGAGAAGGATACTGGACCAAAAAGGCACTAAGCATGAGGGAAGGTATTTGGACCACCTTTTACTCAGAACTTGATGACTTTGCATTGGGTTAGGATATCCTTGACACGTGCCATATCTCACACAAATGGTTGTGTTGAGAGAGTGTGGCCCTATAACCCATATGATGGTTGGATTGGACTTGTATCCTTGTACGTTGGTCGTGACACCCAAAAGTTGGTTGGATGCCATAAGGGGTCTGTGTGAGACTACTTAGAGGAGGCTAGTGTTCGTCTTAATGCATGTCTAACTAGATAGAGACCAGCATGGTTAACTTACTAGCTACATACCTAGGGCATCACTACATCTTGCATTTCATCTTGGTGTATGTGAAATGTTTACCTTACAGAGTTCTTTGGAACTCACCCTTGTGGATTCTTTGTTTTTCTTAGATGGCTGCGTAGGTGTCGACTATACTCCTTTTTGAAGGGATTTGCCATCAAAGGTGTACTTGAGGCACATGTGGAAGTTGACTATGCAATGCACAATAGCTCATGTGGATGTTTGGAATGCTTTTATGGCACCGATTAATGGGAATACGATTCTATTAGTTCATCAATGGGATTACGAATTAGAAACTAGTACCATGATAAAATATATAAGAAACTTAGAATAGACGTAATCTTTTAGTTTTGATCATTCTTACTTTCATTTGGGAATTTTTATTTTAAAGATTCCTTGAAGACTTGACATTCCTCACATTTATTTCTTAATGGATTTATTACTCTTTCCTCATGATAATGGTTTTGTGTGATATTTATTATTATGACTATAACTTGATCTTGTGACTATGAATCACATCTACGGGTAGTCCGGGCAGATCCGATATCGTTGGGTGGGGTATGACAACAATTACCAACACAAATGACATCAATGATAACATTTCCCTTCCTCTTTCCTTTAAGTTGAATTTGATCTTTTCCCACCGCTGTAACACCTTTGTAGACTTGTGTCTCCTTCTTAGAAAATCCCAATCACATCCACAATATAACATATAGGCAGCAAGTACAAGACTATAAAATCAATAGTTATAAGACTTATCTAATTGGCGCGACACATAACATCCTTGTAGAAATTGAAGAAGAGATCGGCGTCATCATCATGCATCTTCAAATATAAATGCATACATGAGTTGAGTTGCATGAAAATGTACTCTCCTTAAGGTATTTGAACACCCCCTTATTGTGCAGACCGATTTGACCATGGTGTCCTCATCTCTAAGATAATTTTATTTTTTTTGGCAATCAACAATCTTATTCATTAAGAGTCAAAGGCGTGGCTGAGCATGGCTCTAATAACCACCCATCGAAACAAGGCCATTCTGTTGGACTCTTTACTGACAAGGCCTTCCTTGCTAAGAAATCCACAACAATGTTGGATTTCCTAAAATCATAATGGGCTTTGAAACCAAAAAGACTTAGTAGCTAATACCTCTATATCATGTATGATAGGTAGAATATAGGGTAGGGGCATTTCTACCAAGAACACTATTAATCAAGCTTTTACAATTAGACTCAACTTGAATATAATCTAATCCTTTTGCCAGAGCTTCAAGTACCTAATCCTCAATGCTAAAGCCTCACACTCTGCTACTAATGAAGAAGTAATTGGTATGGGTTTAGCTAATACCGTTTTCCCTTCCTTTGTACGTATGATCACCCATATCCCACGTTCACGGCTTTTTGGTTTCCACGATGCATCCACGTTAAGTCTCAAGAAACTTGGCAATATACGGATATGAGGAGGTTTTGTAGCAATAGCTTGTAAAGTTGTCTTGGTCTACCGGTACCCTAACTGCAATACCCGGAGGTGTGATCCACAACCCCAAAGACCAAGTCTAACAATCATCCTCCCACATAGCACAATAGTATAATCATGAGCAAGAGACAATCATTGTACTAATGTAATTAAATGAATAATCAAATAATGGATCTCAAAAGGATCTCAAAACAATATCAGAATGCGGAAAATGATACCAAAATAATCAGAGTAAATAAGTATGCGGAAGTAAACTCTAATAGTCAAAGTGCGGAAGAATAGTCAACTAAAATATTACGACTGAAAGAAATAAAGAAGACTATCAAACTAATCTATATCTTCTAATGGCTCTTCTTCTTCTTCTTCTTCTTCTATTTTTGCCTTCTTCTTCAACATCAAGCTTGTAATCCCATTGGCGAGCAAGGCAATGTCTATCATTGTTGATCGAAGCCGTGGTAGTACTCCATACCGATACTCAAGTCACACCACGAGCTACTATTAGCTCCCACCGTTTCCTCAGTTGCATAATATAAGAAATGGACCTCCGAACAGGGGCTCGGGATCTCTTCTTCACCTGCAAAGTCATCTAAACAACATTGTGCCCGAAGGGTGAGCTCAAAAGAACTCAGCAAATAGTTCAAATACAAATAACAATTACAATAAAATTCAAGAGCAAAACATGATGCAATATGACATTAGACAATATGCAAGTATTGAACTAACTCTAACAAATGCTAGTCTCTAATGGAAAACACACCTTAATATGACATTAGACAATATGCAAGTATGCAACTAACTCTAACAGATGCTAGCCTCTAATGGAGGACGCATATTAAGATAGAACACCATACTCCTTTGGGCGGTCTCAGTCACTCTCCTTCGACAAGAGATGTCCATTGGGTTCTCCATGGTTGTTGGGTCAAGGCATCCTTCTAGGACTATCACCATGGCTGGGGTTTAGGGCACAACTCGCTCACTCCACCATTGGTATGAGTACTGGCATGTGTCAGGGTTATACCTAGCCCAGTGGAAGTCATCTAATGAGTTACATCAACTTAGGGTCGGATACTTCCCTTCCTTGCCTCTTGCAATCCGTTCCGGTATCTTTCTCCCTAGAGTCATCGTATCCTATGGCTCCAACCAACTCAGACTACGGATTCTTAACCCTATTGGTCATCCACATATAATAAATGAGAAGCTCATATGTCCTCTCACGGGTTGTCTACCGGTCTTGAGCACCCATGAGCCCATGCTTATTATGATGCGACCCTACCAATGAATGGCCCTACCAATGAATGGCCCCCACAATGTGATTGTGTCCTCTTATGGGTTGGATATAGGTCTTGAGAGCCCACAATCCTCATTGTTGCCACTGGTCACTCGGCCTCAATACTCACGTTGATAGGGTGAAATATGATGGGGTTTCTAACCAAGCACTTCTAGACAATCCTAGGTATGACATCCAATAATTATGGAAAGAGCCACGGGGCATCATAGGAATGCATCCCATACCACCTCCATTGATGTCCCATGACAAAAACACCCAATTGGCATTCCCCCATTCCACAATCACAACCTAAGCAATCACATTACAATATGATTTCCAAACATGTCATCATATCATAACTCATTCACATATTCAAAAAATATGCACAACATCTTTACTATTAACAATCTGAAATTATAGAGGCATATCAATAATGAATAAGTCTTAAAAAAGTATTATAGAACATGCATTTGAGTTCTATTACAAAATAAGAAAGTAACTTAGGTTATATGTAAGTGAACGTCCTCACCTTGTTGTCGACTTGAAACCTTTGAAGAGTAGACCAAAAGATGGATTCAAACTTGTCCAAAAAGTCCTAATTATAAGATGATTCAATGTTAGGACCAAACCCTAAAGGTTTGAAGAGGAAAAGAGAGCAAACCGAGGCACTTTGCTATCGCAGAGTACCTTTGGTCACCTGAGGTTGCCAAGCCAATCAACCAAGGCTTCTGTGTACGGACAAAAAAACTTAAGATCGATCAGAAACTCATTGTTTGGGTTCCAAATCACTCCAAAATTAATTAGAGAACTTTGAAATAATGGTAGGACACTATCTAGTATGATTTAGGCATTATTCAACGCCAAAGGAATGAAAACCTAACGAGTCTTATATTAGGTTTCATAAAAAATCAAACCACAAATTCACTGATAGATTATAGTGAATGGAGATTTTTCTAAGACTAAGAGAATAGTAGAATAAGGTCTGAAAATAACATAGAATATGATCTAACATGGATTGAAAATCAGATTAAACAAAGAAAGTAGAAATCACATAGATCTATACTAGGTCTTTACCGAAATCACACCGTGAAGTTCATGGAAGTGCTAGAGTGAATGGAGATTCACTCTAGAACTAAGAGAATGGAAGAATAGGTCGTTATAATAGATTTAGACCTTCTTCAAAGTCTCTATAGTGGGTAGAAATGATAAATTAGAATTAGAAGGAAGAGAGTGATTGCTAACCTTGTAGAAGAAGAATCGTTAGATGGAAAACTTCAAGGATGCTTGGAAATATTCCTTCACCTTGGAGCTGACGTTCTTTGATAGCCTTATGGCACAACACAATGACACGATTTAGAATGAAAAATACTTAAATCGGGCTTCAGAAACCTAATTTCCCAAAAGTGACAATTCTGCCTCAAGATTGGTTGGTTGCTTGGGGCGACCAAGGCCAAGTGTCCCCTTTTGGTCAAAATAGCATTTTGGTGCTCCGAAAGCTCTAACTTCTTCTTGGGTCCTTTTCCAAGTTATAGAAGGGTCTTACTTGGTTTTCCACTTGGTCCATCTATCAAGTCCATCATCATTCAAGTTAGATCTTCTTTCCAAATCCAACAAGGTTTCTATCTTAGCATCATCTCCATCTACTTCCATTGGTTCTAAGTCAAATCCAATGAGTTCAATTTTGATGGTCCACAGTTGCCTTCTTCCCGCACTTCGAGTTTTCGGACCTAAACTCCAGTCATGGTTGTTTGACGAGGACTCTACCCTTTGCCCAGGATCCCAAGAGAGGTAATCAGTCTGTGAGGGATTAGAGTGATTGGACCTACCCAGAGGAGGGCTAGTGTTATACCTTAAAGTATGTCAGCCACACTAGAGACTTGCATAATTAAATATTTGAAGCATCCATACTTATGCATATCATCTTTCACGTATGTTACTTACCATGATATATTGTTGACATGTATATGAGATATGTTGCCTTACTAAGTTCCTCATAACTCATCCTTTTTGTGGATTATTGTTAAATTGTTTAGATGGTGATATTGGATCGGGAGAAATTTCGTATGACTGGAAGGACCCCCGCGAAGAAACTTTGGAGGCATCAGTGGGATATTGTATTGCACAACACGAAGCCACCTGCGGGTGCCTGGAGTGCACTTATAGCTCCCATTGATGGTAAAAGATTTCAAATGATCTGCCATTATGATAAATCAATGTAGGAGGGATGGATGACTCCACTCATTGAGAAATTTGAAGAAAAGTGTGCTGCTCTTGTGAAAGAACAAAAGAACACTTAGTCGTTGAACGTTCGTTCGAACCAGTTCTTGCAAAACCATTTTCATGTTTCTGCACCGTTCTTTCTTAATGGCTTTGTATCTTAAGAGCAAATTGCAATGGCACTCCAAAATTGAGGCTTTAAAGCACTGACACCCCACTTTATGTTTAAAAAACACAGACACCCCAATTCTTAAACACATTAGTCCATTCTGTTAATAAACCGTTAACCCACTGTTTATTTTTCTTTAATTCCAAAAATGCCCCTACTAAAATCTGAGAAAAAAATTTAATAATTTTTTAAATTATTTTAATTCCAAACTTACCCCTGATTTTATAAGAGATTATATTATTATCCCTACCCTACCTGCGATGTCTTTCTACCTCTCCCCGTTCATCTTCTGAAAATCTGAACTGCAACTGAAAATCAAAACTGTGGCTCTTTGAAAATCCAAACCAGGTAGTAAAAAAAACTCTTGTATTATATAAATTCAATTGATACCGAAATTCTGATTCTGATCACTTTCCTTGTTTCTTCTCCTCTTCTTCTTTTTCCTCTTTAATTTAGGTAGTTCTGTTGTGTGATGGAGAGATGGAATCCGAACGCTGTACCCATCGAATTGTAGTATAGTTCTTTTGAGATTTGGGCAAATCTAATCAGCCACCAAATTTGTAGTCTATTGAGATGGTTAAGCAACTTGCCAACAAAATCAGATTATTCAAGAGAGGAAAAATCTCATCAAAACTCAGTGACTTTAGCAGATCAGTAGTAGCGGAGGATGCTCCTATTCGTCTAGGAATCAAAATCAATCCCAAGAGAAATTGTCTTCCCCCCCATTGAAACCAACTCCCATGATTGTAGCCGGTTTCCCTAATTTTACTTCCAGATTTAAGCTTCCCGGCATAAATGTCGTCTCGCAAGCTTTCTACAACCTCAATCGTGATTTTTGGACCAAAATCAGATAGCAGCTGAGCTTCTTTCATCTAAAGATTCGATCAGTATCTGCAAGGTTCTAGTAGAGAAGTAGCTCATGGACGACATCGATCTTTCGCTTCTTCAAGTTCTTTGATATCTGCTAGGTTTTTCTCATTTTGGAAAAAGCAGAGAAGATTTTATCGACATCGTTCTTGGCTTTCTCCTTGATCAGTCGACCTAGCTTCATTAAAAAATCCGTCTGGCCTACGAAGCATTTGAACCTGTCTCTGCTGGCACTTTGGTTACATGCCGGCGGGAATCAGCTTGGCGGACGGTTGCAAGGGTTGATATGGTTGTTGTAGTTCTGAGTGAAGGAGCTAACAGTCTTCTCCAGTTTCCTCGGTTTCTATTTTAGCCGTAAGGTTAATGTCATTGCACGCATAAGGGTATAATAATAGTCTTTTAGATTGTATAGTTAACCATTTTAACAGAATAGGACCTGTGTGTTTTTAACATAAATTGGGGTGTCAATGTTTTTAAGCTTTCATTTTGGGGTGTTTGTGCAATTTGCTCTATTTTTAAAACACTAAATAGAATATGTTAGTGTTTTTTTTTTTTTTTTTTGGGTTGAAAAATAAGTTGAAGTTTGATAAACTTGTTCTAAGGCTTCAATTTGAACCAATTTTATCACTTCCTTTGGTAAAAACATCTTTTTTATTGAGAACACTTTTCGATTGGTCCGTTCTTAAAGAAAGAAGGTTTATCAACGCCTCTTACCCGTTCTTCCGTTCCCAAAGTACAGAAGAACGCCATAAACGTTTTTTAAGATCATTATCACACCCGCCCTAAACTTTGATTTTATCTGCTTCTGTTGAGATTCCTTTTTGGACACGATTACTTATTCTTTTCTTTGATTTATTCCTTTTTGAACGTTGGACATATGTATTTCCCTTTTCATTTAATTATTGAATTGTTCTTGCTCTTGATTTATTCTTATTATGTGTATTCATTATTATCGGTGGGTAAACCATGGAATCGCACCCACGGGTCATCGGGCGGAACCTATACTGGTGGGTGGGGTGTGACAATTTGGTCTTGTTTCTGTAAGTTTCTTGACTAACTTCCAAAATTTAGAATGAACTCCACTAATTTCTTTAATGAGTTCCCCTAGTTTTCACTTCATTTTCCCTTTCACTCTAGCATTTGTTTCTTTCCACAGTAGCCATATTGTAAAGGAACACAAGCTCTTAAGTTGATATGCCTCCTCTTCACCCAATCGCTTGAAGTGTTTCCAAGAATCAATCCATTTTTCCATATTCATTTCCTCAAAATGCTGGATGCTCCACACCATAGGTCCACCAAACCAATCCTATTGAGCCATATCATAAACAAAGAGGATATGAGGCAAGGTTTCATCCATTTTATCACTAGGATTGCATTTTGGATGAGTTTTAACTCCTCTAGCATTCAAGTCCACTGCTGTAGCCAATCCTTCATTGCAAGCCCTCCACGGAAAATGTTCAATTTTTGGAAGAGTTTTGCATTGTCATACCTCATCCAATATGTGCGGAGGGATGTTCTCCCATGATCTATGAGATTAAGAGGACAAACCTGCTACTTCTTGGCATTCAAGTTTCCTTTCTTGCAATTTGTATGTGGCCTTGATTGAAAATTTTCCATCACTACTACCACCGCAAATCATTTTATCCTCACTAGGGAATATGGATACTTTGATGTCCATATTAGCTTTGGCCTCTTCATGTGGAAACCATCTATGGATCAATATATTCTTCCTTCCATGTTCTTGTTTGTTGACATATAAGCTCTGCAACCCATTGCAGATCACAACTTGGCTCCCTCTTGATTTTAATTTTGAATTGTTGCAATCCAGGCACCTATGGATCCTTCCATATTTATTAAGGCACTCATCCCTATTCTCTAAATTGGACCCATCTTCACAACTTCCTTTTCTTCTACAATACTTTGCCATGCCCAAGATGGGCTTGATCCCTTCCTTGCCTCCAAAAAAGATACATCTAGGAAGTATATACTTTTCATGAATTCACCCAATTTGACTCCAGATCTAAGAAGAGCCGCCTTGCAACCTTACTTAAAAGAGTCCTGTTGTGAAGGAAGGATTCCCTTAGCCCAATACCACCTTTGCACTTTGGCTTCATCATCCTTAGCTTTCACTTGACTATGAATGCTCTTTGGGATCTAAGATTAAATAAATCCTTAGTCCTGATGGCATGCATTCCAAAGGCAACTACTTGCAAAGAACGTTTGAAGGTAGTACTCACAAACTAATCAACAAAACATACACATTTTGGTAGAAAAACCAAAAAATTAAAAATTAAAATTTAAAAATTGTTAGAGCAATTAGGAACCAACCCCTCACTTATAAAGAAGAGGAAGAGATACCTACAAAGGATATCTCCAAAAGATGTGTCCCAAACCATGTCTTTTCTTGTTAAAGGCTTATTTGTTAGCCATTCAAACAAATTTTTCTTTAGACTATCCATTGGCTATTTAGGTATCTAATAGGGAATAACAACAACACCTATAACCGTTCATTATAAAACAAATAAAATATTTTGAATCTCACACTATAAAAATCATTTTAAATTTCCAACAACATCTAGCAAATGGGAAGTCAAGCAGAGTATATGTTGTAGTTTCCATGACACTGTAACACCTCTTGCAACTTGGATCTATGAGAATTTGCCTCTTCAACAAAGATTCTCCCGTAGCACCACCTTCGGTACATACCCTCTAGTTAAATTTTAAATTTTTGGTAATTTGTTGTAACTCCAAATCTTCTTTCATACTCTCTTGGGTATATCTTGCCATACAATACCATTTTCTCATACTAACATCATATTGTATGGCATCAACATGATATATAGTCTTCTACCACCCAAAAAAAAAAAAAAAAAAAAAAAATGACATATAGTTGTATTTGATATAGTATATGGTATTAGTTTTTGGAATTATCAGCATTTATGCCTTGGTATTTCCTCTTGCTTTCATTTTTTATTTTATTTCTTCATAATTTGGATGGTATTAATTGTTGATTTTTATGGGGATCAACCTCATTATACATACAATTAATTGGAAAGCTATTGGCAAATTGATGACTGAACTTAGGGTTAGGGGTTGGGTCAAGATTGAGTCATTAGTGTTTGACCTAGGCTAGTAGGATAATAATATGGAAATGTACATTGATATATTATTTTGGGTAATTTTCATCTGGACCCCCTGAGGTTTGGTCCATGTCACTTTAGTCCATTTAGTTTTCTTTTCTTGGCTCCCCGTGGTTTTATGATTAAATACAATCTTCCCTTGTTTATAATTTTTCAAATATCCTTGTTCTTTGTTTTCTTTTTTTTTCGTTTGATCTACTATAGTACTAATATAATAACCTTCCTTTTCCTTACTCTTTGTTCTTTTCCGTTCCCCGTGTCTCTTCTCCTCCTTTCTTTCTTTTTCTCCCCTTTGGGTGTGGGGTTTTCTCTTTCCGCTTTTTGCCTCGGTTTTGCTTTGCTTCCTTGTCTTCTTCCTCGCCTCCTCCTTTGTCCTTCTTCTTCACTTTTGGTCCCCTTTCGGTCTCTGACTGATAAAACGAACTTAAGATGAGTGGCAACAATTCAAGCAAAAGGTGCGAAAAGGTAGTAAAGTCGCCGGATTAGATAAGTTCAGTGCGGTCCGGCAGTGAAAACATGAGGAGGAGACGAGAAAAGAGAAGGTTGATCGCTCGTGCACTTAATTTCTTGTGTTCTCAAGTAATCAATCTCGGTTGGTGGGTTTTCTAAATACTAGTTTCTAGGTCGCCTAATGGTTCAAGGTATAGATCCTCGGATAGAAGTAGGAAGTGTTTCTGTTTCCATAAATGCTAGCTAGCAATCTGAGTTATGGCTTGATGGTTTCATCGTTTATAGATCAGTTTGGAAAGGCTTTACTGTAATGCTTAGCTTTATGGAATGGTCATGTAATTCTCTGTAATCATTAATCTAAGTCCTTTTTCGAATTTCAGTTCGAAACCATAACATCAATCTTGGCTCTCAAGGATCCTAAATTTATTTTTTTTGTAGAGAATTTTGATTGAGTCATTGGACAGGCAGTGCTAGTTTGAGGTTATTTAAAATAGTATCAGTGGTTGTCTTTCTCACACAAAGGGAGAAGACGATTAATTTTTTACCCTTTTCTTGTGTAACAGAATTCCATCTGTGCTTACGCTAATCTTTCGTGCTTTTTTTTCTTCTGGCTTTTTTTTTTTTTTGCCTTCTCTTTTCTTGAGGGTTAAGCGTGGACACCCTACAATGAAGAGTCCAGGGATGAATTTGAAGACTGGTGGTCTTCTTCCTTCAGTTGTAAACTTGTAAAAGCAACTGTTTATATTCCATTTTGTTTTTAAACTTTGCTATTTTTGCAAGGAAAATAATTGGATAAGGTTTTTCATTTATTTATTTTAGTATCTATTTAGTAGATTAAAATTAAAATAAAAAAAAAATTCAAAGGATACAAGGGTATTTTTGTCATAAAATTTATTAAACTAACGGTTCTGTTAAGATTGTCCTTATTTAATGATTTCTTAAAACCATAGGGGAGCCATATGCAAAAGGAAACTTAAGTTGGACTAAAAGTGACATGGACCAAACCTCAGGGGGTCCAGATGAAAATTACTCTATTATTTTGTGGTCAGGGTCAAGGTTAGAGTTAAGGCTAGGGTCAGTGTTAAGTGTTTAAGGTGTCCAGTCAGACGTCATCCTATAAGGTCTGGGTCAAGTTAGGGTTGTCAGGGTCAGGGTTAGCCACGTCAGAGCTTTAAAATGCGGAACCAACTTCATCTATTAGAACCCTAATAAGTGAACCATGGACTCTTGATTATGCTTCTTGAGCAGTCACATTTCCTCTATGTTAGGTCCATGGTCTACCATTCTAAATGGAAACTCTATGATACTATCTTTTTCAATTAGAATTCTGTACCCCATGATTTACACAATGGATTTCATGTGGCTGGCCTTGGACGTCATGTTTCAAGGGTATGATCCACTTCTTTTTTTGAAAACAAGTAGGTAAGTCAACCTATAATCTTGATCTTACTATTGATCCAACTCTTCTTTTTCCTCTTTTGTGAGTGTATGCACCCTCCTCCGTGAGTGGTGGTGATATTTCCTCTTAGTGAGTGTCTAGTCCATTTAACAGAAATTAACCAATCGGAGTCATGACTCCCAGGAATGGATTCATTCAGGGGAACTTGTGGAAGAGGAAGGGGTCTTCCTCCGCCGCATAGATACCGAGAAGAAAGGTCTTACATTTATACAAAGCTAATACTCTTCGATGATGAGGGATTGAATGTCGATGAGGATAGGGAACACAGAGTAGTAGCTAGAAAAGAAAATACCTTGGTGGGCTAATTCTTTCAGAGAAGAACTACAGAAGACAATTAGCGTATAAAGCATTACCAATGGCATAGAACACAATGAAGTTGGTCACCATTACGCAAATGGATGTGGACCTATTCTCATTCCAGTTTGAGCATACTTGAGACATGCCTAATGTAATTGAAGAATCGCCATGGTCAGTTGCAGGTAATCCCCTAATTTGGACCTATGGAGAGAAGAAAAGCATTGGTCTTTCAACCATATTGATTTTTTATGTCAATTTCATGATAGTCCAATGGATATTCTTGATATGGAATTTGTTTTCCAATTAGCTGAGAAAGTTGGTACATTAGGGACCACCAAATCCTGTGTCAGAAGCCCCCTTGCAGATGAGTGTCCCTGTCTTGAACCATAACCCGACCAACACCCAGCCATTGCCCCATGACCTAGTCACCAAAAGCACTGCTACGGCCATCTTCACTTACCAAACCCTCTTACTACCCTCTTGCAACGCCTGAACCCGCCTCACCCAAGTTTACAAACCCTAACATCTCTACTATGGATCTCCACCAATTACTTATTTCTCTCCTCCCCAACCTTGCAACTGTGTTTTTAGCTCAGCCCATTGACCTTCAGAGCCCAAATTTTAATATCCAAAATTTATTAACCCATCTATCAAACCCAAATTGTCTGTCCATCCCTCCTTTACAAATTACAGAAACTCAAAGCCCATCCACCCAACTTCAAGACAGCCCAAATGTCCCTTTTATCTCCACAACACTTTCCTACTTAACCCAGATGGAAGTCATTCCCTCAACCCACCCGACTCCACCCACCTCATCCAATATAAATTGCACTTTATCATCACACTCATCCCCTTCTTCCCCAGATCGTCTTAATGCAAGAAGTCGTGGTGTATGGTGGAGAACTGCTGGAACTGTAGAGGTTTGGTGGGTACCTCTATAGTCTGAGCTCTTTCGAATCTTGTCAAATAGAGGAATTCAAATATCCTTTTCTTGATGGAAATGAAGACTAAAAGCAGAAGTATTAAGAAAGTGAGAAAAGCCATAGGTATGAATTTTTATCTCTCTGTTGATGCAGTGGGAAAGGCTGGTGGCTTGGCAATTTTTCTGGAGAACACTATCCAAATCATAGTGAAAAAAGCTTCTTCATGCTTGATAGATTGTTAGGTAACACTGCCGAAAGGTAAGATCTTTTTTACTACATTTGTATATGGTGATCCTTCTAGAGAATTGAGACAAGAGGTCTGGGATTCTCTCCTTGACTTAATTAGGGTAAGAGTAGGGGGCTGGTTATGTACATGGGAGACTTTAATTCATTCCAGACATGGTATGAGAAGAGTGGTGGATCGTGAGGTTTAAGAGAAATACAACAATTTAGGGATGTCGTTGAAGGTTACAATTTACTAGATTTGGGGTCCCATGATGCTTAATATACCTAAAGTAATAAGAGATTAGGTAAGAAAAACATAAGAATTAAATTGGATAGAGCCATGGTTAATCCTGAATGGCTACTGGAGCTTCCTAAGACAACAGTATTCGTGGAAGTAGCTCTGGCTTCAGACCATGCTCCTCTTACCATTGACACAGATGGCATAGTATCAAAAGGTAAGAGATCATTTAGATTCAAATCCATGTAGCTCCATAATTCATCTTGTGTTGGTGTTATTGAACAAGCTTGGAATTGGAGTGAGGAGAAAAATGTGTCAACTCTTCTATTTAAAAAGTTAAGTTGGTGTCAACAAGATTTGCAAAAGTGGAACATAGTATTTTGGGCACTTACAAACTAAAATTCAACAGCTGCAAAAGAAATTGACACAGTTATAAAATCAACAGGTGAAAGATGACACTCAAGCTGATGAAAATATTTTGGTAAAAGAACTAGAAGAATTATTAAAGTGTGAGGAAATTTTTTTGAATGAAGGGGAGAGTAATACATCCTTCTTTTATGCAAAAACTATAACTAGGAGGAAGTTCAATAGAGTACTCAAACTGAAATAAGAAGACGGTACATGGAGCACTTTGGAAGATGAGGTGTATGACTTGTTTGAAGATTATTGGCTCTAACCTTTTTACATCTAAGGAGGTGGAAGATCAACATATTGAAGCAGCCCTTTCAAGGGATTTCTAAAGCTATCACTGAAGAATACAACACACATTTGACTGCAGCACCATCAGAGGAAGAGATCAAGAAACCATTAGAGATGGGTCCATTTGAAAGCCTAGGTGTGGATGGTTTACCCCTTTGTTTTTTCAATGTTTTTGGGATCTAACACATGTGGACTTGTGTGGATTTGTATCCAATTTCTTCTTTATAGGTTTTTTACTAGAAGGGAGTAGTGACACTCTAGTGTGCCTAATACCAAAGTAAGATTGTCCCGAAGGAGTTGAAGACTTTGGGCCAATCAGTTTATACTTAGTAGTAGTCAAAGTAGCAACCAAAGTCTTGGCTACAAGGTTACATTAATTAGTGCTTCCTACCATCATTCCCTCACAATCAGCTTGTAAAAGAGAGATTGATCTCTAATAACTTCTACAAAGCACATGGGCATTTTCCTACATCAAAGGAAGGAAGAAAGGGAAGAAGTCTCTCTTGGCTTCAAAATTAGATATGAAAAGAGCATACGACAGGGTGGAGTGGAGATTTGTGGATGCTATTCTTACAAAATTGGGTTTCAGGATAAAGGTTAGGACATCACCTCTCACAAATCTAATGTTGTTGATGATTGTATATTATTTTCTAAGGTAAGATTGGGAAGTGCTCATACACAAAATGAATGTGTGGAGGTGTATTGCAGGGCTTCGAGGCAAGCCATTAACTTCAAAAAATCATCTCTTTTCCTTCAGCCCTAACACTTCAATGAGGATAAAAATATGGTTCTCAAAGATTTTTAAAGTGAAACACAGTGATGGCCACAAAAGTATCTTGGACTACCTATGGACTTTGGGGTTTCAAAACTAGAACTTTTTCACTCATTGAATATGGAGAAGAAGTTCAATGGATGGGCCAATAAATTACTCAATCAATCGAGTAGGGAAGTTTTACTCAAATCCGTAGCATTACCTTCCACCATTTACGTGATCTTTCACTTCAAGATCCCAAAAAGTATTCATCACTTCAAGATTCTTTTGGGGTGAAAAAAAAAACCCCTATTGATTTGATGTCATGGAAGAGGTTGTCTAAGGAAAAAGATAAAGGAGCTATTGGTTAAAAGACCCTCTATTACGCTCTTCTATGTAAGATGGCTTGATAGCTGTTTTCACAACCGGATATGGAGTGGGTGAAGTTTCTTAAAGCCCATCTATTTCCCACATTGTCCCTTCCTTGAGGCAAAAACACGGAACAACCCATCAGGCATAGAGAAGCATTCTTGAAGGAAGGGAGGCTCTAACATAAGGTTTTCTTGAAAGATTGGTATGGGAATGAATGTGGATATTTGGGAACATAAATGGGTGCCAGGTTGGATGATTATAAAGTGCTATCTCCTAAACCTGAGGGTTGTGACATTGAGAGGGTGGCAGACATCATCCATCAAGAAAGCCGAACTTGGAGGGAAGACATATTAGAGGTTACTTTTTACCCAATGATGCCGAGGCAATTCTTAGTATACCATTAGCTCTATTCCCTTCTCAAGACACTCAGATTTGGGTTGCAAGTAGGAATGGAAGCTTTTCTATCAAATTAGCCTAAAAGATGCTTGAACATATACAAGAAAAAGAGGATTATAGACCTCCATCATCCTCAAAGGTGCACACTTGGGAAGAGATGAATTCAACAAATTGGATGGACATGTGTGTTGAAACGTTTGTTGAGGAATCTGCAAATATACTTGAACGCTTGTTCTCACAATACTGTCAAATGAGCTGAAACGTACTAGAGTTATTTTCTTTAAAGTATTTAGACACCCCGATTTGTGCAATACGGGTTCTACAGTGTCTTCACCCTAAGATCAGTCAGCCCAACCTTTAAGGTTGCACCCCAGAAAGGTTACTTTAGGTGTATCAAGTAATGTTCACTGCTTGACGGAACAACAATAGGGAGAGAGAGACAGAAAGACGAGGAGGAAATTCAGTGCTTAGAATGAACTCGGAAATGGCTTTATATAGAGCTCCAAAGGCTGTGGGTGAAAGGGTAAGGTCACCTCTCTTTGTTGAGGGTAAGAAGTTACCTATCCAGCTGACCTCCCTACTGGAGAGTGCCTCTCTAATGGCATCTCCACGTAATCACCCAGCAGCGGACTTTCCAAAATAGGGCCCATGACAAAATGGGCCTTCCGGATCAAAGCCCATATATATATATATATATATATATATATATATATATATATATATATATATATATATATATATATATATATATATATTTCATACTACTATTATAAAAGCACGAGCCGAGGGAGGATGGCTACATTTCACTTTCCAAAACACCCCTACCTTCTAAAACTACTAAACCTTTTAGGGCCTGTTTGGTTACATGAATCCAGAGATTTGAAATCTCTGGATTCATGAATCTGAGAATTATACCTGTTTGGTTGTAAAAATCTCTAGATTCATGAAATCTAGAGATTCACATTTTTACACTAAAAACGTGAATTTGTAGATTTATGGGTAAGGGGTGAAATCCAGAGATTTCAAAAAAGATATACGTTTGCACGTTCACAAAAATCACGTCAATCAAATAGTTTTTTAGGATGAATTCAAAGATTTCATTCCACAACCAAACACTTAATTTTATAAATTATGACTCCATAGATTTGAAATCTCTAGATATTTGAAATCTCTAGACTCATGTAACCAAACAGGCCCTTAAATCATAAAAAAAAAATTCAAAAATGTAATTTGTAAAATAACTATAACTACTCCACTAAAATTAGTTAAAATACTCCACTATTGAGGGAGGATGGCTACATTTCACTTCCCAAAACACCCCTACCTTCTAAAACTACTAAACCTTTTTCTTTTTTTTTTGGTTTGCCAACCCCAGTTTTATAAACCGATGGTTCGACCCGCGTCGCACACCTGGCTGTGGTGGGTGAGTCTCCCATCGGGGATTTTTTGCATCCACAAGGATTCGATACCATAACCTTGCTTAAGCAAACCAAGCTGCTTACCACTTGGACCAACCCCGTTGGGTAATATTATTATTTCTAATCATAATCATTGATTTTTTTAATTAATTAATTAATTAATTAATGATAAATTGAGTTTTATCCCCTGATTTTTGAAAATTAAAAAATCCCTATATATTTTCCTAATTTTTTTCACTTTAAGGGTACAAATGTCATTGTTAATCATAATCTAATGACTATCATTAAACCCCTAGTTTTAATTGTAAGGAATAAAAGGTTAAATTCTAATTAAAAACTAATTCACCATCCATTAATATTATTATTTCTAATATCTACATTTTTTTAGTAGTGTAGTGTTTTAATTACTTTTAGTGGAGTAGTGTAACCGTAGATGATAATGTACGATTATAGAATTTCAACTATCAATGGAAATTTAAATCTCGTTTAGAATTTCAACTATCAATTTTATTATATCTAATCATAATCATTTAATTTTATTTTTGAATCCCTAAACTTTCTCATAAAGTTTCTATTCCTATTAATAGCAATTTTAATTTTAAGTTTTATTAGTTGGATGTTTAAATATGTTTAAATGTCTGCCATTAATATTATTATTTATAATTATAATCATTGATTTTTTTGATATTCTTTTTTATGACTTAAATGTTTAGTGGGCTTCCCTCATTCCTTTTATCGAGCATAATGATGCGAATCGGTCTTTAATGAGTTCGAATATGCAACGTCAAGCAGTTCCACTTTCTCGATCCGAGAAGTGCATTGTTGGAACTGGGTTGGAACGCCAAGCGCCTTTAGATTCGGGGGTTTGCTGGGGGGGGGGGGGGGGGGGGAGCTTTTTTCCCCGTTTTGCCCCGAACCCCTTCCCCGGCCACGGAGACCCTCTAAGCATTCCATTGGTTATGTACCAACGTTCCAACAAAAATACTTGTATGCACCAAAAAACCCAGGTTCACCCGGGTAAATGCATTAAAAAGGGACAAGTTTTAGCGGACGGTGCCGCTACGGTTGGTGGCGAACTCGCTTTGGGAAAAAATGTATTAGTAGCCTATATGCCATGGGAAGGTTACAATTTTGAAGACGCAGTACTAATTAGCGAGCGTCTGGTATATGGAGATATTTATACTTCTTTTCACATACGGAAATATGAAATTCAGACTCATGTGACAAGCCAAGGCCCCGAAAGGATCACTAATGAAATACCGCATTTAGAAGCCCATTTACTCCGAAATTTAGACAGAAATGGAATTGTGATGCTGGGATCTTGGGTAGAAACGGGTGATATTTTAGTAGGTAAATTAACCCCCCAGATGGCGAAAGAATCATCGTATGCTCCGGAAGATAGATTATTACGAGCCATACTTGGCGTTCAGGTATCCACTTCAAAGGAAACTTGTCTAAAATTACCTATAGGTGGAGGGGGTCGAGTTATTGATGTGAGATGGATCCAGAAAAAGGGGGTTTCCAGTTATAATACAGAAACAATTCGTGTATATATTTCACAGAAACGTGAAATCAAAGTAGGTGATAAAGTAGCTGGAAGACATGGGAATAAGGGTATCATTTCCAAAATTTTGCCTAGACAAGATATGCCCTATTTGCAAGACGGAAGACCTGTTGACATGGTCTTCAACCCATTAGGAGTCCCTTCACGAATGAATGTAGGACAGATATTTGAATGTTCGCTCGGGTTAGCGGGGGATCTGCTAGACAGACATTATCGAATAACACCTTTTGATGAGAGATATGAACAAGAGGCTTCGAGAAAACTAGTGTTTTCTGAATTATATGAAGCCAGTAAGCAAACAGCGAATCCGTGGGTATTTGAACCCGAGTATCCAGGAAAAAGCAGAATATTTGATGGAAGAACGGGAGATCCTTTTGAACAACCCGTTCTAATAGGAAAGTCTTATATTCTGAAATTAATTCATCAAGTTGATGATAAAATCCACGGGCGTTCAAGTGGACATTATGCACTTGTTACACAACAACCCCTTAGAGGAAGGGCCAAGCAGGGGGGACAACGGGTAGGAGAAATGGAAGTTTGGGCTCTAGAAGGATTTGGTGTTGCTCATATTTTACAAGAAATGCTTACTTATAAATCTGATCATATTAGAGCCCGTCAGGAAGTACTTGGGACTACAATCATTGGGGGAACAATACCTAACCCTGAGGGTGCTCCAGAATCTTTTCGATTGCTCGTTCGAGAACTACGATCTTTGGCTCTAGAACTGAATCATTTCCTTGTATCTGAAAAGAACTTCCGGATTAATAGGAAGGAAGCCTGATCGGAATGAATCATAATTTTTCTTCTATGATCGACCGGTATAAACATCAACAACTTCGAATTGGATCGGTTTCTCCTCAACAAATAAGTGCTTGGGCGAATAAAATCCTACCTAATGGAGAAATAGTTGGAGAGGTGACAAAACCCTATACTTTTCATTACAAAACCAATAAACCGGAAAAGTATGGATTGTTTTGTGAAAGAATTTTTGGGCCTATCAAAAGTGGAATTTGTGCTTGTGGAAATTATCGAGTAATCGGAAATGAAAACGAAGACCCGACCTTTTGTGAACAATGTGAAGTCGAGTTTGCCGATTCTCGGGTACGAAGATATCAAATGGGATACATCAAACTAGGATGTCCAGTAACTCATGTATGGTATTTAAAACGTCTTCCTAGTTATATCGCGAATTTTTTAGATAAACCTCTTAAAGAATTAGAAGGCCTAGTATATTGTGATGTGTGATTTGATCGAAATTATGATTTTACAGAATGAGAAACTGTCATCCCATTCAATCCGATTGGGAAGCCCTCACTCTGACATGTCTCTTGGGAGGAGTAACATGAAGCTCAGAATTATGGGTGTATTCAATACTCCCAAATAAAAGGGAATTGATCTATGGTCGATTCCTTAAGAGATAAATAGGAATTGCTAGTTCTACCTCGTGAAAAAAAACCCTTTTCGTGGAATTAACTATTCCATTTCTTTTAGAAAGAAATTCTCTTCAACTAAGCAAATATGGCACGGTTACAGGAGTCTATCGTCGCATATAGGCTTTAAGGGCATCATGACATAACCGTCGAGGCGAAGTAGGGACCTAAAAGATCGAACGGAACGATACATAGACAAGTAAATCCCTTATGAGTTCCAAGGTATTCCTTTCGGGGGATTCATTATTCGAAGGGAAGTAGACTACTCAATAATTTCACATTTCATTTATGTAGTAATTGAACAAAGAATCTAAAAAAGGAAGACTATAGAATGAATCAATGAAATGAAATCTTGGTTGATCTTCACTGGGAACTTGAGTAAGGAGTAGTTCTTTTGGGGGTTTCTAGAACAAAATTTGAAAGCGAGAACCCCTTTCTTTATCTTTATTTGGTGTAACTACTTGAGCCGGATGAGAGGAAACCTTCACGTCCGGTTTTGAAGGGAGGAGATCCTATAGGAACCTATCCCAATTTTTCTTTTGCTAGGCCCATAGCTAAAAAACCCACTTTCTTACGATTACGAGGTTCGTTCGAATATGAAATCCAATCCTGGAAATACAGCATCCCGCTTTTTTTTACTACCCAAGGGTTCGATACATTTCGAAATCGAGAAATCTCTACGGGAGCGGGTGCTATCAGAGAACAATTAGCCGATCTGGATTTGCGAATTATTATAGATTTTTCATTGGTAGAATGGAAAGAATTGGGGGAAGAAGGTCCCACAGGTAATGAATGGGAAGATAGAAAAATTGGAAGAAGAATGGATTTTTTGGTTAGACGCATGGAATTAGCTAAGCATTTTATTCGAACAAATGTAGAACCAGAATGGATGGTTTTGTGCCTATTACCTGTTCTTCCTCCCGAGTTGAGACCGATCATTCAGATAGATGGGGGTAAACTAATGAGTTCGGATATTAATGAACTCTATAGAAGAGTTATTTATCGGAATAATACTCTTACCGATTTATTAAGAACAAGTAGATCTACGCCAGGGGAATTAGTAATGTGTCAGGAGAAATTGGTACAAGAAGCTGTGGATACACTTCTTGATAATGGGATCCGTGGACAACCGATAAGGGATGGTCATAATAAAGTTTACAAGTCGTTTTCAGATGTAATTGAAGGCAAAGAAGGAAGATTTCGCGAGACTCTACTTGGTAAACGGGTCGATTATTCAGGGCGCTCCGTCATTGTCGTTGGCCCTTCCCTTTCATTACATCGATGTGGATTGCCTCGCGAAATAGCAATGGAGCTTTTCCAGACATTTGTAATTCGTGATCTAATCAGACAACATCTTGCTTCCAACATAGGGGTTGCTAAAAGTAAAATTAGGGAAAAAGAACCAATTGTATGGGAAATACTTCAAGAAGTTATGCAAGGACATCCTGTATTGCTGAATAGAGCACCCACTTTGCATAGATTAGGCATCCAGGCATTCCAACCCCTTTTAGTGGAAGGACGTGCTATTTGTTTACATCCATTAGTTTGTAAGGGATTCAACGCAGACTTTGATGGGGATCAAATGGCTGTTCATGTACCTTTATCTTTGGAGGCACAAGTGGAGGCTCGTTTACTTATGTTTTCTCATATGAATCTCTTGTCTCCAGCTATTGGAGATCCCATTTCCGTACCAACTCAAGATATGCTTATGGGACTCTATGTATTAACGATCGGAAATCGTCGAGGTATTTGTGCAAATAGGTATAATCCATGGAATCGAAGAAACTATCAAAATGAAAGAATTGACGATAATAACTATAAGTATAAA